>NC_053026.1:626659105-626865461 GCF_003073215.2 Triticum urartu
GATCTAATAGAGATATGTATAAAAGATAAATAAAAGATCAAACTAAAGTAAATATAAATAAATTGCAACAAGATATTTTGGGGTTTTTTGGTTTATAGATCTGAAAATATATGATGAAAAATAGACCCGGGGCCATATGTTTCACTAGAGGCTTCTCTCTTGAAAGAAAACATACGGTGGCTAAACAACATACAGTTCAGCAATTGATAGAAAATCGCATAGTTATGACGATATCTAAGGCAATGATCATGAATATAGGCATCATGTCCGTAACAAGTAGACTGAAACGATTCTGCATCTACTACTATTACTCCACACATCGACCGACTCCTGCCTGCATCTAATGTATTAAGTTCATAAGAATAGAGCAACGCTTTAAGTAAGATGACATCATGTAGAGGGATAAACTCAAGAAATATGATATAAACCCCATCTTTTTATCCTTGATGGCAACAATACAATGCGTGACTCGCTACCCATTCTGTCACTGGGTGAGGACACCGCAAGATTGAACCCAAAACTAAGCACCTCTCCCATTGCAAGAAAAACCAATCTAGTTGGCCAAACTAAACCGATAGTTCGAAGAGAAATACAAAGATATCTTAATTATGCATAAAAGAGTTTAGAGAAGACTCAAATAATATTCATAGATAATCTGATCATAAATCCACAATTCATCAAATCTCAACAAACACACTGCAAAAGAATATTACATCGGATAGAACTCCAAGAATATCGAGGAGAACATTGTATTGAAGATGAAAGAGAGAGAAGAAGCCATCTAGCTACTAGATATGAACCCTTAGGTCTGTGGTAAACTACTCATGCTTTATCGGAAGGGCATCAAGGTTGATGTAGACGCCCTCCATGATCGAATCCCCCTCCGGCAGAGTGCCGAAAAAGGCCCCAAGATGGGATCTCACGAGAGAAGAGGCTTGTGACGGCGGAAAAGTATTTTGGTGGACACTTCTGATGTTTGGGGAATATTTGGGAATTTATAGAGGTGGAACTAGGAGGGGACTCCCGAGGGGCCCACAAGCCAGGCGCGAGACCTAGAGGCTTGTGGCCTCCTCGGGACTCTTGTGGCCCTCTCTCCAAGTCACGTAGGTGTCTTCTGGTCCAAGAAAAATCATTGTAAAGTTTTATTCAGACTCCGTTTGATATTCCTTTTCTGTAGAAGTCGAAAACAAGGAAAAAACAGAAACTGGCACTAGGCTCTAGATTAATAGGTTGGTCCCAAAAATAATATAAAATAGCATATTAACGCATATAAAACATCCAAAACAGATAATATAATAGCATGGAACAATAAAAAATTATAGATATGTTGGAGACGTATCAAACATCCCCAAGCTTAATTCCTGCTCGTCCTTGAGTAGGTAAATGATAAAAACAGAATTTTTGATGTGAAATGTTACCTAACATATTTATCAATGCAATCTTCTTTATTGTGGCAAGAATATTCAGATCCATTTGATTCAAAACAAAAGTTTAATATATGCATAAAAACAATAATACTTCAAGCATACTAATAAAGCAATCATGTGTTCTCAAAATAACATGGCCAAAGAAAGTTATCCCTACAAAATTATATAGTCTGGCTATGCTCCATCTTCATCACACAAAGTATTGCATCATGCACAACCCAGATGACAAGCCAAGCAATTGTTTCATACTTTTGGTGTTCTCAAACTTTTTCAACTTTCACGCAATACATGAGTGTGAGCCATGGATATAGCACTATAGGTGGAATAGAATATGGTGGTTGTGGAGAAGACAAAAAGGAAGGAGAAAGTCTCACATCGACCAGGCAAATTAATGGTCTATGGAGATGCTCATCAATTGATATCGATGTAAGTGGGTAGGGATTGCCATGCAACGTATGCACCAGAGCTATAAGTATATGAAATCTCAAAAAGAAACGATGTTGGTGTGCGTCCAACTTGCTTGCTCATGAAGACTCATGAAGACCTAGGGCAATTTGAGGAAGACCACCATTGGAATATACCAGCCTAGTTCTATAATGAAAAATTCCGACTAGTATATGAAAGTGACAAAATAGGAGACTCTCTATCATGAAGAACATGGTGCTATTTCAAAGCACAAGTGTGGAAAAATGATAGTAACATTGTCCCTTCTCTCTTTTTCTCTCATTTTTTTATCTGGGCTTCTTTGGCCTCTTTTTTTATTTCGGCTTCTTTGGCCTCTTTTATTTTCTTTAAAGTCCGGAGACTCATCCCAACTTGTGAGGGAATCATAGCTTCCATCATCCTTTCCTCACATGGGACAATGCTCCAATAATGATGATCATCACACTTTTATTTACTTACAACTCAATATTTACAACTTGATGCTAGAACAAAATATGACCCTATATGAATGCTTCCGGCAGTAAACCGGGATGTGCAATGATCAATAGTGACATGTATAAAAAAATATGAAAGGTGGCCAAGCGACAAATACTATGCCAACTACATGATCATGCAAAGCAATATGATAATGATGGTATGTGTCATAATAAAACGGAATGGTGGAAGTTGCATGGCTATATATCTCGGAATGGCTATGGAAATTCCATAGTAGGTAGGTATGGTGGCTGTTTTTAGGAAGGGTAAATGGTGGGTTTAATGCACCGGCAAAAGTTGCGTGGTACTAGAGAGGCTAGCAATGGTGGAAGAGTGAGAGCGTGTATAATCCATGGACTCAACATTAATCATAAAGAACTCACATACTGATTGCAAAAGTTCATTAGCCATCGAAACAAAGTACTACATGCATGCTCCTAGGGGATAGGTTGATAGAAGTTAACCATCGCACGCTCCCGACCTCCACACAAAGGATGTCAATCAAAAAAATAAATCATGCTCTGACTTCATCACATAACGGTTCACCATACGTGCATGCTACGGGAATCACAAACTTGAACACAAGTATTTATACCAATCCACAATTTACTCACTAGTATGACTCTAATATCACCATCTTTATATCTGAAAACAAATGCAAAGAATCAAACTTCTCATATATTCAATGCTCTTATATGAAAGTTTTTATTATATCCCTATTGGATGCCCATCATATTAGGACCAAATTCATAACCTAAGCAAATTACCATGCTGTTTAAAGACTCTCAAAATAATATAAGTGAATCAAGAGAGTTCATCAATTTCTATAAAATAAAACCACCACCGTGCTCTAAAAAGATATAAGTGAAGCACTAGAGCAAACTGCCTAGCTCAAAAGATATAAGTGAAGCACATAGAGTATTCTAATAAATTCACGATTAAAGCGTGTCCCTCTCAAAAGGTGTGTACATCAAGGATGATTGTGGCAAACTAAAAATCAAAGACTCATATCATATCATACAAGACGCTCCATGAAAAAAACATATCATGTGGTGAATAAAAATATAGCTTCAAGTAAATTTACCGACGGATTGAAGTCGAAAGAGGGGATGCCATTCGGGGAATACCCAAGCTTAGATGCTTGGTTGTCCTTCAATATTACCATGGGGTGCCTTGGGCATCCCCAAGATTAGGCTCTTGCCACTCCTTATTCCATAGTCCATCAAATCTTTACCCAAAACTTGAAAACTTCACAACACAAAACTCAACAGAAAACTCGTATGCTCTGTTAGTATAATAAAATAAATCACCACTTTAGGTAGTATTGTGAACTCATTATAAATTTATATAGGTGTTATATATACTGTAATCCAACTTCTCCATGGTTCACACCCCTCCCCCTCCGATACTACCCATAGATTCATCAAAATAAGCAAACAACACATAGAAAACAGAATCTGTCAAAAACAGAATAGTCCGTAGTAATCTGGAAACTTAGTATACTTCTGTAACTCCAATAATTCTGAAAAATTAGGACAACCTAGGAAATTTGTATATCAATATTTTGGAAAAAAAATCAGAATTTTATCACCCATCTGTGAATTTAAACAACTCTGCTACTAGACGCAAATGTTTTTGTTTTTCAGCAAGATCAAATCAACTATCACCATAGACTATCCCAAAGGTTTACCTGGCTCAAACACTAATTAAAACACCAAAACACAATTACTACAGAAGTAATAATGTGTATTTATTGAAGAACAGTAGCAAAAACAAAAAACACAAAACAAAATTGGGTTGCCTCCCAACAAGCTCTATTGTTTAACGCCCCTAGCTAGGCATAAAACATAGATCTAGGTATTGTCATCTTTGGTATGCAATCCGTAATTATCCCTCATAATAGATTCATATGGTAACTTAATTTTCTTTCTTGGAAAGTGTTCCATGCCCTTCCTTAACGGAAATTGAAATCTAATGTTTCCTTCTTTCGTATCAATAATTGTACCAATCGTTCTAAGGAAATGTCTACCAAGAATAATAGGACATGTAGGATTGCAATCTATATCAAGCACAATAAAATCTACGGGCACATAATTCCTATTTGAAACAATAAGAACATCATTAATCCTTCCCATAGGTTTCTTAGTAGTGGAATCCGCTAGATGAAAATTCAAAGAACAATCATCAAATTTATGGAAACCTAGCACATCACATAAAGTTTTCGGAATAGTGGAAACGCTAGCACCCAAATCACAGAAAGCATATCACTCATAATCTTTAATTTTAATTTTAATAGTAGGTTCCCACTCATCATAAAGCTTTCTAGGGACAGAAACTTCCAACTCAAGGTTTTCTTCAAATGATTTCATCATAGCATCAACAATATGTTTAGTAAAAGCTTTATTTTGATTATAAGCATGAGGTGAATTAAGCATGGATTGCAACAAGGAAATACAATCTATCAAAGAACAATTATCATAATTAAAGTCCTTGAAATCCAAAAGAGTGGGTTCATCGCTACTTCAAGTTTCGACCTCTCCAATCCCACTTTTCTCAATTTTTTCATTAAGATCTTCACCCTCCAAATTATTGGGACGCCTTCTAGGTAAAGTTGACTCATCTCCAGTACCATCTTTATCAAGATTTATATTAGCAAATAATGATTCAATTGGAGTCACACCAATCACTTTAAGATCTTCATCATTATTTTCGCAAAAACTAGAAGAACACACTTTTACAAACCAATCTCTCTTAGCACGCGTTGATACGTCTCCAACGTATCTATAATTTATGAAGTATTCATGCTATTATATTATCTGTTTTGGATGTTTATGGGATTTATTAGACACTTTTATATTATTTTTGGGACTAACCTATTAACCCAGAGCCCAGTGCCAGTTTTTGTTTTTTCCTCATTTTAGAGTATCGCAGAAAAGGAAAATCAAACAGAGTCCAATTGACCTGAAACTTCACAGAACTTATTTTTGGACCAGAAGAAGCCCACGGAGTATCGGAGATGGACCAGGAGAGTCCCGGGCTGCCCACGAGGGTGGGGGGCACGCCCAACCCCCTGGGCGCGCCCCCTGCCTCGTGGACAACCCGGAGGTCCACCGACGTACTTCTTCCCCCCATATATACCCATATACACTAAAAACTTCGGGGAGAAGAATAGATCGGGAGTTCCGCCGCCAGAAGCCTCCGTAGCCACCGAAAACCAATCTAGACCCATTCTGGCACCCTGCCGGAGGGGGAAATCCCTCTCCGGTGGCCATCTTCATCATCCCGGTGCTCTCCATGACGAGGAGGGAGTAGTTCTCCCTCGGGGCTGAGGGTATGTACCAGTAGCTATGTGTTTGATCTCTCTCTCTCTCTCTCTCTCTCTCTCTCTCTCTCGTGTTCTTGAGGTGGTACGATCTTGATGTATCGCGAGCTTTGCTATTATAGTTGGATCTTATGATGTTTCTCCCCCTCTACTCTCTTGTAATGGATTGAGTTTTCCCTTTGAAGTTATCTTATCGGATTGAGTCTTTAAGGATTTGAGAACACTTGATGTATGTCTTGCGTGGGATACCCGTGGTGACAATGGGGTATTCTATTGATCCACTTGATATATGTTTTGGTGATCAACTTGCGGGTTCCGCCCATGAACCTATGCATAGGGGTTGGCACACGTTTTCGTCTTGACTCTCCAGTAGAAACTTTGGGGCACTCTTTGATGTTCTATGTGTTGGTTGAATAGATGAATCTGAGATTGTGTGATGCATATCGTATGATCATACCCACGGATACTTGAGGTGACATTGGAGTATCTAGGTGACATTAGGGTTTTGGTTGATTTGTGTCTTAAGGTGTTATTCTGGTACGAACTCTAGGGCTGTTTGTGACACTTATAGGAATAACCCAACAGATTGATTGCAAAGAATAACTTTGAGGTGGTTTCGTACCCTACCATAATCTCTTCGTTTGTTCTCGGGTATTAGTGACTTTGGAGTGACTATTTGTTGCATGTTGAGGGATAGTTATGTGATCCAATTATGTTATTATTGTTGAGAGAACTTGCACTAGTGAAAGTATGAACCCTAGGCCTTGTTTCCTAGCATTGCAATACCGTTTGTGCTCACTTTTATCATTAGTTACCTTGCTGTTTTTATATTTTCAGATTACAAAAACCATTATCTACTATCCATATACCACTTGTATCGCCATCTCTTCGCCGAACTAGTGCACCTATACAATTTACCATTGTATTGGGTGTGTTGGGGACACAAGAGACTCTTTGTTATTTGGTTGCAGGGTTGTTTGAGAGAGACCATCTTCATCCTACGCCTCCTACGGATTGATAAACCTTAGGTCACCCACTTGAGGGAAATTTGCTACTGTCCTCCAAAACTCTGCACTTGGAGGCCCAACAACGTCTACAAGAAGAAGGTTGTGTAGTAGACATCAAGCTCTTTTCTGGCGCCGTTGCCGGGGAGGTTAGCTCTTGAAGGTATATCTTTAGATCTTGCAATCGAATCTTTTAGTTTCTTGTTTTATCACTAGTTTAGTTTGTAAAAGAAAATTACAAAAAAATGGAATGAAGTTTGCCTCATACGCTTCATCTTTTTAATATCTTTCGTGAGTATGATGGAAAGGAAAATTGTACCAAAGTGTTAGAAGAAGAATGCATTAAAATGTTTGGCACTAAATCTTTGAATGATGAGCATGATTGCAATGTTGTTACTACGAACTCCTTGAATATCCATAGTACTAATGATGATTGCACTAGTTATGATGAAAATGTCTCCTATAAACATGTCAATTTTTGTGGAGTGCATTGGGTTTGCAAGTACACACCAAATAGGGAAGATAGATATTGCAAGAGGCATAAGAATTTAGAAACTAAATTGTTGCAAGAAAGGCTAGATGTTTGTGCTGAAAGATTCAATATTTATCGCCATCCTTGTGAACTTTGCAATGAACATGGTCATTTAAAGCTCCAATGCTATTTGTTTCATGATCAAGTCATGTCCAAAAATTGTGATAACTTGATTACCCTTGAGCATCATAAAGAGCTTAGTCTTCTTTTGGGTTATGAAGAAATGAAACTTATAATTGAGGGTATTCCAAAATTTAATCTCGATAAATTTCTTGATTTTGATCTAGAGGAAATTTATATGTATTGTGCGGTGAATTGCATTGAAACCCTTATATTGCCAATTACATAAAGAAAAGAAAACAAATAGAGGATGAAGAGAATACTAATGAATGGGAAGAGACTTCCTAATATCCTCCTATTATTTCTTATGATGAATCAGGTAACGAGGAGGAGCCTTCTATTCAACCAATCTCATTAATAAGGAGCTCTAAAAAGAAGATTAACCCCACACATGATGTGAAGAAGAAAAATAGAAGACGGAGAAGCAAAGGAAGAAAGGTATCTCTCCCAAATAATGTTGCTCCTATTACTCATTGTGATGATGATAATTGCTATACTATCGGTGCTATCCACACTATTGATGATGAGAGTGATTATGCTTATGATATGAAAAGGCCCAAGCTTGGGGATGCTATGTTTTATGAAGATGATGTTTTTGAGAATATATTTTCTGCAATTAATGTTTGTCGCAAGCTTGGGGATGCTACGTTTAATGAATATGATATTTTTAGTCTCCCAAGTTTTGATATGCAAATTTATAATGATGATAGCATGCCTCCTACTTATCGTGATTATATTGTTGAAAGTGGATTTGGAGAGGTCATGACTTTATTTAGTAATGATTCCACTATTTTGGAAGAGGTTTCAATTGATTATGATGAGAACAAAGTTGCTACTTATGATGATTATTGTGATGACACTTATGCTATAAAAATTAGTGATGATTATATTTATAAAACTTGTCATGATTATGATTACCCTTTTTCTGAACATTTCTCTTTTAATATGGAAACAATTTATAGTATTCAAGTCTCTTATGATACTCCCACTATTCCGAATGAGAAGAATTTTGCTTATGTGGAGAGTAATAAAATTTCTATGCTTGTAGATCATGAAAATAATGCTTTAGGTGCTGGTTATATTGTTTAATTCATTCATGATGCTACTGAAAATTATTATGAGGGATGAATATATGCTTGTAGGAGTTGCAATAATATCAAGTTTCCTCTCTACGTGCTTAAAGTTTTAAAGTTATGCTTGCTTTACCTTCCTATGCAAGTTGATTCTTGTTCCCATAAGTTGTTTGCTCAAAAAATACCTATGCATATGAAGTGGGTTAGGCTTAAATGTTCTAGTAATATTCTTTATGATGCTCTCTTTATGTTTCAATTCTTATCTTTTATGTGAGCATCATTGAAATCATCATGTCTAGCTAGGGGCGTTAAACGATAGCGCTTGTTGGGAGGCAACCCAACTTTATTTTTATTCCTTGCTTTTTGTTCCTGTTTAGTAATAAATAATTCATCTATCCTCTGTTTAGATGTGGTTTTATGCTTTTAATTAGTGTTTGTGCCAAGTAGAACCTTTGGGAAGACTTGGGGAAAGTCTTGTTGATCTTGCTGTAAAAAACAGAAACTTTAGCGCTCACGAGAATTGCTGCCATTTTTTATTGGAGAGTGCTATTTAGTTAATTCTTTTTGAAGATGATTAATAGATAAATTATTAATGTCCATAATTTTATTTTATATTTTTTGGGGTTCCAGAAGTTTGCGTTAGTTACAGATTACTACAGACTGTTCTGTTTTTGACAGGTTCTGTTTTTCATGTCTTGTTTGCTTATTTTAATGAATCTATGGCTAGTAAAAGAGTTTATAAAACATATAGAAGTTGGAATACAGTAGGTTTAACACCAATATAAATAAAGAATTAGTTCATTACAGTACCTTGAAGTGGTGTTTTGTTTTCTTTCGCTAACGGAGCTTATGAGTTTTCTGTTAAGTTTTGTGTTGTGAAGTTTTCAAGTTTTGGGTAAAGATTCGATGGACTATGGAATAAGGACTGGCAAGAGCCTAAGCTTGGGGATTACCAAGGCAACCCAAGGTAATATTCAAGGACAACCAAGATCCTAAGCTTGGGGATGCCCCAGAAGGCATCCCCTCGTTCGTCTTCGTTCATCGGTAACTTTACTTGGAGCTATATTTTTATTCACCACATGATATGTGTTTTTCTTGGAGCGTCAATTTATTTTGTTAGGATTTTCTTTCTGTTATTTAGAACAATGTTTTGCATCTTTATTGGCATTGGTAGCCTTTACTATGCCTATTTTACAAGTCTTCATGTTGCTGTTTGAAAACAGAAAGTTTACCGCTGTTGCAATAATTCCCTAGAAAAGTCAGAATGTGATAAAATATTGAAACCTTTTGCATATTAAGATATGATAAATTTAATACAGTGGGAATTTTATTCCATAATTTTTGGAGTTAGGGAATTATGGATCTTCCTGCACTCTTTACAGACTGTCCTGTTTAGGCAGATTGCTGTTATGTTTGCATTGTTTGCATATGTTTGCTTCTTTAATGATTCTATTTGAGGATAGGACTATTAAATATGCAGAGGCATTTAGTATGCAATGTTGAATAATAATTTTAGTGATTTTCTATAGTAGAGTATGATAAGGTTTTTGCATTGGTTTATACTAACTTATCTCACGAGTCCTTGTTGAGTTTTGTGTGGATGAAGCTTTTGAGATTTAGGGAGACCGTGATATGAGAGGAATTAAGGAGACACAAAAGCTCAAGCTTGGGGATGCCCAAGGCATCCCAAGATAATATTTCAAGAAGTCTCAAGAATCTAAGCTTGGGGATGCCCCGGTTGGCATCCCACCTTTCTTCTTCAACAACTATCGGTTAGTTTCGGTTGATCCTAAGTTTTTGCTTCTTCACATGATGTTTGACATTCTTAGAATGTAATTTTATTTTGCTTTGCTTGCTGTTTGAATAAAATATCAAGATCTGAAATTATTAAATGTTAGAGAGTCTTCACATAGTTGCGTAATTATTCAACTACTCATTGATCTTCACTTATATCTTTTTGGAGTAGTTTGTCATTTACTCGTGTGCTTCACTTATATCCTATGAGTAAATAGTTGAATGAGCGAATATCATAAATCTGAAATTATATATCTTTCATATGCTTATCCCATGGGGAGTAATGACTTTACATATAAGAAGTAGAGGTGGTAAATTTATTGAAGGTTAGCAAACATTATATTGGTCACTTGAACAATTCATGAAAGAATATTGAAGGAAGAGAGATTTCACATATAAATATACTATCTTGGACATCTTTTGTAATTGTGAGCACTCATTAAAATATTACATGCTAAAAGGTTGATGTTGGACAAGGAAGACAACGTAATGGGTTATGTTTTCTTATATTCGAAATAAAGTATATTGTCATGGATCGCCCAACACGTTGAGCTTGCCTTTCCCCCTCATGCTAGCCAAATTCTTCGCACCAAGTAGAGACACTACTTGTGCTTCCAAACATCCCTTAAACCAGTATTGCCATGAGAGTCCACTATACCTACCTATGGATTGTGTAAGATCCTTCAAGTAAGTTGTCATCGGTGCATGCAATAAAAATTGCTCTCTAAATATGTATGATATTTTAGTGTGGAGAAAATAAGCTTTATACGATCTTGTGATATGGAAGCAATAAAAGCGACGGACTGCATAATAAAGGTCCCTATCACAAGTGGCAATATAAAGTGACGTTCCCTCGCATTAAGATTTTGTGCATCCAACTATAAAAGCGCATGGCATCCTCTGCTTCCCTCTGCAAAGGGCCTATCATTTCTTTTACCTTATGCAAGAGTCATGGTGATCTTCACCTTTCCTTTTTACATTTTATCCTTTGGCAAGCACATTGTGTTGGAAATATTCTGATATATATATATATATATCCAATTGGATGTAAGGCATCATGAACTATTATTGTTGACATTACCCTTGAGGTAAAAGGTTGTGAGGCGAATCTATAAGCCCCTATCTTTCTCTGTGTCTGATTAAAACTTTGAACCCATGAATATCGCGTGAGTGTTAGCAATTGTGAAAGACTACATGATAGTTGAGTATGTGGGGTTTGCTAAATCAAAGCTCTGACATAGACTCTTCCTGAAAATAAGATGAATTGTAATTGTTTGATGATTGATAACACGGTTTGTTAGTTTTCAAGAAAGTTTATGATCTATACTTTAACATGTGAATAGTTTGTTACTTGATCATGAGAAGCTTTATGAGATGAGCTATTGTTATGATATACAATGCTGCTAGAAAAGGTGATTGAAATTATCATTGATCAAACTTGTGCACCTGCTAGCATTCACACTTCATAAATTATTTCTTTTATCATTTACCTACTCGAGGATGAGCAGGAATGAAGCTTGGGGATGCTGATACGTGTCCAATGCATCTATAATTTATGAAGTATTCATGCTATTATATTATCTGTTTTGGATGTTTATGGGCTTTATTAGACACTTTTATATTATTTTTGGGACTAACCTATTAACCCAAAGCCCAGTGCCAGTTTCTGTTTTTTCCTTGTTTTATAGTATCGCAAAAAAGGAAAATCAAACGGAGTCCAATTGACCTGAAACTTCACAGAACTTTTTCTTGGACCAGAAGAAGCCCACGGAGTATCGGAGATGGACCAGGAGAGTCCCGGGCTGCCCACGAGGGTGGGGGGCACGCCCACACCCCCAGGCACGCCCCCTGCCTCATGGACAACCCGGAGGTCCACTGACGTACTTCTTCCCCCCATATATACCCATATACCCTAAAAACTTCGGGGAGCAGAATAGATCGGGAGTTCCGCCGCCAGAAGCCTCCGTAGCCACCGAAAACCAATCTAGACCCGTTCTGGCACCCTGCCGGAGGGGGAAATCCCTCTCCGGTGGCCATCTTCATCATCCCGGTGCTCTCCATGACGAGGAGGGAGTAGTTCTCCCTCGGGGCTGAGGGTATGTACCAGTAGCTATGAGTTTGATCTCTCTCTCTCTCTCTCGTGTTCTTGAGTTGGTACGATCTTGATGTATCGCGAGCTTTGCTATTATAGTACGATCTTATAAAAGCATCTTTACACTTATTCCATGAATCAATACTATTTTTAGGCACAGATGAAAACCAAGTTTTAGCATGATCTCGTAGTGAGAACGGAAATAGCTTCAATTTAAAATATCATTATCCACATATTTTTTCTTTTGCATATCACACAACTCAACGAAAGTATTTAGATGGGATGCGGCATCTTCGTTAGGACTACCGGAAAATTGTTCTTTCATAACAAGATTCAACAAAAGCGGCATTAATTTCATAAGATTCCGCACTAGTGGCGGGAGCGATTGGAGTACTAATAAAATCATTATTACTAGTGTTGCAAAAATCACACAACTTAGCATTTTCTTGAGACATCATGACAAACCAAGCAATCTAGCACACAATCAAACAAAAATCAAGAGAAAACACGAACGAAATAAGGGCGAATAAAAAAGCAAATATTTTGTATTTTTCTAAAAACATTTTAGAAGTGGGGGGATGAAAACGAGAGGCAAATGGCAAATAATGTAAGTTCAAGAGATGAGAGTTTATGATGGGTACTTGGTGGGCTTGATGTAGAACCTCCCCGACAACGGCGCCTGAAATTCTTCCTCCTATTTCTTGAGCTCGTGTTGATTTTTCCCTTGAAGAGGAAAGGGTGATGCAGCAAAGTAGAGATAAGTATTTCACTCTGTTAAGAACCAAGGTATCAATCTAGTAGGAGGCACAAGCAAGTCCTCAATATATGCACCTGCACAAACTAACAAACACTTGCACACAACATGAAAAAGGGGCTGTCAATCCCTTCACGGTCACGAACAAGATTGAGATCTAATAGAGATAGGTATAAAAGACAAATAAAAGAGCAAACTAAAGTAAATATAAATAAATTGCAGCAAGATATTTTTGTGTTTTTTGGTCTATATATCTGAAAATATGTGATGGAAAATAGACCCGGGGGGCATTGGTCTCACTAGAGGCTTCTCTCTCGAAAGAAAACATACGGTGGGTAAACAAATTACTGTTGAGCAATTGATAGAAAAGCGCATATATAATTATGACGATATCTAAGTGAATGATCATGAATATAGGCATCACGTCAATGACAAGTAGACCGAAACGATTCTGCATCTACTACTATTACTCCACACATCGACCGACTCCTGCCTGCATCTAGAGTATTTAGTTCATAAGAACAGAGCAACACTTTAAGTAAGATGACATGATGTAGACGGATAAACTCAAGCAATATGATATAAACCCCATATTTTTATCCTTGATGGCAACAATACAATGCATGCCTCGCTACCCATTCTGTCACTAGGTGAGGACACTGCAAGATTATACCCAAAACTAAGCACCTCTCCCATTGCAAGAAAAACCAATATAGTTGGCAAAAACAAATCGATAGTTCGAAGAGAAATACAAAGATATCTTAATCATGCATAAAAGAGTTTAGAGAAGACTCAATTCATAGATAATCTTACCATAAATCCACAATTCATCAGATCTCAACAAACACACCGCAAAAGAATATTACATTGGATAGAACTCCAAGAATATCGAGGAGAACATTGTATTGAAGATCAACAAGAGAGAAGAAGCCATCTAGATACTAGCTATGGACCCTTAGGTCTGTGGTAAACTACTCACGCTTCATCAAAAGGGCAACAAGGTTGATGTAGAGGCCATCCATGATCGAATCCCCCTTCGGCAGAGTGCCGGAAAAGGCCCGACGATGGGATCTCACGGGAACAGAGGCTTGCGGCGGCAAAAAAAGTATTTTGGTGGACACTTCTGATGTTTGGGGAATATTTGGGAATATATAGAGGTGGAACTAGGGTTATGTTGGGAAACGTAGCATGGAAAACGAAAAAAATTCTATGCTCACGCAAAGATCTATCCAAGGAGATGCATAGCAACGAGGGGGAGAGTGTGTCTACGTACCCTCGTAGACCGAAAGCGGAAGCGTTTGACAACACAGTTCATGTAGTCGAACTTCTTCTAGCTCCGACCAATCAAGCGCCGAACGTATGGCACCTCCGAGTTCTGCACACGTTCAGCTCAGTGACGTCCCTCGCCTTCTTGATCCAGCAAGCTTTCGAGGTAGTAGATGAGTTCCATCAGCATGACGGCATGGTGACGGTGATGGTGAAGTGATTCTTGCAGGGCTTCACCTAAGCACCACAAAACTATGACCGGAGGTGTAAACTATGGAGTGGAGCGCCGCACACGGCTAACAAATAATGTTGTGTGTTCTAGGCACCCCTTCCCCACATATATGTAGGTGGGAGCGGGAGGGGAGAGGCCAGGAGGAGCCCAAGGGCTGGCCGCCGACCTCCTCGGGGTTTCCTTGCCCTGCGCCCCCTGCCATATTTGACGGAGGGGAAGGAAAGAGGGGGGGAGAGAGAAGGAAGTGGGAATCCTAATCCACATTTGCCTTTATCCCTTCCCCTTTCCTTCTCCATCCCTGGCCGGCTCATATGTGGGCATAAGGCCCATATCTTTTGCCAGAGGTTCCCGGGACCCATTCCGGTGGCCCGATATGTACCCGGTACCCTCCGGAACACTTTCGGTGTCGGAATACTATCGTCCTATATATCAATCTTTACCTCTCGACCATTTCGAGACTCCTCATCATGTCCCTGATCTCATTCGGGACCCCGAACAACATTCAGTCACCAAATCACATAACTCCTATAATACAATATCGTCATCGAACATTAAGCGTGTGGACCCTTCGGGTTCGAGAACTATGTAGAAATGACCAAGAGACCTCTCCGGTCAATAACCAATAGCGGAACCTGGATGCTCATATTGGCTCCTACATATTCTACGAAGATCTTTATCGGTCGAACCGTTATGACAACATACGTTATTCCCTTTGTCCATCGGTATCTTACTTGCCCGAGATTTGATCGTCGGTATCCACATACCTAGTTCAATCTCGTTACCGGCAAGTCTCTTTACTCGTTCCGCAATACATTATCCTATAACTAACTCATTATTCACTTCGCTTGCAAGGCTTCTTATGATGTGCATTACCGAGAGGGCCCAGAGATACCTCTCCGATACTTGGAGTGACAAATCCTAATCTCAATCTATGCCAACCCAACAAACACCTTCGGAGATACCTGTAGAGCATCTTTATGATCACCCAGTTACGTTGTGACATTTGATAGCACACAAAGCATTCCTCCGGTATCCGGGAGTTGCATAATCTCATAGTTGAAGGAATATGTATTGGACATGAAGAAATCAATAGCAATAAAACTGAACGATCATTATGCTAAGCTAACGAATGGGTCTTGTCCATCACATCATTCTCCTAATGATGTGATCTCGTTATCAAATGACAAATAGTGTCCATGGTTAGGAAACCTTAACCATCTTCGATCAACGAGCTAGTCAAGTAGAGGCTCACTAGGGACACGGTATTTGTCTATGTATTCACACATGTATTAAGGTTTCCAATCAATATAGTTGTAGCATGAATAATAATCATTTATCCTGAATAAGGAAATATAAAATAACAACTTTATTATTGCCTCTAGGGCATATTTCCTTCAGTCTCCCACTTGCACTAGAGTCAATAATCTAGTTCACATCGGCATGTGATTAACACCAATAGTTCACATCACCATGTGATTAACACCCATAGTTCACATCACCATGTGAACAACATCCAAAGGGTTTACTAAGGTGTGATCATGTTTTGCTTGTGAGAGAAGTTTAGTCAATGGGTCTGCCACATTCAGATCCATGTGTATTTTGCAATTTCTATGCCTACAATGCTCTGCATGGAGCTACTCTAGGTAATTGCTCCCACTTTCAATATGTATCCAGATTGAGACTCAGAGTCATCTGAATCGGTGTCAAAGCTTGCATCGATGTAACTCTTTACGACGAACTCTTTATCACTTCCATAACCGAGAAATATTTCCTTAGTCATCTTAGGTAACTAAGGATAATTTTGACCGTTGTCCAGTGATCTACTCCTGGATCACTATTGTACCCGCTTATCAAACTCATGGCAAGGTACACAATATGTCTGGTACACAACATGGCTCACTTTATAGAACCTATGGCTGAGTCATAGGAATGACTTTCATTCTCTCTCTATCTTCTGCTATGGTCGGGCTTTGAGTCTTAATCAACTTCACACCTTGCAACATAGGCAAGAACCCTTTCTTTGACTGATCCATTTTGAACTTCTTCAAAATCTTGTCAAGGTATGTGCTTTTTGAAAGTCCTATTAAGCGTCTCGATCTATATCTATAGATCTTGATGCCCAATATATGAGTAGCTTCACCGAGGTGTTTCATTGAAAAATTCTTATTCAAGTATCCTTTTATGCTATCCATAAATTCTGTATCATTTCCAATCAACAATATGTCATCTACATATAATATCAGAAATGCTATAGAGCTCCCACTCACTTTGTTGTAAATACAGGCTTCACTGAAAGTCTGTATAAAACCATATGCTTTGATCACCTCATCAAAGCACAAATTCTAACTCTGAGATGCTTGCACCAGTCCATAGATGGATCGCTGGAGCCTGCACACTTTGGTAGCACCTTTAGGATCGACAACACCTTCTGGTTGCATCATAAAGAAATCTATTAAGGAATGCAGCTTTGACATCCATTTGCCAAATTTCATAATCATAAAATGCGACAATTGCTAACATGATTCGGACTGACTTAAGCATCGCTACGAGTGAGAAAGTCTCATTGTAGTCAACCCCTTGAACTTGTCGAAAACCTTTCGTGACAAGTCGAGCTTTGTAGATGGTGACATTACCATCAATGTATGTCTTCTTCTTGAAGATCCATTTGTTCTCAATGGCTTGCTGCTCATCGGGCAAGTCCACACTTTGTTCTCATACATGAATCCTATCTCAGATTTCATGGCCTCAAGCCATCTATCGGAATTTGGGCTCATCATAGCTTCTTCGTAGTTCGTAGGTTCATCATAGTCTAGTAACATGACTTCCAGGATAGGATTACCGTACCACTCTGGTGCAGAACATGCTCTGTTTGACCTATGAGGTCTAGTAGCAACTTGATCTGAAGTTTCATGATCATCATCATTAGCTTCCTCTCTAGTTTGTGTAGGCATCACGGGAACAGATTTCTTTGATGTAATACTTTCCAAATGAGAGAAGGTACAATTACCTTATCAAGTTCTACTTTCCTCCCACTCACTTCTTTCGAGAGAAAATCCTTCTCTAGAAAGGATCCACTTTTGGCAACAAAGATCTTGCCTTCGGATTTGTGGTAGAAGGTGTACCCAATTGTTTCCTTAGGGTATCCTATGAAGATGCACTTCTCCGATTTGGGTTCGAGCTTATCAGGCTGAAGCCTTTTGACATAAGTATCGCAACCCCAAACTTTAAGAAACAACAACTTAGGTTTCTTGCCAAACCACAGTTCATACGGTGTCGTCTCAATGGATTTAGATGGTGCCCTATTTAATGTGAATGTAGCTGTCTCTAATGCATAACCCCAAAACGATAGTGGTAAATCAGTAAGAGACATCATAAATCGTACCATATCTAATAAAGTACGGTTACGATGTTCGGACACACCATTATGCTGTGGTGTTCTAGGTGGTGTGAGTTGTGAAACTATTCCACATTGTTTTAAATGAAGGCCAAACTTGCAACTTAAATATTTGCCTCCGCGATCAGATCGTAGAAACATTATTTTCTTGTTACGATGATTCTACACTTCAATCTGAAATTCTTTGAACTTTTCAAATGTTTCAGACTTGTGTTTCATTAAGTAAATATACCCATATCTACTTAAATCATCTGTGAAGGTCAAAAAATAACGATACCCGCCGCGTGCCTCAATACTCATTGGACCGCATACATTGGTATGTATTATTTCCAATAAGTCATTAGCTCGCTCCATTGTTCCAGAAAACGGAGTTTTAGTCATCTTGCCCATGAGGTATGGTTCGCAAGTATCAAATGATTCATAATCAAGTGACCCAAAATCCCACCTGCATGGAGTTTCTTCATGCGCTTTACACCAATATGACCTAAACGGCAGTGCCACAAGTATGTTCTACTACCATTATCAACTTTGCATATTTTTGGCATCAATATTATGAATATGTGTATCACTACCATTCACATTGGGTGTATGACCATATAAGGTTTTATTCATGTAAACAGAACAACAATTATTCTCTAACTTAGTGAATAAACGTATTGCAAATAAACACGATCTAATCATATTCATGCTCAACGCAAACACCAAATAACATTTATTTAGGTTCAACACTAATACCGAAGGTAGAGTGAGAGTGCGATGTTGATCATATCAACCTTGGAATCAATTCAAACACAATTCATCACCTCGCCCTTAACTAGTCTCTGTTTATTCTGCAACTCCTGTTTCGAGTTACTAATCTCAGCAACTGAACCGGTATCAAATACTCAGGGGCTACTATTAATACTAGTAAGGTACACATCAATAACATGTATATCAAATATACCTTTGTTCACTTTTCCATCCTTCTTATCCGCCAAGTATTTGGGGTAGTTGCGTTCCCAGTGACCATTTCCTTTGCAGTAGAGGCACTCAGTTTCAGGCTTGGGTCCAGATTTGGGCTTTTCATGGGAGTGGCAATTTGCTTGCCATTATTCTTGAAGTTCCCTCTCTTTTCCTTGCCCTTTTTGTTGAAACTAGTGGTCTTGTTAAACATCAACACTTGATGTTCTTTCTTGATTTCTACCATCACCGATTTCAGCATCGCGAAGAGCTCGGGAATCATTTTCGTCATCCCTTGCATATTATAGTTCATCACGAAGTTCTAGTAGCTTGGTGATAGTGACTAGAGAACTTTGACAATCACTATATTATCTGGAAGATTCACTCCCACTCGATTCAAGTGATTGTAGTACCCAGACATTCAGAGCACATGCTCACTGGTTGACCTATTCTCCTCCATCTCGTAGGCAAAGTACTTGTCAGAGGTCTCATACCTCTAGACACGGGCATGAGTCTGGAATACCAATTTCATCTCTTGGAACATCTCATATTGCTCCGTGGAGCTCAAATATTTTTGAAGTCCTGATTCTAAGCCGTAAAGCATGGTGCACTAAACTATCAAGTAGTCATCATATCGAGCTTGCTAGACGTTCATAACGTCTGCATCTGCTCCTGCAATAGGTCTGTCACCTAGCGGTGCATCAAGGACATAGTTCTTCTATGCAGCAACAAGGATAATCCTCAGATCATGGACCCAGTCCGCATCATTGCTACTATCATCTTTCAACTTATTTTTCTCTAGGAACATATCAAAAAATAGAGGAGCTAAATCGCGAGTTATTGATCTACAACATAAATATGCAAATACTATCAGGACTAAGTTCATGCTAAATTTAAGTTCAAATTTATCAAATTACTTCAGAACTCCCACTTAGATAGACATCCCTCAAGTCATCTAAAGGACACGTGATCCAAATCAACTAATCCATGCCCAATCATCATGTGAGATGGAGTAGTCATCAATGGTGAGCATCTCTATGTTGATCATATCTACTATATGATTCATGTTCGACTTTTTGGTCTCCAGTGTTCCGAGGCCATGTCTGTACATGCCAAGCTCGTCAAGTTTAACCTGAGTATTCCGCATGTGCAAAACTGTCTTGCACCCGTTGTATGTGAACGTAGAGTCTATCACACCTGATCATCACGTGGTGTCTCAACACGACGAATTGTCGCAACGGTGCATACTCGGGGAGAACACTTATACCTTGAAATTTTAGTTAAGGGGTCATCTTATAATACTACTGTCGTACTAAGCAAAAATAAGATGCATAAATGATAAACAACACATGTAATCAAAATATGTGACGTGATATGGAGGGGGGGGGAGAGAGGCTAGGAGGCGCCCAAGGCTTGGCCACCGGCCCCCTTGGGGTTTCCTTGCCCTTCGCCCCCCTACCATATTTGACGGAGGGGAAGGAAAGAGGGGGGAGAGAGAGGG
Organism: Triticum urartu; assembly: GCF_003073215.2. Classification (NCBI taxonomy): domain Eukaryota; kingdom Viridiplantae; phylum Streptophyta; class Magnoliopsida; order Poales; family Poaceae; genus Triticum; species Triticum urartu. The sequence continues at coordinate 626,679,474 of NC_053026.1, forward strand.
AAGTGGGAATCCTAATCCACATTTACCTTTCTCCCTTCCCCTTTTCTTCTCCATCCCTGGCAGGCCCATATGTAGGCATAAGGCCCATATCTTTTGCCAGAGATGCCCGGAACCCCTTCCGGTGACCCGATATGTACCTGGTACCCTCCGGAACACTTCCGGTGTCCGAATACTATCGTCCTATATATCAATCTTTACCTCTCGACCATTTCGAGACTCCCCGTCATGTCCGTGATCTCATCCAGGACACCGAACAACATTCGATCACCAAATCACATAACTCATACAATACAATATCGTCATCGAATGTTAAGCGTGCGGACCCTTCGGGTTCAAGAACTATGTAGACATGACCAAGACACCTCTCCGGTCAATAACCAATAGTGGAACCTGGATTCTCATATTGGCTCCTACATATTCTACGAAGATCTTTATCGGGCGAACCGTTATGACAACATATGTTATTCCCTTTGTCCATCGGTATGTTACTTGCCCGAGATTCGACCGTCGGTATCCACATACCTAGTTCAATCTTGTTACTGGCAAGTCTCTTTACTCATTCCGCAACACATCATCCTGTAACTAAATCATTAGTCACTTCGCTTGCAAGGCTTCTTATGATGTGCATTATCGAGAGGGCCCAGAGATACCTCTTAGATACTCGGAGTGACAAATCCTAATCTCGATCTATGCCAACCCAACAAACACCTTTGGAGATACCTGTAGAGCATGTTTATGATCACCTAGTTACGTTGTGATATTTAATAGCACACAAGGCATTCCTCCGGTATCCGGGAGTTGCATAATCTCATAGTCGAAGGAATATGTATTTGACATGAAGAAATCAATAGCAATAAAACTGAACGATCATTATGCTAAGCTAACGGATGGGTCTTATACATCACATCATTGTCCTAATGATGTGATCTCGTTATCAAATGACAACTGATGTCTAGGGTTAGGAAACCTTAACCATCTTTGATCAACAAGCTAGTCAAGTAGAGGCTCACTAGGGACACGGTATTTTGTCTATGTATTCACACATGTATTAAGGTTTCCAATCAATACAATTGTAGCATGAATAATAAATATTTATAATGAATAAGGAAATATAAAATAACAACTTTATTATTGCCTCTAGGGAATATTTCCTGCAGGTTACGGGATTCCCGAGGGGCCCACAAGCCATGGGCGCGCCTGTAACACCCACGATGCGGTTATATCTCCCACGTGTCAGAGCACGACTTAGAGGCATAACCGCATAGTAGGCATATCGCAAGAGGGGTAATCTTTACACATCCCATGTACTGAATAAGAGAGGGATAAAGAGTTGGCTTACAATCCCCACTTCACACAATACATAAATATAGCATTACATCATCCAGAATACAATCAAGGTCCGACTATGGAACCAACATAAATAAAGACAACCCCAAATGCTAGATCCTCGATCGCCCCAACTAGGCTCCACTACTGATCAACTGGAAATGAAACAACACAACGAACACGATCTTCATCGAGCTCCCACTTGAGCTCAGTTGTGTCACCTGCACTGGTATCATCGGCACCTGCAACTGTTTGGAAGTATCTGTGAGTCACGGGGACTCAGCAATCTCACACCCGCGAGATCAAGACTATTTAAGCTTAAGGGTAGGAAAGGTGTTGGGGATATTATTATCAGTTGAGACCCGCCCAGGAGGGGCCGGGTCAGCTCCAATGGCGGGTTACGCAAGAAGCCCAGTAAACATCCAAGATTATAGTTTATTTAGTATTGTAGAAGGCTCAAGGGCCTGAAGGCGGTTTAAGCCCTGATATTATGAACCGCCATATGTAAGGAAAGACTTGTAAAGAAAGGCATGTAAAGAAGGTCACCAAGCCAGACACGATTATGAGCCAGCCGGGACTCTGTAGGCCACCAGGCATCAACCCATGTATATAAGGGGACGACCCGATGGCGGCTTAGGGCAAGAAACAACCAAGTCGATAACCAAGCCGGCGAGTTGAGCCTCTTGGAGATCGAAACCTCAGCAATACCAATCCCAACTAGACGTAGGCTTTTACCTTCATCGTAAGGGGCCAAACTAGTATAAAACTCTCTCGTATCCTTTGTCACGATTAACCCCTTTAAGCTTCCTAGTGCGATGGCCCTACGACTAAGTCCTTGCTCTAGGACATCTGCCGTGACAACTCCACGACAGTTGGCGCCCACCATGGGGCCAGCGCATGGTGGATTTGAGTTCTTGAAGGGCAACTTTGAAGGGCTCAAGGGATACGCTGTGGGCCGGATGACCAAGAGTCGTCGCGGAAAACTCTACATCGACGACGAAGGCTGGGGCCCCGAGGCCGGCTCGATCGAGTACGGGTACCGGGTCCCCTTCGGCGGAATTCACGTCTTCATCGGCCAGATCGGCGAGTCAGGCCCTGAGCCGGGCGTCCACACCAACCTCATCAAAACAGCTCAGCGCGTCGGGTCCGCCCGTGTTCAATCTGTTGTGAAGCATGCCTTCGTAGGCTTCATCCATGGCGGTGAATACTCCAAAGGATCGATGGAAGGCGGGGAGACGGCCATCTGCTCTGATACGACATCATCAATAGGTGAGATGGACTCGTTGTACCAACTGCAAGACGTCATGCTCGAGGGCCGTTCCGATGGCAGCAGTATTCCGGACCCCCTTGAGCCGCCGAATTCGGCCGGAGTCTTCATGGCAGGGACGCAGCCTGGGCAGAACTCCACTGCAGCGATAGCAGCAGCCACCGGGTCGGCAGCTGCTGGGTCAGGAGACCCCACGCGCCCCCCAGCTCAGGTTCTAATGGACCTCGTGGATAAACTGACGGCTCTGTTAACCGCTGTGGTAGAACCGGCGGATAAAGCCCAGCACGCGTGCGGGAGGAGATGGTGCAAGCAAAGGAAAATCTAGCCGCGGAGGAAACCCGGATGGCAGCAGAACGAGCAGCTATGGATGCTCGTGCCCAACAGCTTCGAGCAGAAACTTTCCGGCTCTCGGTGGATCTTAATGCATCGAACGAGGTCATGAGGAGGAGGCATCAGAAAACTCAGTCGCGTCTACCCCTAACGCTGGATCCGAGGAACCTGTTCAGTATACCCGGAGCTGGGGGGAGCAACCCGCCGGAAGCAAACCGGGTCGCGACACCTGGTGCACCGGTTCAACCACGGACCATGGAGCCGCCTCGCATAAATATAGCTCCTCCTCATTATGTAGCAACACCTCCGGGTCACTTCTCCAACCCCATGGAAAACCTCATCGCAGCGTCGGCTCGTTTGGCAACTCTCCCAATGGAAGGCGGCTCGCCAGCAGCCATTGAAACCCGGAGGGTACGAAAACTACTTCAGATAGCTTTGGCCTAGTAGGATGCATACTCTTACAGTCGAGACATGATTCATTCAACCCCTCGCCCAAGCCGGAGCCCGAGCTACAATAGACACATGGAGTTTGCAGAAATGTCAAGTAACGCTCAACGCCACAACCGACCGTATAGGCATGAGCCGGTGCGGGCTGGAGCCCTTAACTTGGCGGATCAGGAGAGGATTCGTCAAGAGGCGGAACGGGCGGCTCAGATAGCAGCAGAGCAGGCAGCTCACCAAACCTTTCTGGCTTATCTAGCAACCTTGATTGAGGCAGGAGTGGCCACAAGAACCAGAGGCATACCTTGCTTGGTCCCAGTCATACGCAATGAGCGGTTGCCCAAGGATTTCAAGGGGCCTCGTAAGGTGCCTAATTACACGGCTGACTTACAACCGGGGGCTTGGATTGAGAGTTATGAGATGGCTATGGAGCTGTTGGAGGTTAGTGATGCTGCAATGGCCAAGTATTTTACCATGATGTTGGATGGAACGGCTCGGACCTGGTTGAAAGGATTGCCACCCAATTCTATCGGTTCATGGGCAGAGTTAAAGGCACGGTTCATCCAGAACTTTAAGGATACATGTAAGCAGCCAATGTTGATTGTGGACCTGACCAACTGCAAGCAAGAGGATGGAGAATCTACAACCCATTGGGTGCACCGGGTCAAGGAGATAATACATTCATCTGATAAGATGGATGCCGACTCAGCAGTTTTGATGTTGGAGAAAAATTGCCGTTTTGAACCTCTGAAGCAGAAGTTGGGGCGGCTTAAATGTGACTGTAATGACATGGGAACGTTGATGGCGGCTCTTGTCAAGTACGCTGATTCTGATACCACCAAAGACCCGGTGTCTGACGAAGAAAAGGCAATGAAGGGAAAGAAGAACAGCAATGGCAAGGGTCACCAGCATAACCCGGCGAATCAAGGAGGTAATAAACATAAGGCTGAGGAATTTGTTGCCAATACCAATGCGCAGGATGGTAATCAGCGGCGCAAGGGCAGACAACCCCCTCGATCGGGCGGGTCAGGCCCCACCCTTGAGCAGTTGTTGAACGAACCTTGTCCAAAGCACGGCACCCGGGAGAAACCAGCCACCCACTTGTGGAAAGATTGCACGATCACAAAGGCATTGAAAAATTCAAATGCATTTGATGGGGGTCACGGCCCAGGTGGCGGCTCAGGTGGAGGCGGCTTTCAGGGCCCGGGCGCCGGTTCAAGCGGAGGAGGTTTTCACGGTCAGGGTTATCCTGGTCACCAAGGAGGATATAATTAGCAACACAGCCAAGGGAATCAGCAGCAACAGCAATCCGGCTATCAGAGCAACCCGAAGCAGTTGAGTAGCGGACAGTATCATGTCTTTACTACCAGTTTATGTAAGAGGGACCAGAAGCTCCACAAGAGGGCCTTCAATGCCGTTGAGCCGGCAATTCCACGTTATTTACGTTGGTTGGAGCAACCTATTGTGTGGAGCAGAGAGGACCACCCGCCCCGGGTTGATAATCCGGGTCACTTGGCTTTGGTAGTGGCACCTCAGGTTGGTGGGTATAAGATTACTAAGGTACTCATGGATGGAGGCATCAGCATCAACATCCTTTACTATGAGACGTTCCGCCGGATGGGATTGATGGACAAAAATCTTAAACAATCCAACACTATTTTTCATGGCGTGGTACCTGGTAAGTCGGCATACCCAGTTGGTAAGATCGAGCTGGAAGTAGCCTTTGGGGATGAGTATGACTCCAGAGCAGAAAAATTAACCTTTGAAGTGGTTAAAATCAAAAGCCCATATCATGCTCTGTTTGGGCGGCCGGCTTATGCCAAGTTCATGGCTCGGCCGCGAACTGCATATTTGCATCTCAAGATGCCGGGTCACAAGGGCACCATTACAGTCCATGGGAGCCGGAAGATAGCCTTGGAATGTGAAGAAGGGGATGCTGCCTATGCTGAATCTGTTTGTGCAACAGAGGAGTTGAAATTCTACAAGGATCATGTTGACCCGGCGGACATGACGTCATTAAAGAAACCAACAACAGAGCATGAGCCGGAGTTGAAATTAAAATCAGCTGATGACACTAAGATGGTTGACTTTGTGCCTGGCAATTCATCCAAACAGTTCATCATCAGTGCAAACTTGGATCCGAAATAGGAAAGCGCGCTCATCGAGTTCATCCGTGAGAACCGGGACATCTTTGCATGGAAACCTTCAGACATGCCGGGTGTCTCGAGGGAACTCGCTAAGCACACTCTTAATATCGATCCCAAGTTTAAACCTGGTAGACAATTTCTCCGGCGGTTCAATGAAGGAAGGCGCAAGGCCATCGGAGAAGAGGTGGCTCGGCTCTTGGCAGCCGGGTTCATTGTGGAGGTCTTTCACCCAGAATGGTTAGCTAACCCGGTGCTTGTACTAAAAAAGAATGGCACCTGGCGTATGTGTGTGGATTACACAGATTTGAACAAAGCTTGTCCAGCTGATCCTTTTGCTCTTCCCCATATTGATCAGATCATTGATGCTACGGCGGGTTGCGCACGGTTGAGTTTCTTAAATGCTTACTCTGGTTATCATTAGATTAAGATGGCAGTCAAGGATCAAGAGAAGACAATGTTTATAACTCCTTTTGGGGCTTTCTGCTATGTGTCTATGCCTTTTGGGCTTAAGAGTGCCCAGGCGACTTACCAGCGGTGTGTGCAGAATTGTCTTCACAATCAAATTGGGCGCAATGTTCATGCCTATGTGGATGATATAGTGGTGAAATCCAGGGAAGAGGAAACCTTGGTCAGAGATCTGAAAGAGACTTTTGATAATCTTTGGGTTTACAAGATGATGCTTAACCCGGCCAAGTGTGTTTTTGGAGTGCCAGCCAGCAAGCTCTTGGGGTTTCTGGTGTCTAACCGAGGTATTGAAGCTAACCCAGAGAAAATCAAGGAAATTACATCTCTAGCCAAACCAACCTGCGTCAATGATGTTCAACGACTGGCGGGTCGTGTGGCCGCTTTGAGCCAGTTCATAAGCCAGTTAGGGGAAAAGGCTATGCCTCTGTATCAGTTGATGAAGAAAACAAATATTTTTGTTTGGAGCGATGCTGCGAACGCCGCTTTTGAAGATCTGAAGGCACAACTGGCTGAGCCGCCGGTCCTAGCCGCTCCAATTGAGAAAGAGCTGCTATTGTTATACGTGGCTGCCAACTCACGGGCTATTAGTGTGGCTATGGTGGTAGAGCGCAAGGAGGCTGGCAAAGAGCATCCGATTCAGCGGCCGGTTTATTATGTCAGTGAAGTGCTAATTGAGTCTAAGCAACGATACCCACATTGGCAGAAGCTTGTTTATGGGGTGTTCATGGCAAGCCAGAAGCTTAAGCATTACTTTCAGGGACATCCAATCTCTGTGGTTAGCTCTGCTCCTTTGGGGGGCATTATTCAAAACAGAGAAGCCACGGGGCGAGTTGCCAAGTGGGCAATTGAGCTTGGGTCTCCTGGGCTGAAGTATATTCCATGTACTGCAATTAAGTCTCAAGCCTTGGTTGACTTCATCAATGACTGGACAGAGATGCAGATGCCAGAAGAGAAGCCGGACAACACATATTGGACTATTCATTTTGATGGATCCAAGCAATTGGAAGGCTCGGGGGCTGGAGTCGTATTAACTTCCCCACGAGGTGATAAATTTTGTTATGTGTTACAGTTGATGTTTTCATGCACCAACAACGCAGGAGAGTATGAGGCATTGCTCCATGGTCTTCAAGTGGAAAAGGAGATGAGCTTAAGCCGGGTCAGATGTCTTGGAGACTCAGATCTAGTGGCTCAGCAAGTATCTGGCAAGTGGGATTCCAAAGACCCTCTCATGGCGGCTTATCGCCGAGAGGTCGATGCTGTTGCAGGATGTTTTAAAGGTTATCAGGTGGAGCACATTGACCGTCGAAAGAACGAAGTAGCTGATGCTTTAAGCCGGCTAGGGTCTCAGCGTAAGCCGGTACCACCCAACACCTTTTTAGATGTTTCATAACCCCTCTGTCAAGTTGCCCACAGAAGAAGATTTAGCTGTTCCTGACCCGGAGGCGCAGTTGGTGGCGGATCTTCATGTCATCCCAGATTGGACAGTGCCATTCTTGGCTTACATGACCCAGGGAGAGTTGCCAGCGGATGAGACTCTGGCTCGACAGATAACCCGGCGATCTAAGTCCATGAAGATTTTGGATGGAGAGTTATTTCATCGCAGTGTTTCTGGAGCGTTTCAACGGTGTGTTTCCCCCGAAGAAGGTCAAGAAATCCTTCGCGAGATCCATGAAGGCGATTCTGGTCATCACGCCAGGTCAAAATCTTTAGTGGCCAAGGCGTTTTGTCACGTTTTTACTGGTTGACGGCTCACGCTGATGCAGAAGATCTGGTCAGTAGATGTGACGGATGTCAGAAATTTGCACGACGAGCGCATGTGCCGGCTCAAGAGCTCCGGATGATTCCAATCACTTGGTCGTTCACAGTCTGGGGGCTTGACATGGTGGGACCTTTCAAAAGGTCTAAGGATAAAAAGACACATCTCTTGGTGGCTGTTGATAAATTCACCAAATGGGTTGAGGCGAAGCCTGTGAGTAAGTGTGATGCAGCCACGGCGGTTCAGTTCATGAAAAAGTAATCTTCCGTTTCGGTTTTCCACACAGTATTATCACAAACAATGGCACTAATCTATCTCAAGGGGCTATGGAAGAATTTTGTCAGCGAGAGCACATCCGGCTTGATGTTTCTTCTGTAGCTCATCCTCAATCCAATGGTCAAGCTGAGAGAGCCAATCACGAAATTCTGAAAGGGCTAAAACCTCGGCTTATGGTTCCTTTACAGCGAACACCGGGTTGTTGGGTAGAGGAGTTGCCTTCAGTGTTATGGAGCATCAATACTACACCCAACAGGTCTACGGGTTACACACCCTTCTTCATGGTTTATGGAGCAGAAGCAGTATTGCCCAGTGACATCCTTCATGACTCGCCCCGTGTGGCGACTTATGTTGAAGCTAACAATGAAAAAGCCAGACATGATGCACTTGACTTATTAGACGAAGAAAGAGACCTAGCGGCGGCTTAGTCAGCAATTTATCAACAAGACCTGCATTGTTATCACAGCCGCCGGATTAAGTCCAGGACTTTTCAGGAAGGCGACTTAGTGCTCCGGCTCGTCCAGGATTTGTCAGATGAGCACAAGCTATCCCCGCCTTGGGAACGACCTTTTGTGGTCAGTAAGAATTTAAACAATGGGTCATATTACCTCATTGACATTCGAGAGCACAGAGACTCACGTAAGTCAGAGTAAGAGACCCACCGGCCGTGGAACATTTCTCAACTTCGGCCGTACTACACGTGAGCTACCGGCTCTCATCATGTACATACGTTCATGTTGTATATACTATGATAAGCAATAAAGTAAGACCATCGGTCTCCTTTCTTTTCACAGATTATACATCTTTATTATTTGCTTACAAATGACTATTAAGGAATTGATCATATTTGAATCAAGTTTGAATCTTTTTAGTCCGGCTTATGATCGTATCCGAATCATAGCTTAACCCCTTTTGGGTCCGACTTGGATCGTATTCGAATCAGGGTCGTTAAAAACCTCTCAAGGTCATTTGGGGGCTTCCTGTTCAAACATAGGTCGTATTCGAACCAAAGAGAACATAGCTGTCGTAACCCTCTTGATCGGCTCAAGGCCAAACTCACTTGGGGGCTTCCTGATCGTATCCGAATCATAGCTTAACCCCTTTTGAGTCCGACTTTGATCATATTCGAATCAGGGTCGTTAAAAACCTCTCAAGGTCATTTGGGGGCTACCTGTTCAAACATAGGTCGTATTCGAACCAAAGAGAACATAGCTGTCGGTACCCTCATGATCGGCGCAACGCCAAAGCCACTGGGGCTATATGGTCATATTCGAACCTTAGCTTAACCCCTTTGGTCTGGTTTACTGATCGTATTCAAATCAGAAACCCCCAACCTTTTGAATAAAGAGTTAAAATTATGTTTATTATCTGTTGCTTACCTTTGAGTTTTTGTTGTTTTCAATATTACCAATAAGATAGCCTGGTTTTGTTCGCCGGCTCAATTATTGGACAACACAGCCGCCCGGGCTATTCAAGCCGGTGGTTCAAGGATCCAAAGGTACGAGCTATTAAGATATGATGATCATTGAGTATTCAAGGAGTATTAACTTTTCATACATATTGAATTATCAATTCATCACCCGGGTTATTTAAACCGGCGATTTAAGGATCAACAAGGATAAGGTATGGTTTTTACTTATACGCGCTTATGTGATGCGTTAACTCAAGAGTTAGTATCAAACCTTATCCTTTATTTACATTTGTCTCTGTTTTTCTTATTGAGGTAAATTTATGGGTTATACATTAGGTGTTTAAGCCTAGTTGGTTCTAAACCGTCTTGCCAGTCTTTTCCTTGTATTCACAGGAACAGAGTTCAACCATTGCAGAGACAAACATTAAATAATGCATACATTAACATCTGGAAGCCGATTCACATAGAAGTATTTTATGCATGATGGCATAAGCAAACATGCAGTGTTTTAGCAACTAAAGTTATTAAAAGGCTTTATAAGCCTATGAAGATGATCACTATCCCTCCCTCGCCGGTTCACCACCTTCTGTTTGCTGGAAGTTGGATTTTGACCAATCAAAGCCGTTCATGGCGACAAATTCAGCTTCGTCGTCAATCAGGCTAACCGGGTCAATTTCCGGAGCAAAGGTATGTTCTCTTACACTACAAAAAAAGACACATCCGTGACATTTTGGGCCGAACAAATTTTTTTTTGTCATACATATGACACTTCTATGACGATAATTGTGACAAAACCCAGTATCATCATAGATGTTTTGGGCTCCTACTTCTATGACAAAAAATCATGACAGAAAATGGGCTTTTCGTCCTGGGCGAGCCGGAGACGCAGCTGCATGAGATTCTTTGGGCCATCCATGACGGAAAAAACTGTGGTAGAATCAAGGGGGAGGAAAATTTCGGGGAGTTCCCGGTTACGGTGAGAGGTCGGGGGCCGAGCGATGCGCGTTTCTCTTGTACACGTACGCGCGTGTGTGCAATGCGTTGGCTCTAACTGAACCCGAGCAAGGCGTTGGGCTCTAACTGAACCCGAGCGAGGCGTTGGGCTCTAACTGAACCCGAGCGATTGCACTGCAGGCTACGCGTTACTGAACCCGAGCGATCGATCGATGACTGTTAACTGAACTCGATCGAGCGATTCCTTCGCTACTGCTGCTAACTGAAGCTGATCGATGCTGCCTCTGGATGAACAGTGGGCGTTGCAGGGGGGAGGGGGGTTTGGATGAACAGTTACCGGTGGGGGTAGATGAACAGGACCATGTGGTGTTGCCTCTGGATGAACAGGACCCTGATCGATCGAGTCGGTTGGGGCTGGATGAACAGGACCCTGTGGAGGGCTGGATGAACAGGACCACCCCGTGGAGGGCAGGATGAACAGTAGACGGTGGAGGGCAGGATGAACAGTAGCCCGTGGAGGGGTGGTTGAACAGGAGCCCGTGGAGAGGGCTGGTTGAACAGTAGCCGGTGGAGTAGCGCACGGTGGAGGCTGGATGAACAGGAGCCCGTGGATGAACAGTCGCAGGTGGAGGCTGGAGGAGGTCGACGGTGGATGAATAGTAGCCCGCGGATGCTGGAGGGGGTCGACGGTAGAGATGAACAGTATCCCGTGGAGTCCCGTTTTGTGGTACGCCACACCCCTCCCGATGAACAGGACCCCCGTTTCGACCGTAGCGCTCCAACACAAGTCCGTTTCATCCGTTTTATGGTACGCCACACCCCTCCCGATCAACAGGACCCCCGTTTCGACCATAGGAGGTCCGTTTCCTCCGTTTTGCGGAACGCGAGACCCCTCCCGATCAATAGGACCCCGTTCCGAACGTAGGAGGTCCGTTTCCTCCATTGTGCGGTACGCCAGGCCTCGTTTCCATCGCCTGTTCCGTCCAAGCCCTCCCAATGAACACGACCACACATTCCGTTCCGACCTAGCCGGTTGGCTCCCACGCGTTTCGTTGCCTCCCCATGAACACGACGCATTCCGTTGCCTCCCCATGAACACGACGACGACGCTATTTCTCCGTTCCGACCCAGCAATGTACACGAGCCCTGGCCGTACGTATGCGCGAGTAGGCGTTCGAGATCCCGCCCGTATGTACACATACGTGGCTGTATTTTCTTTCTTGCACCCTGGCCGCTATACGTACGTGTAAATGCTACGTGCGCGCCTCTACTACGACACGTGCGCGCCTCTACTACGACACGTGCGCACCTCTACATCGACTAGTATGTACGTACACGTTCGCGACCAGAATGACAACGCTACGTACGCTTCGACCATGTGGGTCCCGACTGTCAGGCACTTCCTTGCGTGCAAAGATGTAGCTGGTGGGTCCCAGCAGTCAGGGGGGCGAAATACGGTGGCCCGTCCGATGGGTCCCCGCTGTCAAGTGGAGGAATAATTATTTTGCATGTAATAAGGAGGCACTTCCTTGCTGCGGCCGTGGACCCAGCTGTCAGCCTCTCCACGTACAGTCCACGTCCGATGGAAGCCGTTCCTTGACCATGTTGACCACGCCGTGCCGAGAGCACCAGGGCGGTGGACGACGGCGAGGCCTAGGAAGGGGACGACGCGGAGCCGGGGAAGACGCAGTAGTGGATGCCCACGCGTAGAGGAGTACGAGGGCACTGGTTCGCTGCGGTGTGAGGCTGCCGTCGCCGCAGAGTAACAAGGGGTGTGGGTGAGTAGAGGGATGGCCTGGCCAGCGGTGGGAGTAGTAGGGTGCGGTGAGGCCTCCGCCGCATCGCAGCCGGCCACGGGAGGCAGGAGCATGAGGTACGACCGGTGCTGGTTTGGGCAGCTAGAGCAAGAAGACCAGAGGTTGAAGAAGCACTACGGCCGCTGGATGGACAACGTACGGTCACTGGAGCTAGAATCGTGCATATTGACTAAGTTGACAAAGCCCTCCGTCCCCGTCAACTTAGTAGGCCCACAAGTTAGCCTGCCACTATACTAGGTCCCAGCTAACAGGGGGACTATTCATTTTTTTGTGCGTAATAAGGAGGCACTTCCTTGTGTGCGAAGATATAGCTGGTGGGTCCGAGCTGTCAGCGGCGGTAACGTTTTTTTCGCGAAATACAGAGGCCCTTTCGGTGGGTCCCTGATGTCAGGTGGAGGAATCATTATTTTGCGCGTAATAAGGAGGCATTTCCTTGCGTGCGGCCGTGGACCCAGCTGTCGGCCTCTCCACGTACAGTCCACTTCAGATGCATGTCGGTAGTTGACCACATTGACCAGGCCGCACCGAGAGCACCAGGGCGGTGGACAACGGTGAGGCCTAGGAAGGGAACGACACGGAGGCAGGGAAGACTCGACAGTTGTTTCCCACGCGGAGGGGAGTATGACTGTACGAGGGTTTACTGGTTCATCTGCCGTCGCCGGAGAATAACAGTAGGTGTGGGTGAGTAGAGGGATGGCTAGGCCAGCGATGGGAGTACGGTGGGGCGGTCAGGCCTGCGCGGCAGCACAGCCGGCCGCGGGGAGGAGGGAGCAGGCAGTCCCGCCGGCGCTTGTTTGAGCGGCTGGAGCAGAAAGAGCAGAGATTGAAGAAGCCCGATGACCGTTGGATGGACATCCAACAGTCACTGCTTGTGCGTCAACCTTTTTTTAGGAAAGCCTCAAATCTGTGGAAAACAACATACAACCCATCTGCCATTATTTCTAATAATTTTCAGCCCATGTGCTAATTCTTAAGGTTTTTTTGGAGCCCATATTCTTTTTGTTAGCATTACAGCCCAAATTGTGGCCACGGTTAAAAAATTATACGAAATTTTACATATTTCGGTGCGGTCCGAACTGTTTTTAATCCTGAAATTTCGACACACATTCAAATTGATTTTAAAAATAAATGTATATCAATATAAAATCCAACAAATTCTCCACGCATAAAAATTAATGTAATTTAAAATCTTGAAATGAAAAAAAAGATATTTGAAACTAATTGCTGGTTTGATGTGTTTTAAAAATGTACAGCCCATTTCTCATTACTGATGGGCCATTTTCTCGGCCAGCCGAATGAAAGCTCTCCTCATCTTGAAAGATTTGCAGCCCAACAGGCCTGACAAAGCGACTTACTTGGCAAATCACAAAAAAACTTGGCTGTGGCCATGGACACAACTGTCAGCCTCTCCACGTACAGTACTCTTCCGATGGAAGTCGTTCCTTGACCACGTTGACCACGCCGTGCGGAGAGCACCACGGCGGTGGACGACGGCGAGGCCTAGGAAGGGGACGACGCGCAGCCGGGGAAGACGCGGCAGTGGAAGCCCACGCGGAGAGGAGTATGAGGGTTCACTGGTTCGGCTGCGGTGTGAGGCTGCCGTTGCCGCAGGGCCTGGCCAACGGTGGGAATAGTAGGGGCGGTGAGGCCTCCGCGGCAGCACAGCCGGTCATGGGAGGCAGGAGCATGCGGCACGACCGGCGCTGCTTTGGGCGGCTGGAGCAAGAAGACCAGAGGTTGAAGAAGCACTACGGCCGTTGGATGGACATCATACGGTCACTGGAGCTACAATCGTTCATATTGACTAAGTTGACAAAGCCCTCTGTCCCCGTCAACTTTGTTGGCCCACAAGTCATCCTCCCACTATGGTGGGTCCCAACTAGCAGGGGGTATTCATTTTTTTGTGCGTAATAAGGAGGCACTTCCTTGCGTGCGAAGATATAGCTGGTGGGTCCGACATGTCAATGGGGGGGACGTTTTTTTCGCGAAATACAGAGGCCCTTCCGGTGGGTCCCAGCTGTCAGGTGGAGGAATCATTATTTTGCGCATACAGTCCACGGCCGATGGATGTCATTCATTGACCAAGTTGACCAGGCCGCGCCGAGAGCACCATGGCGGTGGACGACGACGAGGCCTAGGAAGAGAACGACACGTAGCCGGGGAAGACTCGGCAATGGTTGCCCACGCGGTGGGGAGTACGAGGGTTTACTGGTCCGGCTGACGTCGCCGGAAAATAATAGGAGGTGTGGGTGAGTAGAGGAATGGCGTGGCCAGCAATGAAGTAGGGTGGGGCGGTGTGGCCTGTGCGGCAGCACAGCCGGCCACGGGAGGCGGGAGCAGGCAGTCCCACCGGAGCTGGTTTGGGCGTCTAGAGCAAGAAGATCAAATATTGAAGAAGCAGCACGGCCGTTGGGTTAACATCCAACGGTCACTGCTGCTAGAATCATTTGTGGACTAAGTTGACAAAGCCAAAGTACACGTCAACCTAGTAGACCCACAAGTCAGCCTCCAAATCTGTCCCAAACAGCATACAACCCGAAATTTCTAGCCAGATTCAAATTAATTTTAAATCTAAATATACCTTAATTTAAATTCAATGAAATTTTACCCGCACAAAAACAATGAAATTTAAAATATCAAAATCTGAAAGAAAACAATATTTTGGAACTAATTGTTTGTTTGCTGTATTTTTTCATTTTACAACCCATTTATTATTACTTATAGCCCATTTTCTCAGAAAAATGCATCCCTCCTCGTCTTGAAAGATTTCCGGCCCAGCAGGGTGTAGAAAAGCAAGTAGGCCTACGTTGGTTATTCTGCAAAAAACAAAATAGCTCGCTAGCAATTTTCAGAAAGGAAAAAAAACAAACTGGGCTGGCCATGTGCTAAACATATGAAATAAAAGCCTGGGCTAGACAGGCCACGGGTCCCGCACAACCCAGTTGATACCCTTCTCCATCCCGAAAAACAAAATTAATGTGCGCGCTGCTGGGTCCCTACTGTCATCCTCACCATGTACATTCATCTCCTTATTCCTCTCGGTTGTTGACCATGTTGACAACACCGGAGGGCAGTGCTGCGACGAGCGAACCAAGGCGGAGGACGATGGTGAGACCTCGGACGGGAACGAACAGGAGCCGGGGCAGATCACAGCCAGCCGTGGGAGGCGGGAGCAGGCGGTCCCGCTGGCGCTAGTTTGGCTTTGACGGCTCGAGGAAGAAGAGACTGAAGAAACATGAAAAACGTTGAATGTCAATCCAACGGTCAAGGTTGGCACAATCGTTTTGTTGACTAAGCGGACACCAAGTAGCATACTTTTTTATATATAGGAAGAAAACTGTGAGGAAAATGCGTTCGTGTGCCGTCGACCTCACAGGGATCGTTCGCCACATAAGTGACTAGCACCCTTGGTTTTCAACCGAGAGGTCTTGGGTTCGAGTCCCAGGAACTCTCAATTTTGTCCTCCTTCCTTCCTCGCAAAAAAGGGAAAGAAAATCAAAGACTTGGGAAGGCGTATAGAACAAGCTAGTGTACCAGTAATGAGTAATGAGACGTTGCCGAGTTTTAGAAAAAATAAAGACGTGCTCCTACAGCTGGTTCGAATCCAAACCTAGACTATGACTATATATGGTGCTATGCTACTCTGCAAGTAATGAAACTGACATATCCAACATTCGCTTCTCCTCTTCTCTACTTACTCTGCATAGCATCAGAATCTCTGGCCGCAACAACCATGTCCGCTGGCTGCTCGTCCACCTGCTCTTCAGCAGGCAACAACCAGATATGCGCCAAGTCGCAACCCGTACCATCGCCTGTGGGTCTCATCACACCCTCGTCGGCACACGCAATGCAGCCGATTGCTCATCGCAACCCGCTGCCGTTGGTGTGGTGCCACTGCTGCAAATCATGCAGAGTCATCCATTGCGTCTCAACCACAATCCGCAACCCTAGTTGAGTCTTCTACAAATGCTCGAATCATGGGGTAATAATATGTTTAAGTGTTGTTCTGCTGCTTCCAGTTGCTGATTTTTTAATAGTTTGGTTGATGATCTACCAATTTGATTCGTGCAAAAAAGGGAAGATTCATGTGATTTGTATTTTTGGGAAGTTGCTGATGTGGGGGAATGCAACTACGCTGATTATTTGGTTAGCCGAGGAATCCCAATACCAGCAGGTTGGGGTGTTGGACAAGTAACTGAAGGAACGGCAGAAGAGGAAGATGCAGAGCAGAAGCTTAAAGATGCAGTTCCTCTAATCATGGCCAAGCAACAGCTGCTAAACGGCCTTGACAGCAATGAGGAGATGAAAGAGCTTGTGAAGATAATGGGAAAAATCGATGTGCTCTGTAGGATGATTGTCTCTTTATTTGCAGTGTATGTAGCACTCGTGATGTATTCAGTGGCTACGACATGAGCACTTTGCTGAAACTAGTAATGAATGAAACCCTTGTAGCAGGCTGGGCGTAGTGTTGTGAACATATAATGATTTCTATTAACGGAAATCAGGGGGTATCCCCTTTTGCTCATATAAATAAATAAATAGCAGCGGCCCTGTCGGGTCAGCTTTGTTCTCATTCGAAGACGTCGAGCAAATTGCAGTCCAACAGCAAACTATGTCATCAAATTCAAGTTTCACGGCCAAATATGAGTACAACTAAACAACAATGTCATCATGTTTTAGTTGTCATACAATCACCAAACACAAATCAGCATACATAACAAGTGATGTTCTCACAACAAAATACTAAACAACATGTTCATCAGGTTTTAGTTGTCATAGCAAACACAATTTCACATAGTAGATAAAAAACGTCTTCTGACAGGCAAATACGACAAAAGCAATGTAATCATCATCCGCAGCAGCAGCATCAACATTTTCGCCATGTGTATCAGTCTGAATCGTAATTCCCCACGGTGTCATCTTCTTCTTCGTCCTCAACGTCCTCGAACATTGGCTTCTTCTTGATCAACTCTTGTATGTCCATAGCACGACAAGCAATCTTTTCGCCGGCGTCATTGACGTGATGGTTCTCAAAGATATTAGGAACATCTGTGTTATTTTGTACATTAGGAGCAGTGTAAGCATCATCTTGTTGTGCAACTTCATTAAACGAATTCCTCTGCTCAAACCTTTGCAATACTCTCCAGTCATCGCTACATGCAAATGTGTATTCCAAGAAAAATATCTGTGTTGCTTGATTTGCCAAAATAAAAGGCTCATTGGTCTGGTACGCCGCCTTGACATTGATGGATTTGAAATAATCATCAGCTCTGGGTTTTGCGATCCTGGAAAACAGGTTATACCAATGAAAGCACAACAGAACCACACACCAATGATCCTCGAAACTGGAGATATACTGCAACTGAATAATGTCTGTTATGTTAGCATACATTTCAGTTGTCTCTTTGTCATACATATCCATGCTCATGATGGCACTGTTTTGTGTCTTCCTGCCTTCGTCTCGTGCAAGGGTGTTGTAGCGCACATCTCCAACAACGCAAGATTCATAATGTCTTACCCAAGTATCAGGACCCATTGCTAGTGAGTAAAGGGCATCATCAACTGCCTGCCCATCCCCCCCATCTTCTTAACCTATGGTTAGAAAATAGACAAGCTTATCATCTTATGTACTCAATATATTAAAAAAACTAACACTGCACTTCAAAAGCTTACATGGTTCTTGAACCATTTCGCAAATCCTGTCATAACCAGTTTGTCAATGTTTCTTGGATTTTGCGGCAGTAACTCCTCTTTGTAGATGCTGCACAACATAGTGATCGCGTCAAACATCTAAATAAATAAGAATGTGCTGCAAGTTTAGTAGATTACGATGTATAAGCTACACTACTACACTTACTTGATATAAGGTAGTATCTTAGGACAGTTATTCAACACATACCAAACCATTTTGTCCAAATCTTTAGGTTTGTCCTCTTGTCGACTCTTCCCTATAACTCGAACAGAATAATCGAAAACATTGAGCCCGGGATTGTCTTCACCCACCTCTTTGCTAAGCTGATCAGCTGTTTCAATGTATTTTGAGCAGAATGTCAACGCTTCTGTAGCAATGTAGGCCTCTGCAATGGAACCCTCGGGTCTAGCTCTGTTCCTAACATAGCCCTTGAAAGTGCCTAGCCGCCTTTCAATAGGGTACATCCAGCCATACTGTACTGGACCTCTAAGTAGTTCCTCATCAGGTAGATGAACAGCCAAAATGCACCATCACATCAAAGAAGGCTGGAGGATATATCTTCTCAAGGTCACATAGGATAGTTGGTATCTTGTCTCTAACACGCTCCAAAGCATCTATCCTGATATTCCTACTGCAGAGTTCCCTGAAGAATTGTCCCAACTCTGAAGTCAGGGCGGCCCAATCCTCTAAGGATAATAGGTAAAAACCTTTGAAGTAGGACGTGGCAGTCATGAGTTTTCAACCCTTGTACCTTGTTTCCATCTGCACTGACTCTCCTTTCAGGGTTGGAAGCAAATCCATGTAGGAATCTCACACGTGACAAGACCTCGCAGAATTCTTTTGTTTTTACCTTGTCCAAGACGTACACAGCTGGTGCCATAACCCGTGGTTTACCTTCATCTTGCACCTACAAATCCTTTCTGATACCCAGGTGTGTCAAATCAATCCTAGATTTTAAGGTGCCGATAATGCTGTCACATATATTTTTCTCGATGTGCATCACATCAAGATTATGCCTTAGATCTAAATCTTTCCAATACTTCAAGTCCCACAAAGTGGACCTGCGGGTAAACAATAATCTCTCTTCTACCCTGTCACGCTTCCTTTTCCCGCTGCCATTACCAGGATGGTTTCCTGGTGTAATATGCCTGGCCTTCTCTAATTTCACTTGCAACTCATCGGCGGTGAGCGTCTTTGGCGCATCACGGTTTTCATGCTTTGCATTGAACACATGTCTTCGGTATTTTCTAGGATGCGGCTTGTCCTTGGCAAGGAAACGGCGGTGTCCAATGTAATAGATCTTGCTAAGTATTGCGTATGACAGCGGATTCCCGTCACAGCGAACACATGCATTGTAACCATGTGTCGTTCGCCCTGACATAGTGCCCAAAGCCGGATAATCATGGATGCACCAAATTATAATATCACGTAGAAAGAAATCAACTGGTGGGCTGCTATATAGGTCTCGAGTGAGAACACCCTTCCATAGCTGTTGAAGTTCCTCCACAAGAGGCTCCATGAACAAATCAAAATCCTTTCCAAGTCTTTTTGGACCTGGGATGAGCAAGGCCATCATGTAGTTTGATTCTTTGGTGTAGACATTTGGAGGCATGTTGTAAGGGATAACAAGCACTGGCCACATGCTATATGTGGCGCTCTGGTGGCCAAATGGGTTAAATCCATCTGAAGCTAAGCCAAGTCTAATGTTTCTCGGGTCAACAGCAAACTCTTTGTGCTTATCATTGAAGCTTTTCCACTCACTACCATGAGATCGATGGCTCATTACATTCTGATCTCTGTACTCCTGGTTCCTAGAATGCCACAGTACATCCTCTCTTGTTTCAGCATCATGAAATAACCTCTGCAATCTTGGTGTAATTGTAAAATGTCTCAGAACATTATGAGGAATCCTCTTCACAGCATCGCCATCTTTCCATCTTGATGATTTGCATTTCGGGCATTCACTTAAGTTGGCATAATCCTTCCGGAACAGAACACAATTATTCTTACAAACATGGATCATATCATATCCAATTCCAACTGCACGAAGGAAATTCTTCATTTTACTGTAGGTGTGTGGCAGCTCAGACGCATCTGGGAAAGATTCGCGGAAAGCAGCCAACATCGCATCGAATGATTTGTTGGTCATCCGCTCAGATGTCTTCACCCGAAGAAAGGTGACCATAGCTGAGAATACTGACAGCTTATTTCCTGGGGTGACAGCAACGTTGCATTGTTCCAACATGCGGGCCCACCATTTTTCTTCTGCAGGTGAAAGTTCACGGAATGCACGAGCATTTCGTAGCATTGTTTCAATGTTGGTCAAACTCACTGGCTCCACCACCACATCCTCCTCCTCTTCCACCTGAGCATCAGGCAGATCAAGATGGTGATCTGCTGCTTCCACGTAGTCAATAACATTGGCGTTCACAGCTTCACCATGATGAACCCACCTAGTATATGTGACCGACATCCCATACAAGTGTAGATGATTTTTCACAGTTGACTGGGGTCTTGTAACTGAATTCATACAACTGCTACACGGGCAGAGCACATCTGATTTCGGACCACCGTACTCAGCTCTGATAAAGTTCATGAAGTTTTCAACCCCCTCGACATATGCAGCGGAGAATCTTCGAGCAGAAGTTATCCAAGTCCTGTCCATCTGTTAGACATACAAATTAGTTCTTCTACTAGATATTACAGGAAAAACATATATGCTTTTTTATGAAGTCCAGAAAAAAATACCTAGGTCGATGTCTAAAGCTATGGCAAGATATTTGGACGAGCAGATCTAAGTAACGAAATATATGTAAAGCTAATTCAGCAAACAGATTTGAGTGCCAAATTATGGCAGGCTGTTTCAGCAGTCAATGAGGCCGAGCACACAGCCATCGAACTATTGAAGGCCATCGCAGCAACAAAGATCGAGTATAAAACGGTGTAGAGCTATTTCAGCTAACAGATTGGCTACTAGACCATGGCAATCTACGTCACAATAAATATATGGCAGGATATTTTAGCAACTAATCGGCCTTGGCATGCCATCTTAGCTAAGAAGATTGAGTGCAGAACAGGGCAAGGAAGCTTCTTAAGCAGAGCATATTGACAGTAAACTACTTCGGCAAACAGTGAGATTAACAACGTCTATCAGCTAGCGCTACACTGACATGAACGGGGCCTCAGTCTAGAATGCGCGTACCGTGGGAGAAGCTGACCGCCATGCGTCTCCACACGAACGTCGCCAGCGGTGGCGGCGCTGACCGCCATGCGCCTCCACAAGAACGTAGCCAGAGGTGGCGGCGCGGCTAGAGGACGGCAGTCTACGAGAGCGTACTGTGGGAGCGAGAGGATCGCCGAACCATGGCGCCGACGTATCGGCGCGGCGGGGAGGGCGGCTTTCGTGGAGCGAATGGAGTGGAGGGGGACAGGGGGGAGGGGGGTTTGGGGAATATTATTGTCTAGTTGGCCGAAGGGCGGTTGAATCAGATTTGGGGGGGATTTTTGGGTGTGGGGGGGGGGAGGATTTTCGCGCGGTGGGCGGGGGGAGTTTGGCGCATGGTTGGTTTCTCCGAGTGTAGTCCCACGTGTCAGTGAAGAGGCAAGCCGAAGCGCGTTCCATTTGCGTGAGCCGTGTGCAGGACCGAACATGTGTGGGGTGCAATACGACCGCGACAGGAGTGCTGTGAGTGTACCGCATTTTTCCCTTTAAAACTAGGTGCTTCGCCCCCTCAAAAAATTCTGTTGCTTCGCGCGATCCATCGATACTACTACTAGTAATCCGGTAATCCCGACTGAAATGGCGCGGCCGGGTCTTTTCCTGCGCGATATGCTGGGAGGTTAGCTTAGTTGGGTTTTTTAGGACGAGTAATGCTACACCTACGTAATCCCAGTTACGTAATTAATGTAATGTGAAACATGTGAGCTGTTGATTGTAGATTGGGGGAGGGAGGGGCCCACCACCATGAAAATCAGGGGAGGAGAGAGAGAGGCAATTTACGTTAACCCTTTCGTAGGTTCCCGTAGATGTAGAAAGATGTGTCCGATCCTGCAATATAGGCCGTCCGATCTATATCTAACGGATAGGAAGGAAACTATGACAATTTACCCGCACTCCTCTCCACATTTGCAGATAAGGCTTTGCCTCGTTCATCCTTTTCTCCCACAAGATCTTGATCTTCCGTGCAACGCACGGGCATCTTGCTAGTACTCCTACAATATGTATATTACTGTGAAAGCTCATATACACCGGCCAAGATTAATGCAAACACGACAGATTTTCATTACATTTCGAACTTTTATAGGACAAAAAATTAAAAGAAACCTGACCCTAAACCTATTCTACGGCGGTGACCGACGTCCTCCATCTGTGATCTCCATGTACGGGGGCGGGCTTCAAGACCCGTGAAGTGAAGGTGCGGTCTCCGGCGAGGAAAAGTAGAACACGGGAGACGGATCGGCCAGTTGGCACACCATGCCCTGCCGCCTCCCATGCCCTACTCATCCTCGGAGGAGTCCCCGACCTCGGTGGTGCCGGACGTTGGACGGCGGCAAGTAGGACGCGTGGCTGATGGTGCTCCCATCGTCGGCCGCCAACGTGGCCACCGCTTGTGTGGCGACTTGAGCGAGGGCGGTGACCTCGAGCTCCATCACCGATGACAAGCTCTCCCGCAGAGCGTTCGCGCTTGCGGTCATGGCGGATGTGGTTCCAGGTAGGAGGACGATGCGCTATGGTGTGGAGGTTAGCTAGGCGTTGCCGCTTTAAGTAGCGCATTCCGGTGAGGCCAAGCGTTCGGGTGCGTCATTAAGTCGCCGGAGTTGGTTCTGCGGGCACCGAGCCTCTTAATGACGACATACGACCGGACGACATGAATGCGGGCAGCTGGCGCCGGATGGGAACGCACCGCGCGACGGTGCAAGGGACGAGGGTTTTGGTGTGCCAGGGTAGTCAGCTGCGATCGTGGCAACGTTGGAGATGCCCTTTGCTCACATGCGATCCCCGCATGTCATTGGAAAAGCAAGACGACCCGGCATGGTCTCAGGTCCGGAGGATGCAGTTGGCCGCGCTACACCACTCTGCGGACGCGTTGCGGTGCCCCGTGCATCCTCGACGAGCCGGGTGTTGGGGTGTGTTTGGAATGTGGCCAAAGTGCACCTTGCCAAAATTTTGGTCATGACCAAAAGATTGGTCTTTGTTTGGATGGTTGCCATTTTTTTGGCATGCCAATGAACTCTAGCCAACTCTAGTTCATTTTTCTTGCCAATGTCGGCCAAATCATGGGCAACCAATACCTCAACCAAAATTTTGGTCATGACCCAAAGATTGGTCTTTGTTTGGATGGTTGCCATTTCTTTGGCATGCCAATGAACTCTAGCCAACTCAAGTTCATTTTTCTTGCCAATGTCGGCCAAATCATGGGAAACCAATACCTCAACCAAAATTTTGGTTACCCAATGCTTTGATAGGGCAACCTTGGGCACAAACCAAACATACCGTTGGTCGTGCCACAGCACTAACGCCACCCTCGGCAAACTGAAACCGACCGTGTCTAGCAACGATATGAGCGTGTCGCTCACCGCGGTCGCCGTGTCCAGAGGCGGTGCTGGAGCTGCGCCCCATTGTTGGCCCCAACGACCCACATGAACGGTTGTCGGTGGCGAGGAGGTCGTGGGCCAGCTCCTCCATTGGACTAGTCTGCGCTATGTCATCCCGACGGGTGTGCCCCCTACATGTCTGTTTCCCTGTTTTCCCGGCCATATTCGAGCGTCAGTGCTCCGCGTTGTGCATTAGGCCTTTCACTATGTAGGCCAAGCGAGACAACTTATTGTTTATTTGAGCCGTTCAAGTATAATCATGTGGCGTTTGCTTATTTCTCATTCCTCTCCAACCCTCTTCTCCATCAATCATGTCGCCCTCCAGTCGAGTCCATCCTCCCGCATGCCTCATTTGAACATTCCGCCGAGTATCATTCGCATGTACCCACCCTAGTCCTCTTTCAATAGATCTCCGGACCCCGAGATGAAATCGAGAGGGAACGAGTGGGGGGCCGTGATACCTAAGGAGGATTCAAAATTTTGAACCGGTGATCATAGCATCCGCAAATCATATACAAAGGGTATTCAATGTTCGTTTCGTTTTTGAACGTACAATATACTCCCTCCTATCCTTTCTAGTTTACATATAAGTTTTATGTGTAGTCAAAGTATATCTACTTTGATCAAAAAGGTATCAACATTCAACAACGCCCAATCAATATTGTTAGATTCGTAGGTACTCCTAGATTTGTACTCGAGATGGTTTCCAATTTGACTATTGACAAGATTAATAGTACATGAGATGTATAATGTGAAAATTATATCATTGGAAACTCCTTTCACATACGAATTTGACCGTATGCTTTGTGTAAGTTGCATGTCATATATTATTACTCTAACATTTGGTCAAAGTTAGCTTCAAAAAATGCATTAGACCCTGTATGCTTTGTGTAAGTTGCATGTTATATATTATTACTCTAACATTTGTGTAAGTTGCATGTCATATATTATTACTCTAACATTTGGTCAAAGTAGTATAGTGGAAGTGGATCCTCTGACGTAGGTATCCCTGCCTTACCCTCCCTTTTGGTCACTTACTAGCGGACCCCATGCTTGCTAGGCCCCGCATGTCAGTTACTCAATGGGTTCGGCACGTCAGGGGATCCTCATCCGTAGTATACTCCCTCTGTTTTTATTTACTCCGCATAAAACGGAGGGAGTGGTGGTATAATAAATGACGCGGGCGGGGGAGGGGGAGGGATGTCAGTTTGCTCTCAACTGCGGTCCCACAGGCGAGCGACAGCGCAAGGCGAAGCGCGTTCCATTCGGTGAGTGACGTGGAGGGTCCAGCGTGCCGGGCTGCAACGCGAATGCAACAAGAGCGATGTACAGTCAAAACCGATTGACCGGTCGTCACTGGAACCACTATTCACACCAGAACCTTCACTGCTCGGCCTACGCCAGCCACTGCCCTAAAACCACACCAAATCTCCAGCCCATTCCCCCACCTTTCGATCCCCTAGCCTGCATCAAGCGTCCCCTAGTTCACCGGAAAGCCATGGTGCGCCGCAAGATCACTTACTACAAGATGCTGACGCCGGAGCGCCGCGCAGAAATCGCGGCGGTGGTCGGCGCCACAGACCTCCGTTCCCAAGCTCGCTTTGCGGCGGGTCAATCCCCGAGTTCTCTGGAGCCAAGCTACGAGGAGGAGGAAGCCGATCCAATGTTCATGGAGGAGGTCGCGGCGTAGAAGGCCCCCGATGGGTATGAGACGATGGACGTCGACTTCATGCCTACGTCCGAGTCCCCCATGGTGCAGGCGGACTAGCGGTTCAACATGGCGATACTAAAGGAGGACCGGGAGGCAGAGGCTCAACTCGAGGCGGAGCGCGCGCATGCCGCTGCCATCGAGGCTCTCCTGCAGGCGGAACCGGATATCGTGGATGTGAACCGAGCGGTGGAGGCTCAACTTGAGGCGGAGCGCGCGGATGCCGCTGCCATCGAGGCCCTCCTGCAGGCGGAACCGGACATCCTGGACTTGAACCGGGCGGCAGAGGCTCGACTCGACGTAGAGCGCGCGGATGCCGCTCTCATCGACGCCCTCCTGCAGGCAGAACCGGACGTCCTGGACTTGAACCGGGCGGCGGAGATTTGACTCGACGTGGAGCGCACGGATGCCGCTGCCATCGAGGCCCTCCTGCAGGCGGAACCGGACGTCCTCGACTTGAACTGGGCAGTGCTCTCGTCCGTGTAGAGCGCCCGCACGCTCTGCTTGAACGAGTAGCTGGAGGCCGAGGACAACCACGGTGCGGAGACACACGTCGGCAGTGACGGCTGGTTCGCGCCGGCAGCCAAAGACGACGAGGTCGTCTCTTTCCACGAGCAGTGATAGTTTTTCTTTATGTTGTTGTTTTTATGGATCTTTTGCTGTGTAAAAACATATATTTGTTATGCAAGTCGCCCGGCTTGGGTCAGTCTACCATTTCAGGCGGTTGGATGAATATCCTACGTCTCCTAACCCTTCTTTCCTTCTTCCTCACCTCTTCTTCTTCCCCAACAGACCACCGCACGGGCTGTACGGATACTCCCCAACATGCGGTTGGATAAACATACTCTATGAACAAAAATTATGTGTCAGCGATAGGATAGCTGAGTTTGGTGTGTTCACATGCGACAACACGTGTCAGTGAGGGTGCGTTCCCTTGGTTGGGTTTGCAGCGTGCAGGAGCGACGTGTGAGGGTGTGGTGCGACCGCGGCATGCAGGAGCGACTGTGTGAGGGTGCGGTGCGACCGCGATAGCCGTGCGCAAGTGTACCTCCTTCTCATTTTGAAAAACTTTAGGCAAGCTTGGAAAAAATGTGTGGCGAAGTTTGGCAATGCAAGGCCTAGACCCAAAAAGGATAAGTACGTACGTACTACTAGGAGTACTAGTGTTAAAAAAGAAAGGCTGGATTTTCCTTCGCGGGATTTAATCGATACAAATCCTCGTTTCACGTGTCAATTAATGCGTATTTTTTTCTCCAAATACCAAAGAGCTAACCATCTCACTCCTCATCGCTTGATTAATGCAGCTCCATGCAAACCAACCTTCTCACTTCCGCATGCATGCAGGGGATATTAATGTCCTTGGTTGCTAACCCCATCAATTTTGCCTTGATTGGTGTTAGTGGCCCTTTGCAAATTGTAATTTTGATATACTGGCCTTGTGTACAAAAAAATGGAGGTAGTAACTATATTTGACTTCCTTCCCCATTGCGGTGACGTCGACGATATTTTTTTTGGTGGTTTGGTGAAGTGCGTTCGACGGAAAACACCATTGAGGGAGACCACGATAAGTCATTCGCAAGTGCTGCCTGCAAGCCGAGACAACCGCCTTATTTGCATCCAGGAAGTCCTTTACTAGTACTACTATAACTAATGGAGTGAGATGGCTTCTCGAAGAATACGATGGAGAAGCGGAGTCAGCGAAGAGTGAAATGATGGTTGCTTCGTCCGTGCTTTTGTGATTTGACGCCTCACTGCTTTGTGATTTGTGATAGAAGGGATAGGGGAGTAGACTTTGTGCTCTATACTGTACTACATGCGTCCAAGCATGGGAGAAAGAGGAGAGACATTGCATTTTTCTATTCCTTCAATCAATCAATCAATCAATCAGGGAGCTTCGGTTCCATCTTTTTGGCTTTGGCAACACCGTCCACAATGGTTCCCACGACGCCAAAAGCTATTTTCACATTTGGTTACACATTGTGGATTCCCTTAACCGTACCACTTGGTTTTGCTCATGTGTGCTATCTATACAAATCTCAATTATATTGATCTGAAAAATTATAGAATTGAGATTAGTAAAAAGGAGGTGATTTTGCCGCGCGGATGGTGGGGGAGGTTTCTTATTTGAGCAATGCTACATCCACGTAATGGTTTATGTAAAGTTACGAACTGATGTGATGTGTGACTATTTGATTGGATTAAAGGAGAGGATTAGGCCCACCCCACCTGAAAATCAGGGGGGGCATATATAGATTAGATGGAAAGTATACGTAGCAGCTACGTAGCCCTTTGTAAGTCTAGGATTAGGCTTCTTATTTTCGGAGGACGTTGTCCTGGCGGTTTGCTAACATGCGGTCCCACGTGTCAGTGCTTTACCAAGCCGATCCGCGTCCCACATGAGGCAGAACAACGACAGAAGCAACACGTGGTTAAGTTGAAGAAGATGAGGGAGAAGCGGATTCAGCAACGAGTGAAATGATGGTTGCTTCATCCCTCCAACTTAACTGCGGGAAAGGTGCAACTTTGTGATTTTACGCCTCATTGCTCATTACTACGCCGGCGCCATGACTGGGGTGCTTCACCCCGGCTGCTCTGCACTGTATTCCTGTATGGCACGTGGACCCGGTAGCTTGATGTCCCACATGTCGGCGAAAGGGACTAGAAGATTTATGAAAGCGAGCGCTCCACTCTTACGACGGAGGAGTAGACGACACGACGGCCCAGTGAATTGTCACTTGTACTGTATAGTACTATACTTTTGCTGTTTCGCACCATCCATCGATACAAACCCGATTAAACAGGAAAGGGCAGGATTTTTGCCGTGCGGTAGATGATACTGGCCATACATTTCAAAGGCAATTTAAATGTATGCAAACTGATAATTATAAGTAACAATATGATATCTAGTAAAACTAAAAACACATATGATTTATTGTGTTAGAGTGTAGTAGTAGTGTTGTATTGCATAGTTGTTAGATGTAACATGTGAGAACATGTAGAGATGTAGTTTTGGAGGGCCTACAGAGAGAAAAGCGTAATACGGTCACCGAACTTCAGAATAAGCTGATTACGGTCACTATATACGTTTTGCGGTGATTATACGGTCACTTACTCACAGCTCAGCATCGGATTGCACTCTGTTGACTGGCCAAATAGTCTGCGTGGCGCCATGTTGACTAGTTAAATTGACCACGTTCGTTGTGGGTCCCACCTGTCAGTTCGCATAGGCAAAAGGTCAGATAAACACAAATATACGTAGGCGCGACAAGGCTCCAACCCGTGCGCGGGAATCACCTAGTTGTGTATGTGTCTGTCAGGGCCTGATGTGTGCGCGTGCACGTGTAGGTTGAGCACTTGAGCGTGAGAGTGTGTGTTGGTCGTGTGGTGTACTGGTGTGTGCATGCATGCGTGCATGTGTGCGTGTGAGTGTTGCGTGCACGCGTGCGTGGCTACGTGTGTACGTGTGAGTGTTGCGTGCGTGCGTGGGTGCATGTGTTTGTGTGAGTGTTGCGTGGATGCAGTTCGTGTGCATGCGTGTGTGTGTGTATAATCACCACACCAGCTCCTGTGTGTTAAAACAGACGGCTCAACATACCAATACAAGGCCACCTTGTCCGTTGTGCCCGCGGTCATGACTTCGAACCACCGTCCAAATATTTTTTTGTCGTTTGTTTTCATTCTTACTAGCAAGATGCCCGTGCGTTGCATGTAACATCAAGATGCATTTGTATGACTTGTTTATCTTGTGAGAGAAAAGGATGAACGAGGGAAGGCCTTATTTGCAAATGTGGAGAGGTGTGTGGGTACCTTTTTGCAAAATTGCCAGAGTTTCTTTCCTATCCGTTATATATAAATCGGACGGCCTATATTGCAGGATGGCAGGCACACCATCATGACCAACTCTGTTTTTTATAAGAGTGTATTTTATGTATTTTATAAGAGTGTAGATGTAGAGTAGATACAAGTCGACAGGTGGGCACGATGGTAGTGAGATAATGTGATGCAACACTAGAGGTGCCACGTGGAGCGTTTAACTGGTCAACTAGTCATGTCATGAGCAAATACAGAGTTGTACGGTGAGCCCGTGACTGCATAATAACCACTAAACGTAAATGGTGACCGTAATGAGTGGATTCTGAAGTCCAATGTACGTATCGTGCTTTCACTTCAAATATAATGATCGTCATTGCATATATCGCGAGAGAAAGATGAAACATGCGTGAATTTTCTGGGGGCTTACTTTTAGAGGACCTGGAGATAGTTTTGTGTGCATACATGAAAGGGGCGTACAGGGGGTATGCGATGGAGAGAGAGATGCTCTTCGTTTCTCTTTATTACGACTAACTTTGTATATAGTATAAAAATATACAAATTCACAGTGCGGAATAAATATCATTGTGGGCACCATGCAATGCAAATTAGCGTTCGTACTCCTCCATATAACTTTGTAATGTTGTATATATGTTGAAACTCTAAAATAATTTTTTGGCCACACTTTATTCAAAAGGAATGTTGTATGCGAAATAAACGTGAAGAGAGGGCTTTTTAGATCAATGGGGTACGTGATGTAACATGTGTGAATGTGTAGTTGATGCATTTGGCGGGGCCTAGAGAGGTATGTGTGTATATTACGTATTCGAGAGAGGCATGGATAGAGGGCCCGACGGGGGGGGGGGGGGGGGGGGGGGGGGGGGGGGGGGGGGGGGGGGGGGGGCGTGGGAGAGATAGCACAAGAAATGAGAGTGGTCTAGAGAGAGAGACGAATATGACGTCACGACAAGAGATTCCATTCCCTTGAGTGTGTATATGCAAGGGGGGAGGGAATAGAGGCACCAGCAGAAATTTTCTGTGTGTGTGTGGTGTTTGTGTTGGTATGTGTGGGTGTGAGAAGATAATGAGACGTGGGGCTAGAGGGTGTGTCACCGCGTGAGGTCCGGTGGGTCGAGGTGAGGCCCTTCGTTCTGTTCCGTCCTGCGCCACATTGGTCGGCCCGTGATGCATTTAGGAAGACCCATGGATGACTAGTCGTACAAGACAAAGATAGCAGAATTGTGAAGGACTCTGTGTCCACTGACGAAGCCGGCTATGATTTGTAACCCTAGGTTCTCGGACTAAGGTAACCCCTTTATCTCTGATATTACTATTCATCCAACCTAACTTTAAGGGGCATCCTACAGAATGCTCTGCTAGAAACATACTCATCGATTACGAAGAGAGGTGTGAGACAATGCGTGAGAGATAGGCATAAAGATAATGTGCGTACATGAGACACGTAGGCAGGTCCATGTATATAGAAAGGGTCGATGAGGATTGTGTGGGTGTATGTTTGCGAGAGGAAGAGTGTGAAGGAAATATGCCCTAGGGGCAATAATAAAGTTATTATTTATTTCCTTATATCATGATAAATGTTTATTATTCATGCTAGAATTGTATTAACCGGAAACATAATACATGTGTGAATACATAGACAAACAGAGTGTCACTAGTATGCCTCTACTTGACTAGCTCGTTGATCAAAGATGGTTATGTTTCCTAACCATAGACATGAGTTGTCATTTGATTAACGGGATCACATCATTAGAAGAATGATGTGATTGACTTGACCCATTCCGTTAGCTTAGCACGTGATCCTTTAGTTTGTTGCTATTGCTTTCTTCATGACTTATACATGTTCCTATGACTATGAGATTATGCAACTCCCGTTTACCGGAGGAACACTTTGTGTGCTACCAAATGTCACAACGTAACTGGGTGATTATAAAGGTGCTCTACAGGTGTCTCCGAAGATACTTGTTGGGTTGGCGTATTTCGAGATTAGGATTTGTCACTCCGATTGTCGGAGAGGTATCTCTGGGCCCTCTCGGTAATGCACATCACCTAAGCCTTGCAAGCATTGCAACTAATGAGTTAGTTGCGAGATGATGTATTACGGAACAAGTAAAGAGACTTGCCGGTAACGAGATTGAACTAGGTATTGAGACACCGACGATCGAATCTCGGGCAAATAACATACCGATGACAAAGGGAACAACGTATGTTGTTATGCGGTTTGACCGATAAAGATCTTCGTAGAATATGTAGGAGCCAATATGAGCATCCATGTTCCGCTATTGGTTATTGACCGGAGACGTGTCTCGGTCATGTCTACATAGTTCTCGAACCCATAGGGTCCGCACGCTTAAAGTTCGATGACGGTTATATTATGAGTTTATGTGTTTTGATGTACCGAAGGAGTTCAGAGTCCCGGATGAGATCGGGGACATGACGAGGAGTCACGAAATGTTCGAGACGTAAAGATCAATATATTGGACAACTATATTCGGACATCGGAAAGGTTCCGAGTGATTCGGGTATTTTCGGGAGTACCGGGGAGTTACGGGAATTCGTATTGGGCCTTAATGGGCCATACGGGAAAGGAGAGAAAGGCCTCAAAGGGTGGCCGCACCCCTCCCCATGGGCTGGTCTGAATTGGACTAGGGAGGGGGGCGCCCCCTTCCTTCCTTCTCCTTTTCCCTTCCCTTTCCTTCTCTCCTACTCCTACTACTTGGAAGGGATCCTAGTTCTACTAGGAAAGGGGGAATCCTACTCCCGGTGGGAGTAGGACTCCCCTAGGGCACGCCATAGAGAGAGCCGGCCCCTCCCCTCCTCCACTCCTTTATATACGTGGCTAGGGGCACCCCATAGACACAACAATTGATCTCTTGATCTCTTAGCCGTGTGCGGTGCCCCCCTCCACCATAATCCACCTCGATCATATCGTAGCGGTGCTTAGGCGAAGCCCTGCGTTGGTAGAACATCATCATTGTCACCACGCCGTCGTGCTGACGAAACTCTCCCTCAACACTCGGCTGGATCGAAGTTCGAGGGACGTCATCGAGTTGAACGTGTGCAGAACTCGGAGGTGCCGTGTGTTTGGTACTTGATTGGTTGAATAACGTACGACTACATCAACCGCGTTGTGCTAACGCTTCCGCTTTCGGTCTACGAGGGTACGTGGACACACTCTCCCCTCTCGTTGCTATGCATCACCATTATGTTGCGTGTGCATAGGAAATTTTTGAAATTACTACATTCCCCAACAGTGGTATCAGAGCCAGGTTTTATGCGTTGATGTTATATGCACGAGTAGAACACAAGTGAGTTGTGGGCGATATAAGTCATACTGCTTACCGGCATGTCATACTTTGGTTCGGCGGTATTGTTGGATGAAGCGGCCCGGACCGACATTACGCGTACGCTTACGTGAGACTGGTTTTACCGCCGTGCTATGCACACAAGTGACTAGCGGGTGTCAATTTCTCCAACTTTAGTTGAACCGAGTGTGGCTACGCCCGATCCTTGCGAAGGTTAAAACAACATCAACTTGACAAACTATCGTTGTGGTTTTGATGCGTAGGTAAGAACAGTTCTTGCTAAGCCCGTTGCAGCCACATAAAACTTGCAACAACAAAGTAGAGGACGTCTAACTTGTTTTTGCAGGGTATGTTGTGATGTGATATGGTCAAGACATGATGCTAAATTTTATTGTATGAGATGATCATGTTTTGTAATCAAGTTATCGGCAACTGGCAGGAGCCATATGGTTGTCGCTTTATTGTATGCAATGCAATCGCCCTGTAATGCTTTACTTTATCACTAAGCGGTAGCGATAGTCGTGGAAGCATAAGATTGGCGAGACGACAATGATGCTACGTTGGAGATCAAGGTGTCGCGCCGATGACGATGGTGATCATGAAGGTGCTTCGGAGATGGAGATCACAAGCACAATATGATGATGGCCATATCATATCACTTATATTGATTGCATGTGATGTTTATATTTTATGCATCTTATCTTGATTTGATTGACGGTAGCATTATAAGATGATCTCTCACTAAATTTCAAGATAAAAGTGTCGTCCCTGAGTATGCACCGTTGCCAAAGTTTGTCGTGCCCAGACACGCCAGTTTTGCACATGCAGAATACTCAGGTTAAACTTGACGAGCCTAGCATATGCAGATATGGCCTCGGAACACTGAGACCGAAAGGTCGAGCGTGAATCATATAGTAGATATGATCAACATAAGTGATGTTCACCATTGAAAGCTACTCCATTTCACGTGACGATCGGTTATGGTTTAGTTGATTTGGATCACGTGATCACTTAGAGGATTAGAGGGATGCCTATCTAAGTGGGAGTTCTTAAGTAATATGATTAATTGAACATTAATTTATCATGAACTTAGTCCTGGTAGTATTAGCATATCTATGTTATAGATCAATAGCTCGCGTTTAGTTCCCCTGTTTTATTTTTGATATGTTCCTAGAGAAAAATTAAGTTGAAAGATGTTAGTAGCAATGATGTGGAATGGATCCGTGATTGAGGATTATCCTCATTGCTGCACAGAAGAATTATGTCGTTAATGCACCGCTAGGTGACAGAACTATTGCAGGAGCAGATGCAGACGTTATGAACGTTTGGCTAGCTCAATATGATGACTACTTGATAGTTTAGTGCACCATGCTTAAACGGCTTAGAATCGGGACTTCAAAGACGTTTTGAACGTCATGGACCATATGAGATGTTCCAGGAGTTGAAGTTCATATTTCAAGCAAATACCCGAGTTGAGAGATATGAAGTCTCCAACAAGTTCTATAGCTAAAACATGGAGGAGAATAGCTAAAGAAGTGAGCATGTGCTCAGATTGTCTGGGTAGTACAATCGCTTGAATCAAGTGGGAGTTAATCTTCCAGATAAGATAGTGATTGACAGAATTCTCTAGTCACCATCACCAAGTTAGTACAACTTCATGATGAACTATGATATCCAAGGGATAACGGAAACGATTCCCAAGCTCTTCGTAATGCTGAAATCAACGAAGGTAGAAATCAAGAAAAATATCAAGTGTTGATGGTAGACAAGACCACTAGTTTCAAGAAAAGGGCAAAGGGAAGAAGGGGGACTTCAAGAAGAATGGCAAGCAAGTTGCTGCTCAAGTGAAGAAGCCCAAGTCTGGTCCTAAGCCTGAGACTAAGTGCTACTACTGCAAAGGGATTGGTCACTGGAAGCGGAACTGCCCCAAGTATTTGGCGGATAAGAAGGATGGCAAAGTGAACAAAGGTATATTTGATATACAGATTATTGATGTGTATTTTACTAGTGTTCGTAGAAACCCCTCGGTATTTGATATTGGTTCAGTTGCTAAGAGTAGTAACTCGAAAGGGGAGTTGCAGAATGAACAGAGACTAGTTAAGGGTGAAGTGACGATGTGTGTTGGAAGTGGTTCCAAGATTGATATGATCATCATCGCACACTCCCTATACTTTCGGGATTAGTGTTGAACCTAAATAAGTGTTATTTGGTGTTTGCGTTGAGCATGAATATGATTTGATCATGTTTATTGCAATACGGTTATTCATTTAAGTAAGAGAATAAATTGTTGTTCTATTTACATGAATAAAACCTTATATGGTTACACACCCAATGAAAATGGTTTGTTGGATCTCGATCGTGGTGATGCACATTTTCATAATATTGAAGCCAAAAGATGCAAAGTTAATAATGATAGTGCAACTTATTTGTGGCACTGCCGTTTAGGTTATATTGGTGTAAAGTGCATGAAGAAAATCCATGCTGATGGGCTTTTGGAATCACTTGATTATGAATCAGTTGATGCTTGCGAACCATGCCTCATGGGCAAGATGAATAAGACTCCGATCTCCGGAAGAATGGAGCGAGCAACAGATTTGTGGGAAATCACACATACTGATGTACGTGGTCCGATGAATATTGAGGCTCGCGGCAGGTATCATTACTTTCTGATCTTCACAGATGATTTGAGCAGATATGAGTATATCTACTTGATGAAACACAAGTCTGAAACATTTGAAAAGTTCAAAGAATTTTAGAGTGAAGTGGAGAATCATCGTAACAAAAATAAAAGTTTCTACGATATGATCGCAGAAGTACAATATTTGAGTTACGATTTTGGCCTTCAGTTAACAATGTGAAATAGTTTCACTACTCACGCCACCTGGAACACCACAGTGTAATGGTGTGTCCGAACGTCATAACCGTACTTTATTAGATATGGTGCGATCTATGATGTCTCTTACCGATCTACCACTATCGTTTTGGGGTTATGCATTAGAGACAGCTACATTCACGTTAAATAGGGCACCATCTAAATCCGTTGAGATGACACCGTATGAACTATGGTTTGGCAAGAAACCTAAGTTGTCATTTCTTAAAGTGTGAGGTTGCAATGCTTATGTTAAAAAGTTTCAACCTGATAAGCTCAAACCCAAATCGGAGAAGTGCGTCTTCATAGGATACCCAAAAAGAAAATGTTGGGTACACCTTCTATCATAGATCCGAAGGTAAGATATTCGTTGCTGAGAATGGATCCTTTCTAGAGAAGGAGTTTCTCTTGAAAGAAGTGAGTGGGAGGAAAGTAGAACTTGATGAGGTAACTGTACCTGCTCCCTTATTGTAAAGTAGTTCATCACAGAAATATGTTCCTGTGACTACTACACCAATTAGTGAGGAAGCTAATGATGATGATCATGTAACTTCAGATCAAATTGCTACCGAACCTCGTAGGTAAACCAGAGTGAGATCCGCACCAGAGTGGTACGGTAATCCTATTATGGAGGTCATGTCACTTGACCATGACGAGCCTACAAACTATGAGGAAGCGATGATGAGCCCAGATACCGCGAAATGGCTTGAGGCCATGAAATCTGAGATGAGATCCATGTATGAGAACAAAGTATGGACTTTGATTGACTTGCCCATTGATCGGCGAGCCATTGAGATTAAATGGATCTTCAAGAGGAAGACGGACACTGATAGTAGTGTTACTATCTACAAAGCTAGAATTTTCGCAAAAAGGTTTTCGAAAAGTTCAAGGTGTTGACTACGATGAGACTTTCTCACTCGTATCTATGCTTAAGTATGTCCGAATCATGTTAGCAATTACCGCATTTTATGAAATCTGGCAAATGGATAAACAAAACTGCATTCCTTAATGGATTTATTAAAGAAGAGTTGTATATGATGCAACCAGAAGGTTTTGTCAATCCTAAAGGTACTAACAAAATATGCAAGCTCCAGCGATCCATCTATGGACTGGTGCAAGCATCTCGGAGTTGGAATATACGCTTTGATAAGTTGATCAAAGCATATAGTTTTATACAAACTTGCGGTGAAGCCTGTATTTACAAGAAAGTGAGTGGGAGCACTACAGCATTTCTGATAAGTATATGTGAATGACATATTGTTGATCAGAGATAATGTAGAATTATTATGCAAAGCATAAAGGAATGTTTGAAAGGAGTTTTTCAAAGAAAGACCTCTGTGAAGCTGCTTACATATTGAGCATCAAGATCTATAGAGATAGATCAAGACGCTTGATAAGTTTTTCAATGAGTACATACCTTGACAAGATTTTGAAGTAGTTCAAAATGGAACAGTCAAAGAAGGAGTTCTTGCCTGTGTTACAAGGTGTGAAGTTGAGTAAGACTCAAAACCCGACCACGGTAGAAGATAGAGAGAGAATGAAAGTCATTCCCTATGCCTCAGCCATAGGTTCTATAAAGTATGCCATGTTGTGTACCAGACCTATTGCATACCCTGCCCCGAGTTTGGCAAGGGAGTACAATAGTGATCTAGGAGTAAATCACTGAACATTGGTCAAAATTATCCTTAGTGGAATAAGGATATGTTTCTCGATTATGGAGGTGACAAAAGGTTCGTCGTAAAGGGTTACGTCGATGCAAGTTTTGACACTGATCCAGATGACTCTAAGTCTCAATCTGGATACATATTGAAAGTGGGAGCAATTAGCTAGAGTAGCTCCGTGCAGAGCATTGTTGACATAGAAATTTGCAAAATACGTACGGATCTGAATGTGGCAGAACCGTTGACTAAACTTCTATCACAAGCAAAACATGATCACACCTTAGTACTCTTTGGGTGTTAATCACATAGCGATGTGAACTAGATTATTGACTCTAGTAAACCCTTTGGGTGTTGGTCACATGTCGATGTGAACTATGGGTGTTAATCACATGGTGATGTCAACTATTGGTATTAAATCACATGGCGATGTGAACTAGATTATTAACTCTAGTGCAAGTGGGAGACTGAAGGAAATATGCCCTAGAGGAAATAATAAAGTTATTATTTATTTCCTTATATCATGATAAATGTTTATTATTCATGCTAGAATTGTACTAACCGGAAACATAATACATGTGTGAATACATAGACAAACAGAGTGTCACTAGTATGCCTCTACTCGACTAGGGGCAATAATAAAGTTATTATTTATTTCCTTATATCATGATAAATGTTTATTATTCATGCTAGAATTGTATTAACCGGAAACATAATACATGTGTGAATACATAGACAAACAGAGTGTCACTAGTATGCCTCTACTTGACTAGCTCGTTGATCAAAGATGGTTATGTTTCCTAACCATAGACATGAGTTGTCATTTGATTAACGGGATCACATCATTAGAAGAATGATGTGATTGACTTGACCCATTCCGTTAGCTTAGCACGTGATCCTTTAGTTTGTTGCTATTGCTTTCTTCATGACTTATACATGTTCCTATGACTATGAGATTATGCAACTCCCGTTTACCGGAGGAACACTTTGTGTGCTACCAAACGTCACAACGTAACTGGGTGATTATAAAGGTGCTCTACAGGTGTCTCCGAAGGTACTTGTTGGGTAGGCGTATTTCGAGATTAGGATTTGTCACTCCGATTGTCGGAGAGGTATCTCTAGGCCCTCTCGGTAATGCACATCACCTAAACCTTGCAAGCATTGCAACTAATGAGTTAGTTGCGAGATGATGTATTACGGAACGAGTAAAGAGACTTGCCGGTAACGAGATTGAACTAGGTATTGACATACCGACGATCGAATCTCGGGCAAGTAACATACCGATGACAAAGGGAACAACGTATGTTGTTATGCGGTTTGACCGATAAAGATCTTCGTAGAATATGTAGGAGCCAATATGAGCATCCAGGTTCCGCTATTGGTTTTTGACCGGAGACGTGTCTCGGTCATGTCTACATAGTTCTCGAACCCGTAGGGTCCGCGCGCTTAAAGTTCGATGACGGTTATATTATGAGTTTATGTGTTTTGATGTACCGATGGAGTTTGGAGTCCCGGATGAGATCGGGGACATGACGAGGAGTCTCGAAATGGTCGAGACGTAAAGATCGATATATTGGACGACTATATTCGGACATCGGAAAGGTTCCGAGTGATTCGGGTATTTTCGGGAGTACCGGGGAGTTACGGGAATTCGTATTGGGCCTTAATGGGCCATACGGGAAAGGAGAGAAAGGCCTCAAAGGGTGGCCGCACCCCTCCCCATGGGCTGGTCTGAATTGGACTAGGGAGGGTGGGCGCCCCCTTCCTTCCTTCTCCTTTCCCTTCCCTTCTCTCCTACTCCTACTACTTGGAAGGGATCCTAGTTCTACTAGGAAAGGGGGAATCCTACTCCCGGTGGGAGTAGGACTCCCCTAGGGCGCGCCATAGAGAGGGCCGGCCCCTCCCCTCCTCCACTCCTTTATATACGTGGCCAGGGGGCACCCCATAGACACAACAATTGATCTCTTGATCTCTTAGCCGTGTGCAGTGCCCCCTCCACCACAATCCACCTCGATCATATCGTAGCGGTGCTTAGGCGAAGCCCTGCGTCGGTAGAACATCATCATTGTCACCATGCCGTCGTGCTGACGAAACTCTCCCTCAACACTCGGCTGGATCGGAGTTCGAGGGACGTCATCGAGTTGAACGTGTGCAGAACTCGGAGGTGCCGTGCGTTCGGTACTTGATTGGTCGAATCGTGAAGACGTACGACTACATCAACCGCGTTGTGCTAACGCTTCCGCTTTCGGTCTATGAGGGTACATGGACACACTCTCCCCTCTCGTTGCTATGCATCACCATGATCTTGCGTGTGCGTAGGAAATTTTTGAAATTACTATGTTCCCCAACAGAGTGCTTGTGATAAAGGTTAGTGAAAACAGTTGTAAATGCTTACGAGAGGGAGGGAGGGTTATATCTAGAGCATGTGTGCGAGAAAGACACCTCGGGAGAGAGTGTGTGAGCATGTGTGAGAGACCACCGATGGAGAGTGAAACTACATGTAAAAGACTGCTCTACACATTGATTAAAGATATAAATTTTATCCAAATATTAGGATGGGATCATGATATTTGCAATTCGCGTAAGGAGCGGTCATTGATCCATCAGACATCTAGATTCTATCAAATTTGAGCATGTCTATGTTATTATTCGACACAATTGATCCACATAGTTAGTATTTTGAACACCAGACAATGCATCTCTTTAGCAATCGAATATAAACGTGAGTATAGTTCATGTTGTGTGTGTAAAGCACATTATACATACGAAAGTTACACAATGGACATTATAAATAGCTACTACCTATGAACTAGCATACATTTGAATTCAACTTAAGGTGGTTTAAAAAAATCGAATTCAACATGAAGTCCATTCAATTATTTGAATTTGATATCATGGCATTTGTAAACCATACCTAAATTATGGGGGCACCAATCTTTGCTCTGATTTTGTACATAATAGCATATGTAGTCGTGTACAAAATAGATTAAAATTTAGCTCCTCCATTCCAAAATAATCGTAGTTATAAGATTTTCAAGTGTCAAAATTTCAAAAATAAGCGGATAATTTAATGAGGTTTTCAAACATACAAGGTCAAATATAACGTTGTATATTTAGGTCAATCCTCATAGTTCAAGAGTACTCTAAACGTGAATGCTTGTGTTTCAAAATTTCGAACGAAGCGCCAAAAGAGCCTCTACTCGCCCGAAACCGCGAGAGACCAATGTTTGGTAGTACAAGGAAATTACTTTTCTAATAACTCCGACCCGTGAAACCTACCGGCCTGACGTCCAAAGGTCTAAACCGGGGTAGGTTTGTAGCTTCATCGAGACGCCACGCAACCGCATCCGAAAAACATTCATACACAATGGCCGCCTAAGCACACATGCGCGCAGCCGAAATCGCTCCCGCCCACTATTTGGGACACCTGGGATTACCATCCTACCCCCGACCCGCAGTAGGTCCAAAATTTAAGAGGGGGGCAAAGTTTGTACTTTTCCCAAATTTCAAACAAGCGCGTCCCATTTTTGTTCAAAAAACCAAAAACAAGCGCGTCCCAGACCGAAACATGGTTCCCCCCACCTGTCCGATTCCCCATTCGTACTCCATGGGCGCCAAAACTACCTCTCCACCAGCCGCGAAACCCCGACATCCTCCGTCCGCCACCCCATCCCACCCATCAACCGCCGCCTTCCTCCATCACGCCGGAGCCGATTCCCCGACGTCGTCGTCCACCGCAACCTCAACCGCAACGCCCTCGACGGCTAGTAGTTGAAGCCGAGGCCGAGCCATCCGTACCCGAGCCAGTTCAACCACACCATCCTGCGCCTCACCGCTGCCGCTCCAACTTCGCCACCCTCCACTGCACCGGAGCTGTTCCTGCTACGCCGTCCTTTGCCACCTCGGATCTGCTTCCCCTCCACCGACATGCGGCCACGGCAACACAGTCAACAATTTGGCCATGGGTTCGTCCAAGCCTGCACCCTCCAGGGTTTCCCCAGTAAAAAGAAGAAAATCGGCGTGACTTGTGGAGGTGACCACACCGGCAGCCGAAAAAGGTACTCCTCTTCCCTTATTCATGCAAATATTATGTCTCTGCTTGCACGTTATTCATCCCACAGAAGACACTAGTTGACCGCTTCTTCTTGATACTAGATGTTCCTAGTAACTCGCGATGCACAAGGTTTCTCCACGTATACTATTTCACCTTCGCTAGAGGTCTGTCGCCCCCCTGAATTTCAATTTCTGGCCACTTGACTCCCAATTAACAGAAGCATTCCCCGGCGTAACAGGTGCTAGTACGCCTCTTACGCCGGGGAAGCAGCGCCTTGGTGTTTATCTTAGGGGCGTGTGCGGCCTAGAGCTACTGGCGCCCGATCTGGAGGTTGGCCGAGATTAAAGGGATGGCCTGGGGGCGCTGCCAAGCACGGCGGTGGTGTGAGGTCGATGGGAGGGCGGGGCGGCAAAGGCAGGGGTCTGGGCCGGTGGTCGCTGGCGGTTCGAGAAAGATCATCAACAGTGACTCGAAGGCCATCTGCCCGTTCCTTATAGATCGGACGGTTCATTAAAAAAATCGACTGACCTATTTATTTTCAGTCAACTGTTATCTTAGATATGACCACATGTGGTGGTGTGCTGGAGGAGTACCTGCATTTCCTGTGCTCATATATTACAAAATCATACAGAGTAGAATCTAATTTTGTTTGCCATGCAATGTTGTATAGCTATCATATGTCTCCTGTCATTTATTTTTCAGCCACCTGCTATCTGCTACTTTTACAGTGCACTAGTTCTGCACACACTTCACCCTTACTCTTACTATTGTGTTTTTATGCAAGGGTATTTCAGACTCTACTGCCATGAGAGAAGCCAAAAAGAAAAGAGAGAAGTCGCTCCAGTTTGGTGTGTGGCTAGGCAAGACACGTTTCAACGCTTTAAAGGATGCAGTGTCAGCAGATGGAGACGGCGAACGTAGCTCTGGAGTTGATGACCTCGCTCGCAATGAACCACCATCCCAGGTGCTTGCTTTAACTTCGCGGTGTCATATGTGGTTGTATGTTCATATGGTGTCTAGCTTGTATTCGAAAGGCCGAAGTCGGTAAGATAAGGAAAGATATTTTTTTACATGAACCACCATCCCGTGAGCACCACAAGACAAATAGCTAGTCAGGGCACTGGCCGAGCCAGTGACAAGCCCAACAAAGATAGGCATCACTTGGAAGCAAAGTAAAAAGCTGCGATGGTGGCGAAGCAGCCCGCCTCCCACCAGGCTCTCAGGTCCTAGATGATCATGCTCACCACTCCAGCCGAATGTCTAGCTTGTATTGCTTCCAATTTGGTTAAATTGCATCTGCTTAGCT
This sequence comes from Triticum urartu, assembly GCF_003073215.2. Lineage (NCBI taxonomy): Eukaryota > Viridiplantae > Streptophyta > Magnoliopsida > Poales > Poaceae > Triticum > Triticum urartu. The sequence continues at coordinate 626,721,679 of NC_053026.1, forward strand.
TACACATTATACCTTTGAATATGACATGCCTTTCTATTTTTGGTACATACTAGTACATCTGTGTATTAACCATGTTCTTACATCAAACTAATGTTCTTGTGTATCCCTCATCAATCACTTATGACGAGGCAGGCAGGCAAGGGGACTACTCCTCATTTAAAGAATGCAGCGTCAGCCTTCCAACATGATTCTCAAGAAACAAAAATGCTAGATGAAGATAGTGAACGTAGCTTTGTAGTTGATTACAGCATTTCACCTACACTAGCATTGCAGGTGCTTGCTCTAACTTGGCAGCGTGATATGTGGTTGCATGTTGCATATGGTGTCTAGATTGTAATTCTTCCAATCTGGTTAAACTGCATGTGCTAGTCTGCTTAGCTTATACATTATACCTGTTAATGTGACATGCCTTCCTATATTTAGTACATAGTACATCTGTCTATTAAGCATGCCCTTACATAAAACTATTGTTTTTTGTATCCCACATCAATCAACATGACGAGACACCTAGTATATGCAGTGCGATATTAGTTGCATCTTTCATATGATTTATAGCATGCACTGCTTCTAATTTGTTGAAATTCCATTTATGATGGGACGCGTTTAACTTGGCAGAGTCATATTGGTTGCATCTTTCATGTGGTGTCTAGCTTGCATTGCTTCTTATTTGCTGGAATGGTTTCTGCTTAGTTTACACAAACAGTTGTGAACATGCCATGCCGTCCTGTTTTTCGTACATATTCCATCCTGGTATCATGTGTTTGCCTTACATCAAAGTAGTGATTGTCAGTATCATGCATGAATGAGTTATGAAGAGAGAAATTGCTTTTTATTGTCGGTTTTACTTGGCAATTCAAAATCAATAAAGCGGAAGGAAGTTAGCAAGGCAGCGGATAAAGGTGCTCCTTCCGAACGGAGGGCCTCTACAGTTTCTACTCCTCCACACCCCCAAGATGATTTCCAAGACAACACATGCATAGACACTCAACAAAGCTGTGTTTATGATGAGCACGTCTCCCCTAGTGCAGCATCACCGGTGCTCCCTCTAACTTGGCACTGTTATATGTGGTTGCATGTTATGTGTGATGTCTAGCTTGTATTGCTTCTAATTTTGTTGAATTCCATCTGCTTACTTTACACATTATACTTGAATAAGACACGTGTTCCTGTTTCTAGAACATACAATATTTGTCTATCACACCATGTTCTTACATCAAATTACTACTATTGTGTAACCTGCAACAATCACTTATCATAAGACACGTTTGACTTCGGAGTGTGATATAGGTTACATCTCACATTCTTTTCTAGCTTGTATTACTAATTTGTTGAAATGGCACTTATGACGAGACAGTTTTAACTTGGTAGAGTGATATTCATTGCATCTTTCATATGGTGTCTAGCTTTCATTGCTTCTAATTTGTTGAAATGCCTTCTCCTTAGTTTACACATCATAAGCTGTGAATATGCAATGCTGTGAATATGCAATGGCACTAATGACGAGAGACCTCTAACATGGTAGTGTGATGTTGTTTGCATCTTGCATATGATTTATTTCTTGTACTGGTTCACATTTGTTTAAACGGCATTTATGATGAGACACTGTTAACTTGGCAGAGCGATATTTGTAGCATCTTTCATATGGTGTTTACCTTCCATTGCATTGCTTCTAATTTGGTGAAGTGTCTTCTTCTTGGTTTACACATCATAGTTCTGGTTATCTCTTCCGTCCTGTTTTTCATACATATTACATCCTCGTATCATGTGGTTGTGTAACATCAAAGTTCAGTTCGTCTGCATCACACATCAATTTGTTCTGACGAACTAAATTGTTATTCGTTTTTCTTGTCGGCTTGAATTAACATGGCACAGAGAAAGAGGAAGAAACACAGAATGGCAGGGAATGAGAAGCGGATGAATCCTGCAGATTCTGCTGGTACTGATGGTGCAATAGAAGGTCAAAGTCCAGCAGAAAATTCTACAAACACGGCATCCCATGCTACACGAGTTGCAAAAAAATACAAACAGAAACAAATAGCTGGCACCAAACAAGCAGAGACAGCCCTAGTTCTTGCAACACCTACCATAGTACTACCAGCTGCACGACGTACTCGTGCGTCAACTGAGCTAGCAGCACGTTCCCAAGCTCCCTTGCCACCTTGTCGTGGAATTGTCATGGCAGATGTCCTTAGTTTCAGGACTTAGTCGCGAGGCCAACGCATCTATGTGGTAGCTTGAGAGGGGTTGAGCGGGACGAGAGACGCGGTGTTTTACCCAGGTTCGGCCCCTCACGGTGGAGGTAAAAGCCTACATCCTGCTTCATTGATATTGATGATGATGATCACGGTTACAAGAGTGCTCTATCTCGAGAGCTATTGTCTAAACCTAATTTGTCCAACTAGTGGAACTTGTCAATCTTGTCCCTCTTGGGGTGCCCTGCCCATCCTTATATATGTTGAAGGGGCGGTTTACATGACTAGTCCTATTAGGATTAGGATTACTCTATTACAAGTGGAGTCCTAGTCTTGCTTCCTTTGTAAGGGAATATTCCTTATGCTTTCCTCTTAAGCCAGCCCACCATAATATGAGCCGGCCTTCCATGAACTGTCTGCTTGGGCCACCGGGTCTTGTTGCTCCTCTGCTTCGCCGGCCGGGTCACCAATGAGTCACCTGGCTTGGCCGGGTCATCAGTGAGTGGAGAGATCCGGGCGAGTCACTTAGTGAGTCGCCAAGTCAGGGCGGGTTACTTAGTGAATCGCCAAGTACGGCCGGGTCATACTTCCGGCCGGGTCATACCGCGGGGTATATCCCCGACATTAGCCCCCAATTTAATTTGGATTTATCCATGTTAAACTAATCCTGCAAAATAAACAAAAGAACAAATTTGACAGGTTGTGATCCGGGTTAAAAATTCTTGTAAGCCGGCACCTGGTCATCTTTAAGTCCTTGTCATTTCGTTCTTGATAAATGCCCATGAACTCATAGCAAATCTCCTTTAGTAGATATGTTCAAACTTTGTGAATGCAAAAAATCCAGATACTTCTTTAGAGAAATCCGGGTCAATAGGCCAGCTTCAGAGTCAATTTGCTGATATTGGTCTCTTGTAGAGGAATATTGTAAGAAATAATCCACTTGAATCAGCTAAAGCGCCAGTTCAAAAATATTAGTCTTGAAATACTCATCTGACTTCCAGCCGGCTTGAAGATGTAAAACTTGCCGATTTATCATTATCAAAATTGCCGGTTTATTAATATTGATGGCACCGAGTCATAATTGTTGCCGACGGCGGGTCATAGTTATTGGTGACGCCGGGTCAATCTGGTTTACTCAAAACTGAGAATTTGAAGATTTTTCTCCCTTATATCCATATTACCTGTAGCCCCCAAGTCTTGAGCAGAAACAAAGTGGTGACTTAAGACTTGCTTCAATATAAATACTGCCACTTTGAAGAAATCCATGTTGTTAGTTCCCTTCCAAAAATAAGCAAGGATGTAATTTGTAGCGACTCGGCGACCTACGTGTAAGGTATTTGCAGCGGAAAACTTCCGTCCATCTGACGACGAAAAATCAATCCGATCTTGACGGATCGTCCGGTCATAGGGGCGCGCACCATGCAAGCCTGATTTCTTTTCAACTCAAATCCTGTACTCCCAGATCCAAAGCAAATCCTATGTGATTGTCTCATGCCGGCTCTTCTTCAACTGGCCAATCGTGAGTTTCTCGATCCCTGAGAGTGCGCCCTCCAAGAACTCAACACCATCGTGCGCGAGCCCCACGGTGGGCGCCAACTGTCGTCACGGCAGATGTCCTTAGTGTCAGGACTTAGTCGCGAGGCTAACACATCTATGTGGTAGCTTGAGAGGGGTTGAGCGGGACGAGAGACGCGATGTTTTACCCAGGTTCGGCCCCTCACGGTGGAGGTAAAAGCCTACATCCTGCTTCATTGATATTGATGATGATGATCACGGTTACAAGAGTGCTCTATCTCGAGAGCTATTGTCTAAACCTAATTTGTCCAACTTGTGGAACTTGTCAATCTTGTCCCTCTTGGGGTGCCTTGCCCCTCCTTATATATGTTGAAGGGGCGGTTTACATGACTAGTCCTATTAGGATTAGGATTACTCTATTACAAGTGGAGTCCTAGTCTTGCTTCCTTTGTAAGGGAATATTCCTTATGCTTTCCTCTTAAGCCGGCCTTCCATGAACCGTCTGCTTGGGCCACCGGGTCTTGTTGCTCCTCTGCTCCACCGGCCGGGTCACCAATGAATCACCTGGCTCGGCCGGGTCATCAGTGAGTGGAGAGATTCGGGCGGGTCACTTAGTGAGTCGCCAAGTCAGGGAGGGTCACTTAGTGAATCGCCAAGTCCGGCCGGGTCACACTTCTGGCCAGGTCATACCGCGCGGTATATCCCTGACACACCTGACACTACTTTCCAAGCACTCTTGACACAAGACGAGTTGGCAATATCAGATGAACCTTGTGAGCTTCAACAGCAAGAAGGTAGTTGCTGGAGTCAAGTTACAGTTGCATGCTTTTTTATATGTAGTCTCACAGTTTGATGTACACTAACACTTCCTATGTTTGTTGTTGGACTAGCACCTAGGCGCAAGAGGAAACAAACATCAGGGATAATGCTCGATAGGTTAACTAAATCTAGAGGAGGAAGAATGGAGATCCGTTTTGAGGCAGGTTTAAAAAGGCCACGTGATGCTACAGAGTCAGCCAAGTTAGTATTAGAGGCAGCGGTTGCTGTTAGGTGTCATGTACGTATCCTCCCAACATGGATTCAGTACAGGAATGACAAAGACGAAACCCAGTTCAACATCTTCCTCGACCATTTATCTGTAAGTATGGTTATGTATGGAAACTAGTAATATCGTCTTGCTTTGTCCAATACTTTCTAGGTTGCTGATAATGAGACTCCCATAATTTTCAACAGATGAGGTTGAAGTTGGATAGCCAAGATGATGCAACCAGACAAGCTTGCACCCATGTTTTCAAGTCTGCTCTGCGACAGTATCGTTATAACTTGAGGAAAACTCACTTTGAAGGCAAGGCTAACAGTGAACTTTCCCAAACATCTCCAGTGGAAAATATATCTGATGAAGACTGGAGAGGCCTTGTTAAACACTGGTCCGATTCGATGTATCAGGTACATTATATACATATGTCATCAGATCACATGTTGAAGTCCTATTTACGCATGTGCCACACAAATCTATCTTCTTGTAGGTGAACTGTTCAAAGAACAAGGCCAACCATACGAAAGTGAAATTCCAACAGACGGCAGGATCTCGTAGCTATACTGCACACTGCGAGGCTCTTGTAATTAGCTGTTGTTTCACTCTTTTCGTTGTACCATATTATCAGATCTATATTGACTTGTTCCAAATGCAGAGGAAAGACCGCAAGGACCAAAAAGTACCTGAACCAAATGCCGTGGAAATCTTCAAGGACTGTCACACTAGCAAGAAGAAGGGCATGACTACACCAGTCAAAGCCGCTGTTGTAAGTCCTTAATCCTCATGCCTTTTAACTACTACTTACTCTGACTTGTGCCTTGAACTGCATGGTTTGCAGCCAATGTCTATTACTCTTTTCAATTTTATACACAATTGCCTTAGCGTATCATTGCACCTTACAAGGTTTAAAAGAGAGGAGTGATGTTCCTTTGATCTTGACCCGTAATCTAGTTCCGTGTTGGACTTGCCCACACAATGTTACAATTGCCTGTTTGTCTGTTCTTGGTTGTTTTGTGGTATGAATGATGTCATACTATGCTTACTGTATTATAAACTTCGTCTCTTTATCCTTAGCCCTCAATACAATGTGAAGAAATAGACAATACATTAGTGATGGTACATGGTCATATGTTTGGAACCTGGTTTTATTATGTACTTTGCAATAAAATACAACTAATATTTTACATGGGTTCACCAGGAAATAAGTTCTGTATATAGACCAAAGCTATTATGTTTGGTTTTGCTGCCTCCTTAATATCTTCTATTCTGGTACTACTAATGTAAAACCTCAACTTTTCAGCGAGCTATGGAAAAAATGGTGGAACCGCCACCTTCTGAAGGTGGCGAGGCAACTATAACCACAATGTCAGCTCTTGCTGCAGTGGGTCAGTACATGTCCACTAACAGTGCCAAAAGCACGTTCCTGCGTAATACTGGGTTGGTTGTTAAGGCAATATTGTCCAAACTGCCTCATGATCAAGATATGCAAGCTCAAAGCAATGTTGTATCTGCGCTCCAGACACAAGTCCATTCCCTAACAGAGACCCTTTGTGAAACAAGGAGAAACATTGCTCAAAGTCGTCAAGATATGCATGGTTTTGAAACCAGACTATCAGACATTTGCTATGTTGTTCAGGAGCCTAGGGGAAAGGAAGGCGAGGGTTATGGTGCTCCATCGGACAATACAGCATGAAAACGTAACAGTCAGGTCAAATGAAGTGAGCTTCTGAACTTTTGGTGGTGCATTTATCTGCTAGACTGTTAAGTTTTATGCCAACCTTCCTTTTGTTATATAGTTGTAATTTGTTTTGGTGCGATACAAAATTTATTCTTAACGTGCAGCCCCCGCTTGAAGAAAACAGCAAGCCATTTTTGTATAGTGTAGGGTGTTCCCTATATTTGCACTGGTGGCGATCTTTGATGCCGAGTGGATGTAATCTGTGCAATCGCCTTAATAGCCTAGCGTTAGTTTCGTCCTTATTTATTTCCTACTCTTCTTTTTCCCTGGTTTGCTAGTGGCCGCAACTACCATGGGCCATATACGGGCCGTAGGATCCATGGGTCTCCTTCGGGCCGTCGATAAATGGGCCTGTAATCGGTGGGCCTCGGGCCGTCGGATAAATGGGTCTACATGGGCCATAATCGGGCGTAATTGGTATCGGCCCAACACGGTAACATGCCGTTAACAGGCCGTAGGATAGCAAAGGCCTAATTCTGTCACAGGCATAACGGGTCGTTAATGGGCCAGAATATATGACGGGCTAGAAACGGCGCAACGGGTTAACAGGCCAGAAACGGGCCGACTCTTGCCTTGGGCCGAATTTGGCCCATTAGGGTAACAGGCCAGTAACGGGCCGACTCTTGCCATGGGCCGAATTTGGCCCATTAGTGGAACAGGCCAGTAACGGGCCGACTCTTGCCATGGGCCGAATTTGGCCCATTAGGGGAAAAGGCCGGTAATGGGCCGGAAGTAATCGAGGGCCGAAAAGGAGCCCAAGAACGTATGGGCCGTCAATAGGCCGAAAGCTAACACGGGCTGGAAACGGCCCATGTAAATCACGGGCCCTTAACGGGTATAAAGAAAATTATTGCTCATTATGGGCTAGAGTCACCGTGGGCCTTTACCTGGGCCGGCCTATTATGGCACACAAAAATCTTGTGGGCCTTTACCTGGGCCGGCCCATTATGGCCCGCGAAATCTTGTGGGCCTTTAGCTGGGCCAGCCCATTGTGATCCGCAAAATCTCATGGACATTTAGCTGGGCCGGCCCATTATGGCCCGCAAAATCTTGTGGGCCTTTAGTTGGGCCGGCCCATTTAAACTTGTCGGGTCGTGCCACGTGTCGACATATCATAGGCGCCTTCTGTCGAGTGAGTGGATGACATCTGTCCCGACGATGAGCCGACACGTGTTTCCTCTAGCCAATGATGATTTTACACGTGGAAAATCCCCATTGGTCGGGGCTGTTAATGGGTTATCAGATCCAAAACCCGACCCGATAGCTTAACGGCGTTCCGTTACGGTGGATGCCATGTGTCGGTCACCCTTGACGAAAGCACTTCTATGATGCGCGATTTATCGTCATGGAAGTGGGCACTTCCGTGATGATAATTTTGGTAATGTCATGGAACACTTCTACGACAACACAGGTATGACTATCTTGATTCTGTCATAAATTTTTCATGGATGTACATGCATGACAAAAAAAGCAACCTACTGTGACAAATACGTATCATCACGGAAGTGTATTTTTTTGTAGTGTTACAGGTGGGTTCAGGTCTGCTACTTTGTATGAAGGAGTGGCCATCTTCTTATTTTCATTATCAAAACCCGGCTGGTACTTGTCAACATTGGTGTCTTCTCCAAGACTAGTCGCTTGAGGCCGGACTTCGCGTACACACGCTATGAAATCATTCTGATCAAACGGAGACCCGTCCTCCTTCACAGTAGGATAACCTCTTGCCACGTCCGCTGGGTCTAGGTCTGGCACCCAAGCCTTGGAGTGGCTTAGGGAAGTCAAAGCTCTGGCTCGCGCGCAGGAGCGTTTTACTTCTTGGAATCGCGCCGGAAGGATGGAAAACTTCTTCAGGACATCGCTAAGCCGGTTGGGTCCTTGATTTGCAGGAGAGATAGTGGCCAGAGCCCGTTGTGCACCAATGTACAATTGTTCAACCAAGGTGTATACGGCCTTCAGTCTAATAAACGGGTCTTGGCTCAGATTTTTACTTCGCGGACCAACATATATTTAACAGAGTAAGTTGGCGGATCATATTCCAGTTTGGTAAAAATTATACGAAAGGTCAACTCAGGTAGCTTCCCAAAGATAGCAGCAACCATCTGAGACACCCGGCCCTTCAAACTGTTCAGCTCTATTGAAATGTGACGCGCCGGATAATTAAGCTACAGTGATCCCCCACTAAGGATGCCACGTCACCTCGGTTACTGTTGATGAACTCTAGATAATTCAAAACCGAAACAAATTCAAATTCGAATTAAAGTCAAACATAAAAGTTTTCAAATATAAAAACTAAAATCTTCAAAGTGTGGCAAATAATCCCTAGATAATTGTCATGTTGAAAACCACATTTGGTAAAGAGTTTAAATGCCCTTTTGTGAATAAAACAGTGGCTTAAACAATAAATTAAATGCCTTTTATAATTTATAAAATATTAAACTATTTTAAGTTTAGTGTGAAACCTTTTGTGGCAGTGGTAAAACTAGTCACACTAATTTAGGTGCTCTTGTTTGTATTTTTAGTAGAACAAAACAAATGGAATAAAGATAGAACAATATAGAAAACATTACTAAAATAATAATACCCCCTCCCTGACTGGGCCTTGGCCCAGTTGGCCAGGCGGCCGAGCTGCCTGCCGGCCCACCCCCGCACGTTGGCCTACAAGGCCTCCCTTTCCCCCCACCGTAACCCTAATCCCCACTACCCCCATCTCTCCCCTCGCTCCCTTCCTGGCGCCGCCACCACACGCAACACACACACACGCACGCCTCGTGCCTGGGGGAGGGGCGCCCCTGCTCGATCCCCTCCTCCCGCACGGCCGCGCCCGACGCAAGTCGCCGCGCCGCTAAGGCCACCCCCAGCCGGGCTCGGCGCCGCCCCTCAGGGACTCCTCTGCGTCCCTCCTCTCCCTCGCGCGGCGCCCGGCTGACGCCGCGACCTCGCCTCGACGCCCACCACCGTCGCCGCCCGTCTTCGTCCTCCTCCACGACCGAAGCTCCTACGCCTTGCCGGATGCCATCGAGCCACACCGCCCCCCTTCCCTACACGAACGTGAGCACCGCCCCGTGCTCCCTCTTCCCCCCTTGCTGAACGCGCCGCGCTTGCCGTGGCCCTACTTGGCATCCTTGCCTCCGCCCGCGCCCGCGAGCGCTCGTGCTCGTCGCGCTCACCGCGGCCCTGTCCTGCCCGCGCCCGTACGCCGCGCCAATTGCTGCACCGCCGCTTCCTGCCTTGCTTTGCTGCTACTCGCTAACGCCGCCGCCTGTAGCCTGCCTCCGGCCGGCCGTTGCCCGCTGGAGCACCCCGCCGTTTGGCCGCCGCTGCTACTAGTCGTGGGGACCGGAGCCCTTGGCTCCCGTGCGCGTCTAGCTGCCCGGCTGTGGCCGCCGGCGCCTGGTGCCCCTGTGAGCCCAGCCGGCCTCCCCTGTTGACTTAGCCCTAACTAACCCCCTAACCAGACACTGATAGCGGGCCCCACTGGCACTAATTAACCTCAGTTTGAAATAATCACAAATAACTAAAATATTAAAACTGTGAGAATGACAGCTGGGCCCCACTACCCAGGTTTGACCAGTCAACAGTTGACTAGTCAACTGCTGACTGGACAATTGACTGGGTCAACCTAGTCCCCTGGCCCCACATGTCATTAACTGTGGCTAGCCCTCAGTGGGTATAAAAGGTATATCCTGTTTTAATTCAAATTAATAAATAATTTTAGAAAAACTTTAAAACTTTGAAAAATCGTATAAAATAATCTGTAACTCGGATCAAAATACTTTGTACATGAAAGTTGCTCAGAACAACGAGGCGAATCCGAATACGCAGCCCGTTCGTCCGCCATGCATCCCTAGCATAGCGAACACGCAACTTTCCTCTTCTCGTTCATCTGCCCAAAAATGTGAAACACCGGGGATACTTTTCCGGATGTTTCTCCCCTTTGTCGGTATCACTTAGTACCACGTTAGATCACCCCTAGCACCGCACATTGCCATGTTATGCTTTGTGTTGCTTTGTTTTCTCTGTTATTTATTGTGTTCCCCCTCCGTTACTTCTTTCCGGTAGACCCCGAGATCACTGCCGGTACCCCCGATCGACTACGGTGTTGACGACCCCTCCTTCTTGTCTGAGCAACCAGGCAAGCCCCCCCTTTGATCACCAGATATCGCCTACTCTTCTCTATACTTCTTGCATTAGAGTAGTGTAGCATGTTACTGCTTTCCGTTATTCCTATCCTGATGCATAGCCTGTCCTTGCTACTACTGTTGTTACCATTACCTGCTATCCTACTGCTTAGTATAGGATGCTAGTGTTCCATCAGTGGCCCTACCCTCTTGTCCGTCTGCCATGCTATACTACTGGGCCGTGATCACTTCGGGAGGTGATCACGGGCATATACTATATACTTTACACAGTTACCTTATTTATGATACTGTTCGGAGATGGGGGCTAAAGGGGCAGGTGGCTCCATATCGGTAGAGGTGGGCCTGGGTTCCCGACGGCCCCCGACTGTTACTTTGAGGCGGAGCGATAGGGCAGGTTGAGACCACCTAGGAGAGAGGTGGGCCTGGCCCTGGTCGGCGTTCGCGGATACTTAACACGCTTAACGAGATCTGGGTATTTGATCTGAGTTTGGCCATTTGGTCTATATGCACTAACCATCTATGCGGGAGTAGTTATGGGTATCCCGGCGTCGTGGTATCGGCCGAAGCCTTCGTGACGTCAGCGACTGAGTGGCGCGCGCCGGATTGGACCGTAAGCCTGCTCTTGTATTAAGGGGGCTAGTTCTGCTTCCGGCCGCGTTCGCAACGTGCAGGTGTGCTATGGGCGATGGGCCCAGACCCCTGTGCGCTTAGGTTTAGACCGGCGTGCTGACCTCTCTGTTGTGCCTAGGCGGGGCTGCGACGTGTTGATCTTCCGAGGCCGGGCATGACCCAGAAAAGTGTGTCCGGCCAAATGGGATCGAGCGTGTTGGGGTATGTGGTGCACCCCTGCAGGGAAGTTAATCTATTCGAATAGCCATGATCTTCGGTAACAGGACGACTTGGAGTTGTACCTTGACCTTATGACAACTAGAACCGGATACTTAATAAAACACACCCTTCCAAGTGCCAGATACAACCGGTGATTGCTCTCTCACAGAGCGACGAGGGGAGGATCATCGGTTAGGTTTATGCTATGCGATGCTACTTGGAGGACTTCAGTCTACTCTCTTCTACATGCTGCAAGACGGAGGCTGCCAGAAGCGTAGTCTTCGAAAGGACTAGCTATCCCCCTCTTATTCCGGCTTTCTGCAGTTCAGTCCACATATAACAGCCTTATTCCAGTTGATACCAATGCATACATATGTAGTATAGCTCCTTGCTTGCGAGTACTTTGGATGAGTACTCACGGTTGCTTTCTCCCTCTTTCCCCCTATCCCTTCTACCTGGTTGTCGCAACCAGATGTTGGAGCCCAGGAGCCAGACGCCACCTTCGACGACGACTCCTACTACACCGGAGGTGCCTACTACTATGTGCTTCTCGCTGACGACGACCAGGAGTAGTTAGGAGGATCCCAGGCAGGAGGCCTGCGCCTCTCTCGATCTGTATCCCAGTTTGTGCTAGCCTTCTTAAGGCAAACTTGTTTAACTTATGTCTGTACTCAGATATTGTTGCTTCTGCTGACTCGTCTATGATCGAGCTCTTGTATTCGAGCCCTCGAGGCCCCTGGCTTGTAATATAATGCTTGTATGACTTATTTTATTTGTAGAGTTGTGTTGTGATATCTTCCCATGAGTCCCTGATCTTGATCGTACACGTTTGCGTGTATGATTAGTGTACGATTAAATCGGGGGTCTCACATGAAATTTCTTTCAGAGCCATTTCGGCTGTCTCAGCTCGTCGGGTCAGGAGTGTTTTCTCATTTTCCCAAGCCTTCTCCTTGGTAGCAAAGCTGGTCTTCAAATTTTCCGTTGCAGAAAGGCTCATTTGCAGTTTGGAAGTGGAAGATTTGATTTCGGACTCTTGACTTGCTAGCCAGGTCTTTGCGTCAGATAATTGAGAATTCAATTCAGACAATGCATTCTATGAAATGTTTAGATAAGTCAAGACTTGGTTTCAAATTCCAGTATTTAAATTCAAGATTCAACTCCCAAGTACTTTACAAATAAACCACTTGACACTTGGGGGCTAATGTATGCCAAATCAAAATTTTATGACTCTACCAACATATTTGAAGTCCCAAGTCCTTTACAAAGTAACAACACTTGGCACTTGGTGGCTAATGTACGCAGTTCAGCAAGTTTATCAAGGATAAACCGGAATGTTAAGTACTTTGCAGATGGTTTTAAACTCTGAAGTACCGATTCATTAATGATCAAGATAAACCGGTCCTTGGGGACTATGGGTGAAGTCTTGTTCTATCAATATCATGCAATGATTCAGAGGTAAAGGTCTCGGCCTATATTTTAAGTCTACAAGTTATTCCATTTCTTTCATAATCTACAGACTTGGGGGCTGAAAGAATATTGGTAAACCGGAAAGAAACGTACCTCATATTTGAACTGAAGCTGCTTGACCATTTCGATTTCAGACTCACGACTGGAGTGTACATGACTGAGATAGCCGGATAAGATATCACTGGCATTAAGACGGTCGTAGTTGGCAACATCAAAGCGAACCTTCTGCCTCTCCAATGCTTCTTGTTTAGCTGTGCACCGAGCCAACACCGTTGGGTTCCCCGGCTCAACAAAGCGGCTCCCAGTAATTTGAACATCTTGAACATGTGGAGACGGCGGGTCAGTTGAGCTTGACGGTCCAACTATGGAAGGATTCATAGTGGCTTTTTCAAGGGACGACTCTGAAGGATTTGCTTCATTGATAATAGGCGGGTCTTCTGGGGTGGTAGTTAATGGAGAAGGCGGCCTAGCCGGCTTAGATGCTAGTACTGGCAGGTCTTCCGCCGATTTTGTTACCTTCGCTTTCTTGGATTTAGCCTGGCCGCTAAAGAAAAAATATATATTACAGGACAGTCAGCATAAAGATACAATTGATCAACCCGGAGGAAAAGAGGATTTCTGATTACCCAGGAGTAGTCTTGTAAGCCGGAAATTGTGTTTGTGATGAGTCGCCTGAAGAACGAGACACCTCCTGAAAAGGTAAAAGAAAGGAGTTAAAAGGAATACAATGAGCAGGATTCATTAAAACAAATTAAGGACAGTAAAAATAAACCTCGTTCGGGCGTTTCCGAGGGGCCTGTTGAAGGTCGACAGCCGGTTCATCTTCAATCTCAGCTTTACGGCGGCTTTCATGTTGCTGCTTTTTCAAATGAAAGTTGGGATCCAAGTGAGCTAAGGGGTTAGAAAACCTTACTTTACGGATCACTCGTCGAACTTTGTGTCTTGGTAAGGGCTCTGAGTTGGAGGAAATGATAGTTACCTCTGCTTCCCCGGCCTGACTAGCCCCAGTGTCATCCTGGTAAGGATCAATGTCAATAAGATTTTTAAAAAATTGGCCAAGGGAATCAAGGGCTACCTCCGAGTCAGATGTGTCATCAAGCTTCATTAAATCTTCAACAGTGGTTTTCTTCTTCTTCTTCGATTTCCGGGTCGTCTTCTTGGTGTTCATGGCGGCGGCTTTCGCCTTCTTGGCAGCTTCGTGGTCATATTTCACCTTCCAAAAGTCAGAATTGGCCTGCAAAGACAAGAAGAAAGATCAGTGTTGAAATAACAATAGCTGGGCAAAACACAAAGAAAAAGAGATCAGAATGTACTTACTTCTGGCACCGGGTTAAGCTTGTAGAAGGGATTTAACCCAACAATACTGAAATCTTCATATTTCCCATTTACCAAAAGGGTTGACATTGAAACAATGTCTTCTTCGGTGAGTTCAACTGGGCTGTGATGAAAAGACTTGTCCGGGCTTCCGTCATATTCATACATTAGTTTGGATCGACGACCTAATGGAATAACCCGCCATGAGATCCAGCAGCGGGTCATATCTACTCCGGTTAAACCATTGCCCAATAAAGCGTTGATTCTTCTGATGGAGGGAAGTAGCCTCTTGCGTTCAGCTTATCCGGAAGGGTGAACTTGGAGTCAAGACGACCGGGGCGGTAACCCGGTAGAGGCTTCTCGTTTGCTGGAGAAATATCCTGACAATAAAACCAAGTTTGGTTCCAGTCCTTTGGGTGACTTGGTAAGACGATGAGAGGGAAGACAGCACCCTGATGGCGCTGAATTGAGATGCCTCCAAGTTCTAAGCTAGGACCGTTGGTGCATTCGTTCTGCCGGTTCAGATAAAAGTACTCCCTAAACAGCTCTACGGTGGGCTCTTGCTGGAGATACACCTCGCAGAGTACTTGGAAGTTACAAATGTTGGAAATGGAATTGGGACCAACGTCCTGAGGATGGAGTTTGAAAAAATGAAGGACCTCTGAAGAATTTTTAACCGGGCGGTGAGAAGCCACGGTTCATGTGGTCAGTGAAGACAATCACTTCTCCGTCTTTTGGATTGGGGCGTTCTTCCTCCGGGTCAGGAGCACGATAAGACATGACATTCTTTGAAGGCAGAAACCCAACGATGAAGAACTCTTTTAACCGTTCCTCAGTTATGGATGAAGGGACCCAGTTACAGACGGTGGGTGTCTTTGACGGCATGATGTGCAGAGAACTGAAAAATAAATAACAACATGCTGGTTCAGTCTACGATCAGTTATAAAACAAGTAATGGCGGCTTAACTATAAGGAAAAGAGAGCCGGTGCGGTAAACCGCCATGACTATAGATTCTTTCAGAAAGTGGATTCAGCTATGTGTTGGAACAAACAAGTTTCCCAAAATGATTGATATTATTTCAGATCAAATGGATGTTCAAAATGAAAAAAATTCTAGACCTAAAAATACAGTCCAGATGAGTTCATCAGATCTAAACATAGCTCTTGTACCAGAAAAAGAAGTCTACTAGTATCAAAAGGAGACACCAAACAGCTACTGCATGAACATACATCTCTTTTGGATCAGAAAGAGGAGGCAGTGAAAGAACTATGATGAGCTACGAAGAACACGCAGGACCTTGGAAACCCTAATGAAGATCTGAGAACACAAAGGAAAGAAAGCTTACGGTTGCAGGTCAATTGCGGAGGTCGCCACGGGTTCTCTGGATCGGTTCAGGTCGATGTAGCCGCCAGAGTCGACGACGGAGATGAGGCGCGGCGGCGGCGGCGAAGCTCGAGCAGTAGCAGGGTCGTGAGAGGAAGAAGATAGAGAGAGAGAGAAGAATGAGGAAGGCCGGATGAGCCTATTTATAAGGAAAAATGCGAACAGACGGGCGCGAAAATCAAGGGAGAACCGAATAAATGGTTATCCAGCTATACAGACGCCTCGATTCTCGGGAAACATTGAAGATAAAAGATCCGTTGGAGGATGACGTCATGAAAGTTTTTTGCGTTTTCAAGAGATGACGTCACGGCGGGTTACAAGGAAATTTCAGTAAAGATAAGAAGATGGATTTTTTGGCTAAGTATGGAAGATTGACAAAGAACAAAGTTCAAAGTCAACCTGGCGCCTAATGTTGGGGATATTATTATCAGTTGAGACCTGCCCAGGAGGGGCCGGGTCAGCTCCAATGGCGGGTTACGCAAGAAGCCCAGTAAACATCCAAGATTGTAGTTTATTAAGTATTGTAGAAGGCCCAAGGGCCTGAAGGCGGTTTAAGCCCTGATATTATGAACCGCCATATGTAAGGAAAGACTTGTAAAGAAAGGCATGTAAAGAAGGTCACCGAGCCGGACACGATTATGAGCCGGCCGGGACTCTGTAGGCCACCAGGCGTCAACCCATGTATATAAGGGGACGACCCGGTGGCGGCTTAGGGCAAGAAACAACCAAGTCGATAACCAAGCCGGCGAGTTGAGCCTCTTGGAGATTGAAACCTCAGCAATACCAATCCCAACTAGATGTAGACTTTTACCTTCATCTTAAGGGGCCGAACTAGTATAAAAACTCTCTCGTATCCTTCGTCCCGATTAACCCCTTTAAGCTTCCTAGTGCGATGGCCCTATGACTAAGTCCTTGCTCTAGGACATCTGCCGTGACAACTCCACGACAAAAGGGTAGTGAGGTGGAGCTGCAGCAAGCACTAAGCATATATGGTGGCTAACTTACGCAAATGAGAGTGAGAAGAGGAGCAAATCATGGTCGTGAACTAGAAGTGATCAAGAAGTGATCCTGAAGCTACTTATGTTCAAGCATAACACGAGACCGTGTTCTCTTCCCGGACTCCGCCGAAAAGAGACCATCACGGCTACGCACGCGGTTGATTCATTTTAATTTAAGTTAAGTGTCAAGTTCTCTACAACCGGATATTAACAAATTCCAATCTGCCCATAACTGCGGGCACGACTTTCGAAAGTTCAAACCCTGCAGGGGTGTCCCAACTTAGCCCATCACAAGCTCTCATGGTCAACGAAGGATATTCCTTCTCCCAGGACGGCCCGATCAGACTCGGAATCCCGGTTACAAGACATTTTTACAATGGTAAAACAAGACCAGCAAAGCCGCCCGATGTGCCGACAAATCCCGATAGGAGTCCTACATATCTCGTTCTCAGGGCACACTGGATAGGTCAAGCTACGAGTAAAACCAACCCTTGAGTTGTCCCGAGGTGGCCCCGCAGGCTGCCCGTTTCGTACCAACACTCAGAGGAGCACTGGCCCTGGGGGTTTTAAAATAAAGATGACCCTTGAGTCTGCAGAACCCAAGGGAAGGTATATGGTGGTAGGTAGGAAAATGGTAAAACCAAGGTTGGGCCTTGCTGGAGGAGTTTTATTCAAAGCGAACTGTCAAGGGGTTCCCATAACACCCAACCGCGTAAGGAACGCAAAATCAAGGAACATAACACTGGTATGATGGAAACTAGGGCGGCAAGAGTGGAACAAAACACCAGGCATAAGGCCGAGCCTTCCACCCTTTACCAAGTATATAGATGCATTAAAGTAAACAATATATAGTAATGATATCCCAACAATATCCATGTTCCAACATGGAACAAACTCCATCTTCACCTGCAACTAGCAACGCTATAAGAGGGGCTGAGCAAAGCGGTAACATAGCCAAAAAACGGTTTGCTAGGAAAGGTGGGTTAGAGGCTTGACATGGCAATATGGGAGGCATGATATAGCAAGTGGTAGGTAGCGCGGCATAGCAATAGAGCGAACAACTAGCAAGCAAAGATAGAAGTGATTTCGAGGGTATGGTCATCTTGCCTGCAAAGTTCTCCGAGTTGACGAAAGCTTGATCCTCGTAAGCGTACTCAACGGGTCCCTCGATCACGTATTCGTCTCCCGGCTCTACCCAAAGCAAGAACACAAGCAAAGGACCAACAATCAATCACGGTGCAATGCGCAAGCAACATGATGCAAAATATGACATGACATGCGGGATGTGATATGCAATGCATATGCATGCTCTGGAAGGAAAAGATTGATCAAGGCATCAACTTGGCAAACCAAGTGTGCCGCTGGAAAGATGAGTTGATTTCGGTCGAAAACGATATAAAGATCACCGGAATCGGATGCACGGTATGGAAATGGCAAGCAAAACAAGAATGGCACAATTCTGCGATCAACAGCACGGTGCCATCTAGAATGCAACAAGAAACTAAGCTACTGCACTCCAACATAGCAACAAAGCACATGGCAGTGATCTACTCAAAATGCTTGACAAAAGATGAACACTGAGCTACGGCTATATCACGCAAGAGCAGGTTCAAACAAGCATGGCAAAAGTGCAAAAGATATCAGCATCACAGACTTAGTGAAAATACTAACATGCCAGGAATTAACATCAGGAAGCAATGTTTAGAGCAAGCAAACAACATGCTACAAGAACAGATCATGCAAACAAAGGCATGGCATGAATCTACTAAATGCAGAGAACAAAAGTCCCTTAATGACCATAAGCCAAAAAGGATCAGAAGATATGATGGCAACCATGTAAACATAGCATGTTTCGTTAACAGATTCAGACTTAGCATAAAACTGAGCATGGCATAAACAGAATTATGAAGGCATGTTTGCGAGCTCGATTCACTCGACACATGGAATTGCATGACAAGATAAGAATAGAAATAGCAAGAATACATGTTCAAGAAGCTAACCATGGCAACAACAAGTTTATAGCATGCTTGGATCAACTACAATAACCATGGCAAAATTGATTCACATGTAAACAATTTGCCAGGAACATTTTATAGCAAAAGTATAGCAAGATTAAGTCACTCTATAGCCCTCCATAATTGCAAACAGGGGCATGGATGGATAGAGCATAACCATATGTACAAATCATCCTTAGTGAAGTAACTCAAATAAAGCATGGATCTCACTGTAGCAACATGAACACATGGCATAAAAATAACAGCAGGGAAATGACTATAAAATTCTAAGTCCCTGAAATCAGAAATATCACGGGAGCTACTTTGCATGCTTGTGCTACTCACCACATTGATCACAAAAATACATGGCATACACCCCTGTAAAGATGGCATGGCATAGCCCAAAACACATGTAGAGCCCATATGAAGGACACAACAATTCTAGCAAAAATGACAAATGCTCATAATATGCTAAGAATCAGCACCTAACATTTCATAGCACTCTTGCATCCACGATTTGGGCATGAAGACGGAATCAAACAAGCATAGCACAATGGAACAAAATGAAGAGCACATCCTCATGAACATTTTGATATATCATATGCACAAAACGGGCCACCGAGCACAAAGTTATGGCATGATGAAGGGAGCATCATAATGCAAATATTTTCGGGACTTAGTGAAAAATCGGGGCAACCTCGTGTGGATCTGGATCTGGGTGCGGATTCCGAGGCGAAGCCGGGCTCGCCGAAGTTGGAGCCAGAGATGAAGGAGGACGGCGGCAGGGCGGATCCGGCATTGGGGCTCCGTTCCCGGCCAGATCCGGCGACAGCGGGGCCGGGCGGCGACGGAGCACCACGGCGCGGGAAGGATCTTGGCGGAGATAGGAGCAGGAGGTGGCGAGGCGCCATGCGCTGCAGGAGGCGCGGCGGACGGGGTATAGAGGTGAGGGAGACGGCCCTCCGGCGCGAGGCGTGCAACGGCGGTGGGGCGAGGCGCACGAGCGAGCGGCGTGGGAGGCGCGGTGTCGGGCCGGGAGGGCCGCGGTCGGGCCCTGGTGGGCCCGCGCGGGGGTGCGCGGCAAAGTGGGGCGGCCCGAGCTGACGTGGCAACCTCCGGTTGGGCGAAGGCGGCGGCGGACATGTCCGTGCGCGGGAGGATTTGTCCGGCGGCGCGAGGTGGAAGGAGGTTAGGGTTTCATCCGGGAAAATTCGGAGGGAGACACCTATATATAGGTAGGAGGAGGTAGGAGTGTCCAAATGAGGTGCGGTTTTCGGCCACGCGATCGTGATCGAACGGCTGAGAGGATGGAGGGGGTTTGGATGGGTTTGTGGGCTGACTTGGAGGGGTGTTGGGCTGCAACACACACGAGGCCTTTACGGTTCCCCGGTTAACCGTTGGAGTTTCAAATGAACTCCAAATGGCATGAAACTTGACAGGCGGTCTACCGGTGGTGTACCAAGGCCGCTTGGCAAATCTCGGTCCATTCCGAGAATGTTTAATACCCGCACACGAAAAGAGGCAAAAGGGGGCGCCGGAGGACATAGGATTGCCGGATTGCAAAACGGACAACAGGGAAAATGCTAGGATGCTTGAGACCAACACGTATGCAAATGCGATGCACATGATGACATGATACGGAATGCATGACATGGACAAAAGCAAAACAAAGACAAAACCCAACCAGGAAGGGAATCTCACAACACCTCTCCGGAAAAAGGCAAGAGTCGGAGTTACAAATATGGAAAGTTGTATCTGTGGCGTTACAACACTCCACCACTACGAGAGGATCTCGTCCCGAGATCTAGGATGGCACCGGATAGAAACGGAAGAGGAAGAGAAGAGGTAAAACTAAGTTGCTTCTTTGACAAATGAGTGAAACCAAAGAACCTTGAAAGGTTAAACCATTTCAAGAAAAGACTACAACGGAGATAAACGAACTTGACAATCTCCGTCAGTAAACAGGAAAAAGGAAGAACAAATTCGGACATCACTCCGGTTGAAAAGAGATGCAAGACTTGATAAGATGAAAAGAACTTGAGCAGAGGACACAACACTCCGGTTAAATAGATAAGCATGAAAAGAACACGATCTTCACAATTCGAGATGATGAGTGAAGAGAGCAACAACACAATGCATCCAGAGGAAGAAATAATGGAATGGAATGAATGGAGGGAAACAGGATCTTGAGAGAGCATGCTTACCACAAAATGCTAGAACGGATTTGTTGGGTTATCAACAACGAAACGAATAAACTTGTCGTGGGCTTAAAGAAAAACTTCTCAAAATTATGAGGTGAAAATTCTGCCAGTAGCAGAAACGATAGATTGGATTGATATGAATAAGGTGACGAGAAGCTTATTTCACCGGGAGGATAAATGAAGAACTTGGGTCATCTATAAGCACCGTAAATAGCAACAATCCT
Organism: Triticum urartu; assembly: GCF_003073215.2. NCBI lineage: Eukaryota > Viridiplantae > Streptophyta > Magnoliopsida > Poales > Poaceae > Triticum > Triticum urartu. The sequence continues at coordinate 626,742,709 of NC_053026.1, forward strand.
TATGGAAAGCTTCAGGTGAAATATATCCCAAGATAACTCCAATGAAGAGATTGGTGGGTTTAAATATCTCATTCTTAACAACTTGCGAATCATGAAACACGAAGGGAAATTTTCAAGAATGACATAACACCACCTGAAAAGATAAGGTTGAAAGAATTGCACTTCGGAATGCAAGATGAAGAATACTTGAGCTCCTCTAAAAAGAATCTTGATGAGCACTTTGAGAAGGAATTAAATCCTTGATGAACCATCATGTAGAACCTCCATGAAGAACTCCGGTAATGAAAGAATGATCAAACGAAAGGGAATGTTGAAAAGAACTCCGGAAGAAACCTTGCAATGATTAGAAGAAGCTTTGAAATGATATAATTGAGAGAACTTGGAACTCTAGGAAAGTATGAAGCACTTGAACCGAGAATTTACTCATTATGAACACATTCCGAAAGAATGAATACATCACTTGGATGAAGCAAGAGTAAGAATTATGTTAAGCTCATCCTTCACCAATATAAATTGATGACAAGCAACGGATTTGGAATACTACTTATTCTCGTAGAAAGGTTTAAGAGAGATATTGCGTAAACTCAATGAACCACCGATAGGATTTGGAAACAACGAATAAATTGATATGATCACGAAGGAAAAGAAATCTTGAATGAACCACCGTAAGAATTCAAAATGAACGAAGAAAAGATAAAGAAACACCGGGAAGAATTAGTAAATGAATGAAGATGCTTGAGAGAATTAGATACATGAGAACGAAGAGATCACGAGCTAATAAGATAATACTTGAACGATGCACCGGTATGATTTGGAGAACGAGAGCTGAAGGCTGATAATGAATAATTCTGAGATGATAGCCTCCGGAGAATCAAATTGAAAAGATTCATGAATTGCTCCGGAAGGATGAAAAGAATTGTCACAATTGAAAACAATTATGAGAGGATGGCATCAAGCTAGAACCATGAATCTTGAAGAGAATGGAGCAAGATTGAGAGAAAAAACTTCTTCGATCTTTAAAATCCGAGAATGACGACGAGAAACACCACCATGAATTGTTGAGGCACTCCGGGATGAAGAATAGAAAGGTTGAACCAATGATGAAAAGAATTAGAAAGATCTTGGAGAAACCAATTGATTGATGATAATTCATTCTCACGTCAAACTTTGAAAGATTTGAGAATAACTCCGGTAAAATTAGAAGAGTCAGGTAAGATCCTGGAAAAAGACCTATCGGTTAGGGCCCACTCAAGAGAAACACTGTTGAAATGATTTGAAGAGAGATTGCACTGGTTGAATTAAATGGGCAGAATGAGATAGCAACCTCAAAATAACTTGAACAGATTGAGAATGGAAACGAAACTTCTGAGAAATCTTCAGCACTTCGGAACCAATGAATAGGGAGAGGTGAGCGGTTAAGAAGTGCACCGGCATGAGAAAAATTTAAACGAGGAAAGGATATGATCGACAAAGCTTGAATTTAATCCACCGGAGAAGAAAAAGAACGAAGAATGATGAACTTGAAGCTCCATTAGAATCTTCATGAGAATCACCGGATACGAACATTGATTGAAAAAGAATGAAGAGACTTCACATCCATAAGATGGATACTCGATTAAGAAATCTTAGTCCTCGAAGAAAAAGGGTGGGAGGGCGGGAAAAACAAGGACAACTTCAGACGGATGAAATAAACACCATTGAGAAACTTAGAGTTGATCCAGCGAATGTTGAAAATGATCGGATCCACTTGAAGAGAAACACGCCGGTTGAAAAGGATTGGCATGACAACCTCAATGATTAAGAAGGATTTGTATTCACATAGAAACGTGAGAGCACCACTTAGGAAAGGTATGGAATCAACACTTGACATTGAAGCAACTCGAATACCACAACTCAGAACAAAACAAAGGATTGACTTGCAGAATAAGCCGGAAACAAACATATGATAGATCCCTTATCGTATCATGTGTCTGTAGGAAAGATATCCTACGTGATATTTGAATTCCCACTTATAAACTCCCGAAATTTTTTGGTTATGCAATCTGGTGTTGGGAATACAGGGGAAGCATAATATCTCACCCAAAACTAACAAATCCTACATCCAGCTGTATCCATCCTTCAACACATAACCAAGAAACCTTCGGAAATCATTTACCTCAACCTTCGAAAAGCATCCGTTATATGAGTTATGGAAATACTCCCGAACTCCTGCCCCAGTACTGGGTGGCGTCGAGGTTATCTCACCAACAACTGCATAAAGGTGATTTTCGATGTCAGCGAACTCAGGTATTCCAGAATTGCATCGATAAAATTGTGACGACAACACCTCGGAGCTCAACTCCCCGGGACACTGCCACAACCCCTAAATGTCAGGAGGCACCAAGAACAATGTTTTCGTCACAAAACCATCGAAACGATTCCAAGATACCCGTGTGGTCCTAATTTTTTTTCATGAAATTTGAGAAGACAAGAGTCAAAACTCTACGTCAGGAGGCCTCACCAGAGCGATGAAGGGACTGGGGAGTAAAAAGAATCCTACTCTCCGATAAATATAATCCTATAAGACTCAAAACATTTTGTTCTAGACTCAACAACGCCAGCGATTCGATCAAGCAGGGGGCTACTAAGTCGGGGAAGGCTCTGATTACCAAGTTCTAACACCCACGATGCGGCTATATCTACCACGTGTCGGACCACGACTTAGAGGCATAAACGCATAGTAGGCATGTCGCAAGAGGGGTAATATTTACACATCCCATGTACTGAATAAGAGAGGCATAAAGAGTTGGCTTACAATCGCCACTTCACACAATACATAAATATAACATTACATCATCCAGAATACAATCAAGGTCCTACTACGGAACCAACATAAATAAAGACAACCCCAAATGCAAGATCCCCGATTGCCCCAATTGGGCTCCACTATTGATCAACTGGAAACGAAACAACACAACGAACACGATCTTCATCGAGCTCCCACTTGAGCTCGGTTGCGTCACCTACACTAGTATCATCGGCACCTACAACTGTTTGGAAGTATATGTGAGTCACGGGGACTCAGCAATCTCACACCCATGAGATCAAGACTATTTAAGCTTAAGGGTAGGAAAGGGTAGTGAGGTGGAGCTGCAGCAAGCACTAAGCATATATGGTGGCTAACTTACGCAAATGAGAGCGAGAAGAGGAGCAAAGCACGGTCGTGAACTAGAAGTGATCAAGAAGTGATCCTGAAGCTACTTACGTTCAAGCATAACACGAGACCGTGTTCTCTTCCCGGACTCTGCCAAAAAGAGACCATCACGGCTACACACACGGTTGATTCATTTTAAGTTAAGTTAAGTGTCAAGTTCTCTACAACCGGATATTAACAAATTCCCATCTGCCCATAACTGCGGGCATGGCTTTCGGAAGTTCAAACTCTGCAGGGGTGTCCCAACTTAGCCCATCACAAGCTCTCATGGTCAATAAAGGATATTCCTTCTCCCAGGACGGCCTGATCAGACTCAGAATCCCGGTTACAAGACATTTCGACAATGGTAAAACAAGACCAGCAAAGCCGCCCTATATGCCAACAAATCCCGATGGGAGTCGCATGTATCTCGTTCTCAGGGCACACCGGATAGGTCAAGCTAGGAGTAAAACCAACCCTCGAGTTGCCCCGAGGTGGCCCCGCAGGCTGCCCGTTTCGGACCAACACTAAGAGGAGCACTGGCCCGGGGGGGTTTAAAATAAAGATGACCCTTGAGTCTGCAGAACCCAAGGGAAGGTATATGGTGGTAGGTAGGCAAATGGTAAAACCAAGATTGGGCCTGTCTGGAGGAGTTTTATTCAAAGCGAACTGTCAAGGGGTTCCCATAACACCCAACCGCGTAAGGAACGCAAAATCAAGGAACATAACACCGGTATGACGGAAACTAGGGCGGCAAGAGTGGAACAAAACACCAGGCATAAGGCCGAGCCTTCCACCCTTTACCAAGTATATAGATGCATTAAAGTAAACAATATATAGTAATGATATCCCAACAATATCCATGTTCCAACATGGAACAAACTCCATCTTCACCTGCAACTAGCAACGCTATAAGAGGGGCTGAGCAAAGCGGTAAGATAGCCAAACAACGGTTTGCTAGGAAAGGTGGGTTAGAGGCTTAACATGGCAATATGGGAGGCATGATATAGCAAGTGGTAGGTAGCACGGCATAGCAATAGAGCGAACAACTAGCAAGCAAAGATAGAAGTGATTTCGAGGGTATGGTCATCCTGCCTGCAAAGTTCTCCGAGTTGACGAAAGCTTGATCCTCGTAAGCATACTTAACGGGTTCCTCGATCACATATTCGTCTCCTGGCTCTACCCATAGCAAGAACACAAGCAAAGGACCAACAATCAATCACGGTGCAATGCACAAGCAACATGATGCAAAACATGACATGACATGCGAGATGTGATATGCAAGGCATATGCATGCTCCGGAAGGAAAAGATTGATCAAGGCATCAACTTGGCAAACCATGTGTGCCGCTGGAAGATGAGTTGATTTTGGTCGAAAACGATATAAAGATCACCGGAATCGAATGCACGGTATGCAAATGGCAAGCAAAACAAGAATGGCACAATTTTGCAATGAACAGCACGATGCCATCTAGAATGCAACAAGAAACTAAGCTACTGCACTCCAACATAGCAACAAAGCACATGGCAGTGATCTACTCAAAATGCTTGACAAAAGATGAACACTGAGCTACAGCTAAATCAGACAAGAGCAGGTTCAAACAAGCATGGCAAAAGTGCAAAAGATATCAGCATCACAGACTTAGTGAAAATACTAACATGCCAGGAATTAACATCAGGAAGCAATGTTTAGAGCAAGAAAACAACATGCTACAGGAACAGATCATGCAAACAAAGGCATGGCATGAATCTACTAAATGCAGAGAACAAAAGTCCCTTAATGACCATATGCCAAAAACGACCAGAAGATATGATGGCACTCATGTAAACATAACATGTTTTGTTAAGAGATTCAGACTTAGCATAAAACTGAGCATGGCATAAATAGAATTATGAAGGCATGTTTGCGAGCTCGATTCACTCAACACATGGCATTGCATGACAAGATAAGCATAGAAATAGCAAGAAGACATGTTCAACAAGATAACCATGGCAAGAACAAGTCTATAGCATGCTTGGATCAACTACAACAACCATGGAAAAATTGATTAACATGTAAACAATCTGCCAGGAACATTTTATAGCAAAAGTAGAGCAAGATTAAATCACTCTATAGCCCTCCATAATTGCAAACAAGGGCATGGATAGATAGAGTATAACCATATGTCCAAATCATCCTTAGTGAAGTAACTCAAATAAAGTATAGATCTCACTGTAGCAACATGAACACATGGCATAAAAATAACAGCAGGGAAATGACTGTGAAATTCGAAGTCCCTGAAATCAGCAATATCACAAGAGCTATTTTGCATGCTTGTGCTAGTCACCACATTGATCACAAAAATACATGTCATACACCCCTGTAAAGATGGCATGGCATAGCCCAAAACATATGTAGAGCTCATGCCCATATGAAGCATACAACAATTGTAGCAAAAATGACAAATGCTCATAATCTGCTAAGAATCAGCACCTAACATTTTATAGCACTCTTGCATCCACGATTTGGGAATGAAGATGGACTCAAACAAGCATGGCATAATGGAAAAAATGAAGAGGACATCCTGATGAACATTTTGATATATCATATGCACAAAACGGACCACCGAGCACAAAGTTATGGCATGATGAAGGGAGCATCATAATGCAAATATTTTCGGGACTTGGTGAAAAATCGGAGCAACCTTGTGTGGATCTGGATCTGGGCGCGGATTCCGAGGCGGAGCCAGGCTCGCTGGAGTTGGAGCCGGAGATGAAGAAGGAGGACGGCGGCGGGGCGGATCCGGCATTGGGGCTTCGCTCCCGGCCAGATCCGGCGACAAAGAGGACGGGCGGCGACGAAGCACCGCGGCGCGGGGAGGATCTCGGCAGAGATAGGAGCAGGAGGAGGTGGGGCGCCGTGCGTTGCGGGAGGTGCGGCGGCCGGGGCATAGAGGTGCGGGAGACGGCGCTCCAGCGCGAGGCGCGCAACGGCGGCGGGGCGAGACGCACGGGCGAGCGGCGCGGGAGGCGCGGGGACGGGCCGGGAGGGCCGCGGTCGGGCCCGCGCGGTGCTGCGCGATGAAATGGGGAGGCCCTAGCTGACGTGGCAACCTCTGGTTGGGCGAAGGCGGCGGCGGACATGTCTGGGCGCGGGAGGATTTGTCCGGCGGCGCGAGGTGGAAGGAGGTTAGGGTTTCATCCGCGAAAATTCGGAGGGAGACACCTATATATAGGTAGGAGGAGGTAGGAGTGTCCAAATGAGGTGTGGTTTTCGGCCACGCGATCGTGATCGAATGGCCGAGAGGATGGAGGGGGTTTGGATGGTTTTGTGGGCTGACTTGGAGGGGTGTTGGGCTGAAACACACACGAGGCCTTTACGGTTCCCCGGTTAACCGTTGGAGTATCAAACGAACTCCAAATGGCACGAATCTTGACAGGCGGTCTACCGGTGGTGTACCAAGGCCTCTTGGCAAATCTCGGTACATTCCGAGAATGTTTAACACCCACACACGAAAAGAGGCAAAAGGGGGCGCCGGAGGACATAGGAGTGCCGAATTGCAAAACGGACAATAGGGGAAATGCTCGGATGCATGAGACGAACACGTATGCAAATAAATGTGATGCACATGATGCCATGATATGGAATGCACGACATGGACAAAAGCAAGATGTCAGTGGGAACGACACCTATGGGATCACAAGAATCCCTACTGTGGTTGGCGGGGCGCGGGGTCGTGAGAAGAGCGGATCTAACAGGTAGCACATGGTTCGTTTATCCAGGTTCGGGCCGCGAGGATGCGTAAAACCCTACTCCTGCTTTGGTGGATTGTATATCCGTGTTCTTGAGCTAGCTATGGGGCGTGAGGAGCTCCAAAAAGCCGAATCCTCCCTCTGGTCGCCTCGGGCCTCCTTTTATAGAAAAAGGGGTTGCCACAGTGGCACACAGGAGGTGGAAAGGGTACAGTGATGCGAGGTTATCCCTCGCATTACATGACAAGGCGCATTTAATGCGTCTTGCTTAGGTGTCCTTGCTTTATCGGGGACGGGGAGAAACCTGTCTCGTTCGTCGCCGCTCCTTCTTGTGTCGACATGCGCCTTGGCCAGCGATGCCTGCGATGCCACGTAGGTAGGCAGGCAGCTGAGGGGGCGTAGTGGTGGGTCTTCACGAAGATCTGCATGCCGCCACGCAGGTGCCTGCCCAGCTGGTTGGGTCGGCGGCTACATGCGAACGGCGGTGCAGGTTTAGTCGGCGTGGACCTGATGGTGGCCCTGCGGGTGTCCTCGGTAAGGGCCTTGCCGGGGCGCCTGCTGTCATCCCCGGCAAGGCGCTTGCCGGGGGCCTTGTGGTCTTCCTCGGCTAGGATCCCGCCAAGGGTTGTCGTCTCCTTAGTGCGTATCTGATCTTGAATGTCTTCACAAAGATCTGCATGCCGCCACGGGGATGTCTCCCGAATCCTTACCCTTTGGGGGAAGTGGACTCAATGGTGGTTTGCTCCGTAGGCGCGGGACGAGTCGCCGCGGCTGCTAGAACTGTCTCCCGGCAAGGATCTTGCCGGGGGAGTCCGCCTCGTCCCCTTTGCTCTTCGTGGTCTTGGCCTTGGCGTTGTTCTAGTTCTCTTAAGCTTCGGTCTTACTCTGGCTCACCTCCCTTGCCTTGCTTGGTGTGGTGGTGCCTATGGCTCAGACTGCCCGTGCACAGTTATAGGGGTACAAAAAGTGTACCCCTCTTTTTGTACACCGACAGGAGCCCTCGGGCCTGGTCCACACATAAGCGCAACGCGTTGTTGGGCTAGGCCCAAAAACGGTGCGCGGCAGGCGGGGCGGTTTTTACCGCGGTAAGTTCTTCACGCGCTGCGCTTCCCACGACTCCCGCGCGTGGCGGCGCGGCATGGGGAGGCGCGTGTGATGTGGGCGGCATGCGTGGGGTTGGTTCCCGTAGGCATGCGTCACATCGTAGTAAAGGGGCGGTTCGCGCCTTCCCCATAAACGGAGGGAGGCGTGGAGGCGCGGCCCATTTACTGAATGGGGTTGAGGCGCGGTCTTCAAGGCGTCCACTCCCCACGATCACGGGGTGGGGAGTGGTCGTCTCACCCGTCCCCTCGGTTCTGCACGTCCGCCACGTGTCTCCCATGCGCCTGGGTGGCAAACGATGGAGGCGGGAAACCGGGCCGTCGCTGGTTGGGGCGGCGGGTCGGTCCTGGCTCCTTGCGCCTTCCGTATCTTGATTGTCCGAGCGGGGCGGCCGAGCCCCAACCCTGATCCTTTATAAAGAGCGGGAGGGGGGATGGCGTCCCGCATTCTTTCATCTTCTTCTTCCTTCAGCTTCTGCTCCTCCCTTCCATCCGTCATGGAGAGAGGGAATCCCGGTCCTTCAACAGTGGTGGCGAGGGTCGCTGCTCGACAACGCATCACTCCTTCTCCTGCGCCTGTGGTGGCAGAGCTAGCCGCGAGGGGAAGGGGGAGGGGGCGAGGCCGTGGACGAGGCCGGGGCGCTCGGGGAAGAGGAGGACGGGGCGGCGCGCCGGCCTCGCCTCCGCCAGCAGCTCCTCCTCCAATGGAGGGCCATGTTGGGGATGACCCTTGTGAGTTCTTCGTCAGGCTGCGCCAGCCGCCGCGCCGTCGCCTTCGTCTCCCGACTCCATTTGCACGGGAGATGGAGCTGGATCCACCGGAATCATTGCGGCTGCACATGAGGGGCTGCGGGATCAGTGGCACGCGGGTCCGCGTCAACTTCCCAGCCCCTCACGTGATTTATCTTTGTCGGGGATGGAAGACGTTTGCTCATATCCACCGCTTGATGGAGGGGCTCACTCTCCATTTTAAGCTGATGGAGGGTGGCCTTCTCTCCGTCAAGGTCTTCGGGTGCTTTGGGACCCGTGCAAGGTGCTTGTGGAGAGCTCTTCTGATAGTGAAGACTCCTCCTCGGGCGGGAGTGACGAGGAGGACAGCGGCAGCGACGACGAGGGTAGTAGGCGGCAGGATGACGGGTCCGACTAGGTGTCGGGTGCCGCTCCGTGCGGCACCCGCGACCCCATCATCCGTGTCGTTGGCTCCTTGAACTTCTCGGGGTCGTCTCCTTGGGCGGCTGGCGTTGGGAGGCTGCGGAAGAGGAAGAGGGCGGGTGGCAAGGCCGTCAAGTCGGAGTACGCGGGCACTGACGCCCTCGACGCGTGCTGACGTCCTGCCGCCTCATCTTCGAGCTCTGCTTCCGGCGCCGCCATCACCATCCAGCCTTTGGACGGCCGCCAAGATGTTCTCTTGATGTCTTCTGCCACCCGTAGCTCGCCTAGGCGCTCCTTTTGTCCCTTTCGCCTCCTTGACCTGCCTCCTGAGGAGAGGGACAAGAAAGCGATTACGGGCACCTTATCTCTTTTTAGTTTGTAAGCCTTCGGGCCTTTGTTGAATTTAAAACTTGTAATCCCATCATTCATGTTTTTCATTCCCTATGGACTGTACCTGAGTGGAATGTTTTTTAATGAAAAAGGGATGCTTGCCGGGTCATTTGTTTGCGGGTGGAACCCACAACAAGGAGTAAATCCTTGATATCTTCAAGATAAACATTTCCTTGCCCGGCAACAGGCCTTGCCGTCTCCCCACTTCGCTCGACCTTCCTCACGCCTTTGGCAGAGGCAGGGATGAGGCGGGTTCAGGCTCCTTGTTTCATCCTTTCGCTGCCGCGACTACGACCAAACTTGGCCCCAGGAACGAGCCCTAGGGCCTAGAGTTATGGGAGCATGGTAGCTTAGGGGAAAACGAGGTTTCACATACCTCAGTCCATAATGGAATGCATGATAAGGGATGAAGAACTTATCTGAAGCTGCATTCCCCAGCAACCCTGGTTCGTCGTGGGTGAATCTTTGCTCTTGCAGCCCCCGGCAATACTGGCTTGCCGGGGGCTAGATGCTGGTGTGTTCCTCTTTTTTTTTCTCCCCGAGTGGTTCGGCACGGATATCTGTGTGTCCTGTGAACCAAAGAAGACAAAAGAAAGACAAAGAGACGCACGATCGACCTCTAAGCTAGGGGTTAGTCGCCGCTAAGCACTATCAATCCTAACCAAGGACGAGACTCGACCTAGCATGCATGGTATATCTTAGGGCGCCAGCGCTTCATTTATTTATGCTCAGGGTCTGCGCCTGCCTTTGTACAGAGGGTTACATGCGTCATCGGCAAGGCTCGTACAAAAGGTGGCTTGCCGGGGGGGCCGGCAAGCCGCGCCTCACGGGTAAAATTTGCGAAGATGCTCAATGTTCCAGGAGTTACTCACTGGAACGGCATCTTCGGTCTCCAGGCGGACTGCGCCGGGCCTGGTGACTCGTATTACCCGATAAGGGCCTTCCCACTTTGGCGTCAACTTGTTGGAATTCTTGGCTGATTGAACGCGCCGAAGAACAAGGTCGCCTTCCTTAAAGCTTCGGGCATGAACCTTGCGGCTATGGTAGCGGCGCAAGGCTTGCTGGTAGCGTGCTGCTCTCACAGCCGCCCGAAGACGATCTTCCTCAAGGAGCGTTGCGTCATCTTTCCGCAATTGCTCTTGCTCAAGCTCGTCATAAGCGAGTACTCGAGGTGACCCGTATATGAGTTCCGTGGGGAGAACTGCTTCTGCCCCGTATGCCAGGGCAAAGGGTGTCTGGCCGGCGGCTCGATTTAGTGTCGTTCTGATTGACCAAAGAACCGCCGGCAATTCATCAATCCAGCGCCTTCCACTCTTGTGCAGTCTGTCAAAGGTCTTTGCCCTCAGGCCTCGCAGTACTTCAGCATTTGCCCTCTCAGCTTCACCATTGCTTCGTGGGTGAGCAATGGAAGCGAAACAGACCTTGCTGCCGAGGTCTTGAATATATTGCATGAAGGTGTGGCTTGTGAACTGCGTGCCGTTGTCGGTGATAACCCTATTGGGTACACCAAAACGGCACACCAGTTCTTTGAAGAACTTGACGGCTGACTGTGTTGTGACCTTCCTCACTCCTTCCACTTCTGGCCACTTTGTGAACTTGTCGATTGCAAGGTACAAGTACTCAAAGCCCCCGACAGTGCGGGGGAAAGGGCTCAGTATGTCGAGCCCCCAGACCGAGAAAGGCCAGGAGAGAGGAATGGTTTGAAGGGCTTGAGCTGGCTGATGAAGCTTCTTTGAATGGAACTGACACGCTTCACACCTGGTGACTAGTGTCGTCGCATCCTGGAGGGCGGTGGGCCAGAAGAAGCCTTGCCGAAACGCTTTGCCGGCAAGGGCCCTTGACCCGATGTGGGATCCACATATGCCTCCATGTATCTCTGCCAACAGCCCCAGTCCTTCCTCTCGAGGGATACACTTCAATTTCACGCCGTTCGGCCTCTTTCTGTACAGGACGCCATCGACGAACTGGTACATAGTAGAGCGACGGGCTACTTTTTCCGCTTCTTCCTGCTACTCAGAAAGTTCCCCTATTTGGAGGAATCGGACGGTATGATGTGCCCACGCTGGAGCCTGGGGCTCGACGGCGAGGACTAAAGGCATTTCCTCCGCTATCGGAGCGGATGTCTCCATGGCAAGAGCTTGATGCTCTGTCGGAGCTAGCCGTCCCGTGGCGGGCTCAGTGTCTCCGGCAACATCCTTGTCGGCGGCTCCGAGGAGCTCGGCAGGAAAGTACTTGTCGGGCCCTGATTTTCTCCTCTTGTTCTGCTCTGTTGATGGATCAATGGATGGCTGAGTTAGCCGAAGCACAAAGGTACCTGGTTCCACAGGTAGCTTGAGGGCAGCGCGTTTTGACAGGTAATCGGCGATATCATTCTCCGCTCGGGGAACATATTCTGCCTGTATACCGTCAAAACACTCTTCCAGCTTTCTCACTTCATCGACGTAGGCCTTCATCAACGGGCTCTAGTAATCCTTGTTGACTTGCTTGACGACAAGTTGTGAGTCGCCTCTAACGACGAGTTTCTTGACTCCGAGGTCCGCCGTGATCCTAAGACCGGCAAGCAGCCCTTCGTACTCAGCTGTATTGTTTGTTGACACCTCCCTGGGGAAGTGCATCTGGATCACGTACTTGAGGTGCTCTCCGGTGGGTGCGACAAGCAGTACGCCAGCCCTGGCGCCCTGTAAGGAGAAAGCTCCATCAAAGTACATGATCCAGTCGCAACTTGCCTCCTTGCCGGGGAGAGCAGTCTCTTAGGTTTCTTCGTCAAGCGTCGCGGTCCATTCTGCAACGAACTCTGCCAGGACTCGGCTTTAAATCGTCGAGGTACTCTCAAACTTGAGGCCAAAGCTGGACAGTTCCAATGCCCACTCCATGATCCTTCCCATTGCGTCTGGATTGTGCAATATCCGTTGCAGAGGGAGGCGAGTGACGACAGTGATTTCGTGCGCCTGGAAGTAGTGACGCAGCTTCCTCGAGGCCATAAGAAGGCCGAAGAGCAGTTTCTGCACACCGGAGTACTTCGATCTAGCCCCCTGCAGGAGGGAACTAACAAGTAGACCGGGTGCTGCATCATTTTCTTCTTCGGCGGCACTTCAATTGGCTGCGTCGTCTCGGCATCGGTGGCATCGAGCTCCGTTGCTGCTATTACCTCATCATCAATTTCTCTCTGTGCCACTAGTGCGGCGCTGACCACTTGGTTCGTTGCCGCCATGTAGAGCAGCAACGGTTCGTGCGGCCTAGGCGCAACTAGTATCGGCGCGGAGGAGAGGTACCTCTTCAAATCTTGCAATGCTGTTTCGGCTTCTGGCGTCCACTCCATCGGGCCCGCCATTTTCAAAATCTTGAAAAAGGGAAGGGCGCGCTCGGCGGACTTGGAAATGAACCTGCTCATGGCGGCAACGCAACCAGCAAGCCGACGCACATCCTTGACTCGCTTGGGCGCTTCAATCTGCTCTATAGCTTTGATCTTGTTCGGATTGGCCTCTATCCCACGGTGTGACACAAGGAACCCGAGAAGCTTGCCAGACGGGACGCTGAAGACGCACTTCTCAGGGTTCAGCTTGAGATTGATCTTGCGTAGGTTTGCAAATGTTTCTTGTAAATCTGATATGAGGGTTGCCCTGTTCTTGGTTTTGACCACTATATCATCCATATAAGCTTCCATATTTCTATGGAGCTGGGGTTCAAAACCAATCTAGACCGCCCTTGCAAACGTTGAACCAGCACTCTTCAACCCGAAAGGCATCCGTATAAAGCAATACATACCACATGGGGTGATGAATGCCGTTTTCTCTTCATCTTCCCTTGTCATGAAGATCTGGTGGTAGCCGGAGTAGGCATCGAGGAATGACAACAGATCACACCCAGCTGTGGAGTCAACAATCTGGTCGATGCGCGGCAACGGGAAGGGGTCTTTGGGACAAGCCTTATTAATATCTGTGTAATCAATACACAGCCTCCACTTCCCATTTGCCTTGCGCACTACCACCGGATTGGCCAACCACGTTGGATGGAGCACTCCTCTTACCAAACCTGCTGCTTCCAGTTTCCGGATCTCCTCTGTGATGAACTCCTGTCGTTCCAAAGCTTGCTTTATGACCTTCTGCCTGACGGGCCGCGCATGAGGATAGACAGCAAGGTGGTGCTCAATCACCTCCCTGGGAACGCCCGGGATGTCGGATGCTTGCCATGCAAATACATCGACATTCGCCCGTAGGAAGGTGACGAGCACGTCTTCGTATTTGTCATCAAGGGTGGAGCTTATGCTAAAAGCTCCTCCCGTGTCGTCCTCCTTGACAGAAACCTTCTTGGTTCCCGGTGGTGTGGCCCTGGACTTCTTGTTTCTGTCGGCGGAGCTCTCTGGCACATCCTCGACGGGAGCGCTACACTCCGAAGAGGTGCGCTTGCCGGAGTGGGTGCCTGAGGTCTCACCAGTCTTCTTCTTTCGCCTTCCCGGGGCTCCAGCGGCAGGAGCAAGTGCCTTAGCAGTGGCGGCTGCTGCAACTGCTTGTTGGTAGAGTTGGTCAGCGCAAATTAGCGCATCCTTCTTGTCTGATGGGACGGTGATGATCGTCACAGGCCCCGGCATCTTCAGGGTGTTGTAGGCGTAATGCGACGCCGCCATGAACTTGGCCAGCGCTGGGCGGCCAAGGATCCCGTTGTAAGGCAAGGGGATCTTGGCAACGTTGAACACAATCCTTTCTGTCCTATAGTTCAGATCACTCCCAAAAGTCACAGGCAACGTGACCTTTCCCTTTGGTTGACTTCTTCCCGAGCTGACCCCCTGAAACATGCCCATCTCTTCGGGGTCTTCATCAGGAATCTGCAATTTCTCGAGCATGGCAGGCGAGATTAAGTTTAGACCAGCCCCACCATCGACTAGCATCTTTGTCACCTTAAGGTTGCGTATTATTGGTGAAACCAACAATGGCAAGCACCCGACTGCAGTAGTGCGATCAGGGTGATCCTCAGTGTCAAAAATGATAGGTGTGCTGAACCACTTCAGCGGCCTTCGGGCATCAAATGACGGTTCCGCCGCTGTAATCTCACGCGCCCACTGTTTAAGCTGGTGGTGAGAGGTATGCAGCGAGGAGCCGCCATCGACGCACATGGCCTCTGTAGCTTTCTGAAATTCTTGGTCACCAGACTCATCGTCCTCTTCGTGATTATCGTCTTCTGGCTTTTTGTCACGGCCCCGGGCGGGCCTCTCCTGCTGTTTATCTTTGCCGCGATGGCCCGCCTGGCCGTTACGCTTCTTGCCGGACCCCTCAGCACCGTCCTGGCCTTTCTCCTTGTCCCGCCTCTCATATTCAGCCCTCTGCTTCTCAGCAAGGAGCTCAACCTGTCGGCAGTTCTGGAGATCATGGCCTTTGGTGCGATGGATCTTGCAGTATTGCTTGTCGGAGTTTCCTTGCTTCTCGGCAGCCGCCAAGGCCCGGCAGGCGACACATCCGGCAATTCCCTTGCCGGGGTCATCTGCCTTGGTTTTCTTGGCGGAGCCGGTGTCGTCAGATCCCTCGACGGCAAGCACAGCCTTACCTTTAAGCTTCCTGTTGCGGCGCCGGCCTTTCTTCGCCGGGGCAGCAGTATCCTCATCTGAGGAGTCGGTTTCCACGCCGGCATCTTCGCCGGGGTACTTCATTCCCTCTGTCAACAAGAACATAGAGTTCTGCCACATCTTTCACCTTGTTCATTGCCAGTTCTTTGCGCATCTTGTGGTTACGCACGTTCTGATGGAACGCGCTGATGATGGCGGCAGGGTGAACATCATGGATATTGTACTATACCCGGCTGAACCTCTGTATATACTTGCGCAGACTCTCGCCTCCCTTCTGGGGAATGACATGCAGGTCGCTTGCTTGGCCATGGGCTTGGTGACCTCCAGTAAAGGCACCCACAAACTCATGGCACAAATCCGACCAGGAGGAAATAGAGTCTACCGGCAAGTGCATCAACCACGACATGGCATTGGTTTTAAGAGCCAATGGAAAGTAATTCGCAAGCACCTTATCGCCGTGGGGTCCGGCGGCTTGCATCGCGATGGTGTAGATGCTGAGGAACTCAGAGAGGTGAGTCTTGCCGTTGTACTTTTCACCACGTCAGGTTTGAAGGTGCGGTGAGTGGGCCACTGGAACTGCCGTAGCTCACGGGTAAAAGCCGGACATCCTACCTCGTAAGGTAGGCCTCCAGGGCTCTCCGGGGCCGGGTGGTTCACAGCAGGCCCTGCTCGCCTGTCTGACTGGTGGTGCGCTCTGCACCGACACTCGATAGTGGTTCGAGCATCTTCATGGGCTCGTTCCCGAAGAACTTGGCGTTGGTCACAGTGGGTCCGCGGGTCAGACAATGCTATGGAGATGTCGTCGCCCGCGATGTCGCGACGAGCCGGCGTCCGCGGTACCGGATGGGGAAGAGGTGAATGCACCGTGGTTGCGGCGCCGCCGGCTTTTCCGCCACTGGTCCGCGGGACTCCATCGGAGCATCGACCCAGGGGCCTCACTGGACTTGGTTTGTCTTTGTTGGCCACCTCAACAAGGCTTCGGATAGTGGCTCTCCATTCGTCGAGTTTCCCCGTAGTGGGAGGAAAATCGAGGAGCAACTGCGCGCACGCCAGGGCCTCTGCTGGTGTCGGTGGCAGCGAAACCTGCACGGATCGCGACGCGCCTCGACTTCTGACCATGTCAGAAGGAGCTCTATCACGACCCCGCGGTCGCATGCCGTTTTCACCAACGCCTCGGCGAGTGGGCAGGTCTTCTACGTCCCGGGAGTGGCGCTCGGGGCTCTTCCCGCGGCGACGCCCGGGATCTTCGGCGTGATTACGCCATTCGTCGTGCGCTGCCTGGGAGGAGCGCGCTGTTGGCGCCGGCGTGGGAGTCTTGGAGACCTGGCGGGGCGGCGATGACCCTGGAAGGCTCCGCTCCACCCGCGAAGGGCTTGGCTCCGCCTTTGGATTTGGCGACGTGTGGCCGGTTACCAGGCGCACAAATATCGCCGCCTCCCAAACTCCGGCTACTGGGATGGTGTTGGTGTTCGCGAGCAGCGCCCCGGGTCCTTTCTGCGACCGGTCCGCTGCTCGCCCGTGTCGGGACGGGCTGTACGGCTTCCTACTGGCCAACCGCCACCGTCGTCTTCTTCTTGGGCGCCATGATGATGAAGAAGCGCCGAACTAACTGCTAAAGCCGATCCTCACAACTGCGCCCCCTACCTGGCGCGCCAGGGATGTCGGTGGGAATGACACCTATGGGATCACAAGAATCCCTACTGTGGTTGGCGGGGCGCGGGGTCGTGAGAAGAGCGGATCTAATAGGTAGCACACGGTTCGTTTATCGAGGTTCAGGCCGCGAGGATGCGTAAAACCCTATCCTGCTTTGGTGGATTGTATATCCGTGTTCTTGAGCTAGCTATGGGGCGTGAGGAGCTCCAAAAAGCCGAATCCTCCCTCCGGTCGCCTCGGGCCTCCTTTTATAGAAAAAGGGGTTGCCACAGTGGCACACAGGAGGTGGAAAGGGTACAATGATGCGAGGTTATCCCTCGCATTACATGACAAGGCGCATTTAATGTGTCTTGCTTAGGTGTCCTTGCTTTATCGGGGACGGGGGAGAAACATGTCTCGTCCGTCGCCGCTCCTTCTTGTGTCGACACGCGCCCTGGCTAGCGACGCCTGCGATGCCACGTAGGTAGGCAGGCAGCTGAGGTGGCGCAGTGGTGGGTCTTCACGAAGATCTGCATGCCGCTACGCAGGTGCCTGCCCAGCTGGTTGGGTCGGTAGCTACATGCGAACGGCGGTGGAGGTTTAGTCGGCGTGGGCCTGATGGTGGCCCTGCGGGTGTCCTCGGTAAGGGCCTTGCCGGGGCGCCTGCTGTCATCCCCGGCAAGGCGCTTGCCGGGGGCCTTGTGGTCTTCCTCGGCTAGGATTCCGCCAAGGGTTGTCGTCTCCTTAGTGCGTATATGATCTTGAATGTCTTCACAAAGATCTGCATGCCGCCACGGGGATGTCTCCCGAATCCTTGCCCTTTGGGGGCAGTGGACTCAAGGGTGGTTTTGCTCCGTAGGCACGGGACGAGTCGCCGCGGCTGCTAGAACTGTCTCCCGGCAAGGATCTTGCCGGGGGAGTCCGCTTCGTCCCCTTTGCTCTTCGTGGTCTTGGCCTTGGCGTTGTTCTAGTTCTCTTGAGCTTCGTTCTTACTCTGGCTCACCTCCCTTGCCTTGCTTGGTGTGGTGGTGCCCGTGGCTCAGACTGCCCGTGCACAGTTATAGGGGTACAAAAAGTGTACCCCTCTTTTTGTACACCGACACAAAACAAAGACAAAACCCAACCACGAAGGGAATCTCACAACACCTCTCCAGAAAAAGGCAACAGTCGGAGTTACAAATATGGAAAGTTGTATCCGGGGCGTTACAGCGCCCTAGAGGCTTGTGGCCTCCTCGGGGCTCTTGTGGCCCTCTCTCCATTTCATGTAGGTGTCTTCTGGTCCAAGAAAAATCATCGCAAAGTTTTATTCCGTTTGGACTCCGTTTGATATTTATTTTCTATAGAAGTCAAAAACAAGGAAAACAGAAACTGGCTCTGGGCTCTAGGTTAATAGGTTAGTCCCAAAAATAATATAAAATAGCATATTAATGCATATAAAACATCCAAAAAAGATAATATAATAGCATGGAACCATAAAAAATTATAGATACGTTGGAGACATATCAGGGGTCATGTAAAACAACTCCATCAAAGCATGCATGCCTTATTCCTACTTTTCCAAATTGACAATAAAACAACATCCAGACAACTAGCTACTACCCCTCCCCCTCGCACTCAAGGGAATACACTGGAACCAACTAGACAAGCTATCAAAGGATTGGGGAACCATTCTAAAATTGAAAGCACATTTTACCACGTTCTAGATATATGTCGGAACAGGGCAAGTAAACTGTGAATGATCAATGCTCTCATCCAAATTACAAAAGATACATCTAGCAGTACCCTTCCATCCACGATGGAACAATACATCTTAGTTAGGATACTATTCTTACTAACAAGCCATACAAAAACTTTAGCTTTTATTAAAAATACTTATCATGTTCATTAGTTAGAACAATACATACCAAAGTTTATTAAAAATGATATAACACATGTCTAACTTTAATACCGGTATATAATGACTAAATGGTAAAATTGCCAGTTTTAGTGCCAAAAGCACTTATCATGTTCATTAGTCAAACACTCTAACAAAAACTTTCTTCGGCATGTTCCATGTCACCCATAAATTCACTAATTGGAGTGTCGCACACTCCAACCAATAGATCATGTTGGCGCCGCCTGACATACATGATACTCACAACATATACAAAACAAAAAGAATGGTTTACAAAGCCATTGTGGCCTATTTATTGCAGCAATGACATAGATGGCACTATATCAGAGGTTGACGGCAACAGAAGACAACTCTAGGGGGAACATGGACTTGGAGTGATACTACTCCACGAGGATCTAGCTCACAAATTCTCCTTGCAAGTGAATACTCCAACTTCACAATAGTGTAAGACAGGTCCTTAGCTGGATCTAGCCAAAACAATGAGCCAGAGAGTACTTTTAAAGTACTCACAAAATAACCAAAACATGACCTTCATTTGATTAATCAATCTAAGGTGGGAACTTTAAGTGCTACTGGAGTCAATCCCCATCTAAGAGTAATTGTATGTTTGTTAGCAGCTAGGTTTAGCCCAGGATGAACAATAGATCTTTAGCGCCGCCAAACTACCCCCTTAGAGTACTTGTTTCTGTAGTTTTATGTTGATTCCATGCACTTGTAATAAGTATTTGAGTTCTTATAAGCAATTTTGAGTTTAAATTTTGCATATGCTTCTACTTTACATGTATTTGCTAGCCTCGTTAGCATTGAGCATTGTCCACTCTCACATTGATACATGGTGCATGCTTCGCTGATACAAACCCCAAGGGAGAACTTAATCTTGTTACCCTACACATAAAACACCTATCTTCCTCAAAACAGCCACTATACCTACCTATCATGGCATTTCTTTGGTCATTCCAAGATATATTGTCATTATACATCTTTCATTACATTGCATGAATAGATGTGATCTTTCACCGTCATTTACTTTGCATGATTAGAGCTGGCATGATATTGATGTGGCAAAGCCATCAATTTTCGTATTTTATGTATGTTATGCTAGATCATTGCACATCCTGATACACTGCCAGAAGAATTCATTAGAGTTCTACATCATGTATATCATTGAGTTGACTTGACTTGTGAGTAAATTAAAACGCTTGGCGTTCATCATTATAGACTATTGCTACTACCACAAGGAATAAAATGAGAGGAAAAGAAGAAGAACAAAGGAGAGGGGAAGCGACACTACGATTAATTTTTAGTATACACTTGTGCTTCAAAGTACCACTTGGTTTTAGTGGACACCATAAAGTTCTTCACAGCAGCACAACTGCATTTCATATAGAGAATTTTCATGTACTTCATTTTATATCATAGTTGAGGAATTTTGACATTAAGAACTTGGCTTATATATTCCAATGATGGGCTTCCTCAAATTTTATAGGTCTTCATGGGTAAGCGAGTTGGATGCACACCCCACTAGTCCATGAAGAGCTTTCATACATTCATTGTTGTAGTGCATTCATTGCATGGCAATACCTACTTCTTTCATTAACATTGATTATAAGGCCTCTCCATTTCCTAATAATCAGGTGCATAGATGCAAGACTTTCTTCCTTTTGAATTCTCAAAAACCACAATCATGACTCTCTTCTTCATTAACTACCAAAGTGTAGACTCACGCTCAAATATTGCATGAGTCTGTAGTGGTTAACATAGAAAGACTACATTGATATTGTCACTTTGGTCAGTCTAGGGTAAGGTTTGTGATAAGATTGCCCATAGTACACTACAAAAAATACGAAAGTAATACGGATTTACCAACATAATACCGGCACTATTTCTAAACCTAACATGGGAACTCTAACTTGATGCATTCATTCATGAAAACATGATTGTTTATTTGTATGTGATATATCTCCAACGCATCTATAATTTTGATTGTTTCATGCTATTATGTTATCAATATTGTATGCTTATATGTAATTTTATGTCATTTTTGGGAACTAACATATTAACCGAGTGCCTAGTGTCAGTTTCAGTTTTTGCCTATTTTATTAGTTTCACGAAAAACAGTACCAAACGAAGTCCAAACATGATAAAACTTTACGCTTATTTTTCCTGGACCAGAAGGGACCCTAGAACCTTCGAGAGGAGGCCAGAAGATATACAAGAGGGCCACAAACTCACAAGGCGCGCTGCTAGGAGGCGCACCACCTGAGCTTGTGGGACCCTCGTAGCTCCTTTTGCCCTAATTCTAAGCCTATAAATTCCCATAAATCCCAAAACCACCAGAGAGAGACCCGAAATAATTAATTCGCTGCTGCAAAGTTTGTTCTTCCGCGATCCCATCTGGATGCCTTCGTCGGTACTCTGCTGGAGGGGGAATCGATCACGGAGGGCTTCTACATCGACCTGCCGCACCTCCTATGATGTGTGAGTAGTTTACCATAGACCTACCGGTCCATAGTGATTAGCTAGATGGCTTATTTTCTCTCTTTGATCTTCAATAAAATGTTCTCCTCGGAGTTCTATTCGATGTAATCTTCTTTTGCGGTGTATTTGTTGGGATCCTATGAATTATGGGTTTATGACTAGATTATTCATTGAAAGTAATTGAGTCTTTTCTCGACGTTATTATGTATGATTGTTATAGCTATGTAATGCTTTCCAATCTATGTGTTTTCTTTGGTCAAGTTGATTTGTAGATCTTCAGTGGAAATGGTGCATAGTAGTAGGTTCAATCTTGCGGTGTCATCACCCAATGACCAAACGGGTAGGGAGGCACGTATTGTATTATTTCTACTAAGGAAAACAAGGGGTTCATCATATTGCTTGGTTTTATTCTGTGTACATTATGCCATCTTGCTTAAAGCGTTATTCTGGTTGTCATGAACTTAATACCATCTTGCTTAAAACTCTTGCCCGTGTTGGGTGCTTGTATTTTCTCTTATGTGTATAGGTACTGCCAAATGTTGTTTCCGTGAATCTCCTATTGGTACGATAACCTTGGTTCTCTACTAAGGAAAATACTATCCACTACTATATTGTTTCACCCTTCCTCTTCGGGGAAAATACCAACGCAACTGACAAGTAGGAGTATGTTTTGAAGTAACTTACTTATTATCAACTATAGACAATTGCATTGCATAGCTTTTATTTTGATTTAAACTTCTACATATTACGTCAGATTGATCAATTTCATGTTAAGGTAGCATTCACAATCAAAAACCATTTCTTTTACTATCTACTTACTCGAGGATGAGTAGAGATTAATCTTCGGGATGTTGATATGTACGTCCGAGACGTATCTATAATTTTTGCTTATTTCATGCTACTTTATATCATTATTTATAGTTTTTACCAATTTTTATATTTTCGGACTAACCTATTAATTATGTGCCCAAAGGTAGTTGTTGTTTCCTGCTCTTTTTTACATTTTTCAGGAAATCAATTTATCAGGGAGCTAAAATCAAATAAAAACACATCTGTGCTTTTCAGTGCCACAAGGTTCCAGGAAGCACTATAGGCTCGGGAGGCGGTGCCCATGGGCCCCATGCGGCCCCACCTCGCCACCAGGGGAAACAAGCCAAGGCCACATGGGCCTCACATGCACCCCTCCACCGCCTCCATGCACCACTAGCTTCTATTATCCTAAAACCCATCATCGTATTTTTCTAGGGTTTTTCAGCTGCCGTACCTCTCTGTTTTGCCGGGATCCAGCCTATTCTGGCACTCCACTGGAGGGGGAATCCATGGCCAGAGCTATCTTCATCAACCTTTTTGCCACCATGACCATGTGTGAGTAGTTTTCTTTTGACTACAAGTCCATGGCAGCATCTAGATGTCATCTTCTCTCCCTAATCCCTGAACAGAAAGATCTCATGAGTTGCCCTAAATGATTGATATCAATTTGATGTAATTCCCAGTGTGTTTGTTTCTTTGTGATGCATTGTCATTCTATGATTAGATATATTCATGAATTCTTTTGAGATTCATTTGGTTTATTTTCCACATGCTTCTTCTTATATACGCTCTCTGGTCTAGTAGTCTTACACTGGCCATGTTTTGATGAACGATTTCCAAGAGAGAGTTGCGTATGTTGGTTGGGTTCAATCCTGAAAGCGATCTACCACAGTGATAGAAAGTGACAAAGGCTGGCATTATGTTGTTGCCTCTAATGATAAAAAAATATAGTTGTGTAGTTGTCTCGATGATGAGCGCGGGGTGAAGACAAAACACAATCAACATTATGCCACCTTAATTAGTTAGTATAATTCTCTATTTTACTTAATACTTTAAGATGCATGTTGGGTAACGATCTTAGGATGGAGTAGATGCAGTTGGATGAAGGCTTATAGATATAAGGACATAATGCATATATGCAATCATGCCTGAGTAATTATAATCATAAAAACTTCGATTTAATTTATACGCAACTCTAGTTTGGTCACCACACCTATGCTATCTTGTTTAGAGAGATGCCTCTATTGAAACTATTGATCCCGGTCAATTCATCCTCAATCACTTACTTTTATTATCATCTACAATCCAATCCATTACATTATTATTTTTAATTATCAATTCCTGTTACACTATATGGCTAATCCTTGTAACTTGTGAAACCTGAAGACTCACAACCTTTCTGGCCAAGTTGGGGACAAGAAGAAGTTGGTTGTTTGTGTGCATATATTGATCATTAAATGATGATTGGTAGTTCTTATTGGTTCAATAAACTTTGGTTCTAAACTAAGGGAAATACATGCTTGCTATATTTCATCATCACTTCCACGTTGTGGTCCCAACAACTTTTGCGGAACTAGTAATTAAGGTTATGTGGTAGAAGGATGATGTGACCAAATGGCAGGAAGCACAAGTGGGGCTATGGTGAAGTGTTGGAGATCCGAGATCGTCTCAGGGGAGGCGGCTAGGGCCAAATAGTGGCGCTCCAAGCGGGGTGGCACCAAACAACGGTGAGTCGGAGATGTGGGTGACGGCGGAAGAGAACACATGTCCAGAAATGTCGCCAATATTTGGGTGATGTAAGGCACACTATATCGACCCAGTCAACCGCCAAATATGAAAGCTTGCAGGCTCGATTTGGATTGGCCTCCAAAAATTATGCCGATCAAGTGTGGTCTGATGATTTTACTAGAGTGATTTTTCTGTTGTAAATCGTCAGTTATTATCATGATCGGTCCAATATAATAACTCTGCTATAGTTGCTCTAACAATCATGACCCCGCCCGACCCTTCTGATTGATAGGGCATGGCATGTGCTCCAAATCCTATTCTACACTTTAACCAAAGAATATGGGACAACAAAAAAAATCCCATTTAGCACTTATAGCTCTGGATACTTCACTAATCGTAAAAGGCACACACCCTTGGAATGTGACTGGCCGGCCCATGACTCCATCGTCTTTGTTTTCTTTGTGTTCTTTTGCCATGTTTACTGATTTTTCTTCTTTTTTTGATTTTTTGTTTTTCCTATTTTGATCCTTATTTTTTATGTTCTTCTTTCTTTTTATTTTAATTCATGAACACTTTTAAAATGCATGAATATCTTTAACTTTTGAAGTTTTTTCAAGTTTCTGGATATTTTTAAAATTCATGAAATTTTATTAAATTGCATAAATTTTATATTTCATCGATTTTATAAAAATCCTAGAATATTTATAAATTTTGAAAAACTTTATAAAATAAATGAAGCTATTTATGAATTCATGAACATTATCAAATTTGCGAAGTCAACATTTGTTTATCTTCGTATTTTTTTACAAATTCATGTTTTTATTTACATTTTTAATTTATGAACTCTTTAATTCATCCATATATATTTATAATCATAGAAAGTTTTTAGAATTATGCAAATATGTCCTGAATTCACGAACTTTTTTCAATCTATAAGGAAACTGTAGCCAGGTTTACTCTGAACCAGTGGAGTTTTCCTTTTCTGGAAGAACGAGCGAGAAAGAAAGACGAGCTAGCATAGCAAACGAGCGAGTAACTGCTATTGGGTCGGCCTGTTAGCTTTTAGGGGGTGCACGTTTCCTATCAATGGTAGTATTTTGTGACTTATCCGCTATTTTTTTATGAGGTGCAAAGAATGTGACCCATTTCTCACAGGGCATTTAGTGATGGGTCAGCTCGTTAGCTTCTCAAGGTGCGCATTTCACACCAATAGGGAAGTATTTTGTGTCTTATGCACTAGATAGGGGGTCCAACTATGGGAGCTCCTGGTCAGCGCTCCTTGCACAGGCTAACCTACCCAGTGCTCACACGCTCTTCTTATGGACCAGCCCAACAACACGAGTTGGCTGCTTGCTCGCTCGATCATGATGCCCGGTTGCTTTCTCGCTAGCTCACGGGTCTCCCCTTCTCTCACTCGTCCACATGAGAAAAATGTTCACAAAATTCAACAAAAAATCACAGTTCCAAAAAAAGTTCACAAACTCAAAAAATGTCATGAGTTCAAAAGACAATTCGTGGAATTCAAAAAAAGTTCATGTGCTTGAAAAGAGTTCATGAACTCAAAAAAGTTCGTGGGATTCAAAAAAAGTTTGTGGATTTGAAAAAAAAATCACAAGTCAGAAAAATTTCACGAGTTCAAAATTAATACTGGATTTTATAAAAAAATCAAATTTGAAAAAAGTACACCGAATTTTGAAAGAAAGTTCATCAATTTTGATGAAACAAATCATTAATTCAAAAAAGTTCGTTGAATTTGAAACAAAGTTCATGAAATTTAAAAAAGTTCAAAGATTTCAAAAACGTTCAGGAATTTAAGAAAATTTCACTGGTGTTTGAAAGAAGTTCACGGATTTGTAAAAAGTTCATCGATTTTGATTAAAAAAAGGTTCATGGATTTTCATAAAAAAGTTCAGATGAAATTGAAAATTTTCACGAACTTGAATAAAGTTTGCAAATTAAGAGAAAAGAAAACAAAAAAAGAAGGAAAAGACAAAAAAATGTAGAAAAACGGACAAACAGAAAAAAGGAAAAAAGAGAGAAAAAACATAGCTTTCATTTACATTACGTTTGCCACAAGAAGAGAAAAAGAAGTAGGCGAGCACAAGAAAGTGTGAAGTCATAGTGGTTATTGCTGGCAGGACTAAACCTGGAGGTATAGGGTTCGAATCACGCACAACACGCTCTAATTTTCTGATTTGCAATAATGGGTTGAGCCCATTATCGAGGGGGGTATGCGCCAAGTTGCGAATAACACTATAACAGGCGCCGAAGGCGGCAAATTGGAGTTGGTTCCAGTTATAGGACCCCATTTTGCACAGGGCACCTAGTGATGGGTTGGCTCGTTAGATTCCTAGAATGAGTGTTTCCTACCAATAGGGAAGTATCTAGCCTTAAGCGCTAAATAGAATAACGCTTATTCTTGTTAGTAGAAGAGGGCCTTTCGTGCCTCCTAAGGCTAACTTCATCGCGCGACCCCAAACGGACGTCCGCTTTGTCCGTTTCTAAGATGCGGTGGCCGTGCGCCCAACATGCAGACGCATCCCGGCCACATCCTGTCCGCGTACTTTTTTCTTTGCAAGCCCTTATACTTTTTTTCATTATTCATTCTTGGTACATGGGAATACATCACCAAATTTTGACAAAAAAGCAATAACAAAGAAAACAAGAACCACAAGAATACATTTTAGAAGATATCCAACTTCCATAACTGCTCCTGTAAGTTGGATTAGTGTCTTCTTGATACATTCATTGTTGATCTGCGGAGGAGCCACCTCCATCTTGCGTGTTTCTTTCTTCTTCGAGTCTAAAGAAGTAGAGGTTGCTTCCTCGCATCTAGTCTCGTGTCTTGCCTCTAATCTAGCAACAAGTGCACTTATCTCATTTGCAGCCTCTATGTTAGCTAAAAGTGCACGAACATCTACTAAATTGCGCTCTATCAATATATCGATGTACTCCTCTTCCCAATACCAAAACTTGCATCCATTCTACACAACAAAATTTGAAGTTAGCACAACTAGTCAAATCTAGAGCACAAACCGAAGCTAAAAGGAGAACATACCCCATCGTTTAATCACTTGATGAACACCCATCTAGAATGTTCGGGCGTTGTAGACACACGGCGCACGACCTTCTTTAGGCAGTGGTCGCACTTAATGAGCGGCAACGGTGCGCCGCCGAGCATTTGGGCTAGCACCGAGCCCGGCCGACCGCCATTCGTGTATTTGCCGGCGGACCACCGATGGTGTAGATCCGAGCGGCTAGAGGAGGAGCCACTGCCTGCATGTGGCCTTGCGGCCCTGCCAGGGCCTTCCAGCCCGGTGCCCGGCGCGGCCTCCCACAGCCGGGCGAGCTCAAGACCGACCGGATCCGCCGCAAATCCGGCCGGCAGGTGCGCAAATCAGGTGGTCGTGATTGGGTAGCTCGGGGGCGCCGAGGGGAAGGGGCTGGGCGAGCGCGCGTCCGAGCTGGACAACTACAAAGGCAGCGGCGGCGGCGGTGAGGGAAGAGTGGAGAAGAATGGAGGGTGTGCGGCCGGAGGGAGGGAGGGGCGGATAGAAAAAGGCACCCATGTGCCACCGACAGGCGGGCCAGGGGAGGACACGCGCAGACGGCCCGCGCGTCCGTGTGCTGTCCATTTCACCCCAAAAGCGGCGCAAACTTGGGCCAAAGATGGGTCGAAAGTGGACAGAAAACGGACAAAAGTCCATTTGCGCCCGCGCGCTGTGCCGTCTGGTTCGTCCGTTTTACCCCAAACGGACGCGCGCGGACAGGATGGGGTCGCGTGGTGGAGTTGGCCTAAAATCAAGAAGTGGACTATCCAACTTGCTTGGTCTACAGGTGGTACCGTCGGTGCCATTGATGAACCACATATTATTCGCAGATTACAGCCTCCTGTTTCTCAAGGCAAATGGTGTGGGTACTACCAAGGTGAACCAGGTGTTCGACACATATTATTAGGCTATAGGTTAGCGCAATAACTACGCAAAATCTTCCATCTTCTTCAATAAAGGAGTGCCTGAAAGTACCCAGAATGAGATCAAAGCACTGCTACAAGTTCCTAGTGAAACACCGAATGAGAAATATTTAGGCATGCCATCATACATTGGGTGTTACAAGAACGGTGTGTTTAAATACCTCAAAGACCGTGTGTGGAGCAAGATCCAGGGCTGGATTGAACACACTTTGTCATCTGTGGGTGAAGCGGTGCTTGTTAAAGCGATGGCACAAGCAGTACCAGTTTGTTCCATGTCTTGTCTTAAGCTACCAAAGGGTTTATGTGAACATCTCAATAAACTGATTAGAAAGTTCTGGTGGGGCAGCAAGGAGGGCCATCACAAGTGAAAGGACATGGATGTCACCTAGAGGGGGTGAATAGGCGCTTGAAAATAATTATGATTTAGGCTTGAACAAATGCGGAATGAAACTAGCGTTTAACTTGTCAAGAACAAAACCTAAATCAACTAGGCTCACCTATATGTACCAACAACATATGCTAAGCAAGATAAACAACTAACTGATAACAAGATATACATAACATGAAATACTATGGCTATTACAAAGTAAAGTGCATAAGTAAATGGCTCGGGTAAGAGATAACTGATGCAGGCGTTGACGACGATGTATCTCGATTCACACACCCTTGTGGATGCTAATCTTCGTTTGGAGCGGTGCGGAGGCACAATACTCCCCAAATTGCCACTAGGGCCACCGTAATCTCCTCAAACCCTCGCACAATGCAAGATGTCGTGATTCCATTAAAGGACCCTTGCATTACTAGGGAAAACCCTAGTAGTAGCGCGGGTTTAATGCCCACTAGTAGCGCGGGCAGCCGTGCCAATAAGGCGCTACAGCTATTACTTAGCAGTAGCGCATGCGACAAGCGCTACTGCTAAGACACATAGCGGCAGTGCTTGTTCTATCCCGCGCTGCTGCTAATCTAGCTAGTTGTAGCGTGTTTACTATCCATCGCTACTAGTACTCTTTTTTTCATTTTTAGTGAATTTATATGCCGTTATACAAATTTTGGTACAATACCAATTATGAGGTTTATATCATTATGTCCATAACAGTGTGTCAAATGAAGGTGGATTAGGTTTAAGTGAAGGCAATATGTGGTGCATGTCAAAAGTATACTACTAATCCAAACGTGATCTAGTTTGGACTTGTAGTACTTTCGGTGTGCACCACATGTTGCCTCCACTTGAATCTAATCCGCCAGCACAAGCTATTTAATCATCATCATAGTCATTACCACCAACAGTATTTATTTAATCACCGTAGTCATAGTGTAGCACATCATCATCTTCAAACTCATTCTAGCTAGCTAATCACCACCAACACTAGATGTGGTAGCTATCTAATCACCACCAACACTAGCTAATAATAATCATCATAGTAATTACCACCAACACTAGCTATTTAATCATCATAGTCATAGTGTAGCACATCATCATCTTCAAACTCATTTCTAGCTAGCTAATCACTCCCGCTGCTCTCTCTCAGTTAAAATAACATAAAACATGTGTAGCTCTCCTCCTTCATCAAGTTGGAGCATGCAGATGAACCTGTCTCCTAATCGTGGGCTGCGCTTCTGATTGCTGCCCCCTAGTACTTCTCTGCGATCGTTCACAATTTTGCTCCAGTCTTTCACTATTAAGCATTCCTCGCTATTAGAAATCCTGAATGCACTAAAGTGCATTGTAGGATATCTTGGCCGTAAGCTAACAGTATTCATGATACCTTTAGTCTTGATCCAATCAGGCACAACATTCATCGAGAGTCTCTGTTGAAGAACATCGTATAGTAACATACTTAGCAATGAAGTTTAGCTTAAAAAATAATGTATGCAAAAGATGCACTGAGGACAAATAGTAAAAATCTTACCATCTTTCCTAAATAGATGTGACCGTAGTTCAGTACGAACACTATTGGTCGCACGTTTTGAGTACTAACATTTCTAAGTGCAGGAAGAAAATTTGTCTTGACGGTATGAAGATCCTCAAGCCATGAAACATAATGACTTATCTCCTCGCATTTTAATTCAGCCCCGGGACAGTAGTAGGTCATGTCTACCAAGCGCTGGACATGTTTTCTTGAACGGAAATAAGCTAACAATAGAAATTAGTTGTCAACTATTTTTTAATAAACAATATCAAAGACATAAATATGGTTGAGAAACTCACATAATGGTATAACTGGAGGCGTCTGCACATCGACCCAGATGTCTATATTACCTTCAATATCATCTTCCGGACGAATATCAAAGGTGATAACCATATCAGGCTCAAATGCATAAGTCTTGCATAGTGCTTGCCAAGTTTTGCATCCAAAATAGGTGTAGTCGTTTGCGTTGTATAATTTTGCGTGGAAAATACGACCATGCTCAGTCTTCAAGTAAACTCTCTTTACCTCCATAGTACGACAGAAACCTATCTTATCCAAGACAAAAACTCTTGCATGGCAGGGGATACGCTAGTAGAATAGTAAAAAATTAAATTATAAGTTGAAGCAAATGAAGGAGATGTCATGCTTAATTATGAAAAAAGACTTGCCATTGTGACTTACTGTATCCACTTCGAAGTTCTCATCCAGCTTGATGCTGAAGCACCTATCATCATCTAGGAAGATTCTGTCGCACAGGCCGCGCTCGTCTTCGCAGTATTTGCAAATACCGAAATACTTTTCGTCGTTAGACATTTCCTATGTTCATAGTTGAAACATTAATTGAAAATTGATCGAAGACAACTACCAAGATACTCAACACACAAATCTGGGGCACTCACTATTTCCTACATATTCTGGCACAAGTCATGCCAAAATTCACGGAAAAATCCGGCATGAACTTTGCTAAAATTGGACATATCGAGCGCCTGAAATTTGCTGGAACGGAAATGAATAAACACTCCGGCAAAACATAGGCCACTCGGAGGTGTAACCTGCAAACATGACCGGCCACTTGGGCAAGCACATATCCTATTTGAGCAACACAAGATATACACTTCAAAATATCTTATAGGACTCATATTGACATGAGCATTCAATAAGCAAAACCAAATCGTAAAATAAATAAGTATTCAAATTAGCATGCATTCAATAAGCAAAAGTAAATCATCTCATGCGTCCGTACATCGTCGAATATTATCACTAATACATCCCGAATAGTATCATACATATAACATCACTAATACAACTAAAACCCTAGCGCACGACGGGTATCGGCGCGGGCGGTGGACACCCACAGAGAAGGAACCATCCCAGGATCATAGCTCCAGTTAGATCCCTGGAGAACCTACCAGGTATTGGAGAACCTGTGCTCCAACGCAAACAAGTAGCGATGGACGTGCGCGTCCTCCTCACTGACACGGTGACGCACCACCTCCGCGGGGTCCTCGAGCCTCTGGACCGTCACTGGCCCACGCGACCGCCACCAAAGAAGGTTCGGGTCAACGACGGGCTGACTCCTCACCAACCTACGCCCCTCGGTAGGTAGCGCCTCTCAGTACCACCCCGGTGGAGCCCAGTCCCGAACATGGCCCATCTGGTGACGCAGATGTCCTCCGCCGACTCGACGACGAGGATGCGGGATAGGCATCGTCGACGTCGATGCGGGAATAATTGCTTTAACTAAAAAAGTAAACTAGTTCTATTAATTTTCGTACTAAAAATAAAATAGTTGTATTAACTCAACTAGTTCAATTAATCACTTACTATAAATAAAAATAAACTAGTTTTTACTAAAAATAAACTAGTTCAACTAGTTATATTAATTTTCTTACTAATTCTATTAAACACTTACTAAAAAATAGTAAAAAGAACTAGTTAGATGAACTCTAAATTTAACTCTAACTGATGAACTCTAAAATTTAATGAACCCCAACTAATTTGATGAACTCTAAAATTTAACCCTAACTAATTTGATGAACTCTAAAATTTAATGAACCCTAACTAATTTGATGAACTGTAAAATTTAACCCTAACTAATTTGATGAACTCTAAAATTTAACCCTAACAAATTTGATGAACTCTAAAACTAATTCTATTTAACAACTACTGCCATAATTAGCATCTAATTTGATGAACCCTAACTAATTAGATGAACTCTGAAATTTAACCCTAAGAGACCTAGCTAGGCAGAGGTAGGGGAGGAGGAGGAGGGCGTGCTCACCTCGGGTGTCGGCGGAGTTAGGGAGAGGTGCACGCGGCGTCGAGGTCGGGGACGGGGTCGGGGTTGGGGCGGCGGGCACACGGCGGAGGGCGGCGATGTAGGGGGGCGTCGAGGTCGGGGTCGGGGGCGGCATCGAGGTCGGGGTCGGGGTCGGGGGCGGCGTCGAGGGTGTGCGGAGAGCGACGGGTCGCACGCGGCGGCCGATGACGATGCAGGGCGGCGACAGCAGAGGAGTAGGGATTTGGGGGAAGTGGCCGTGGGGGAAGAATGAACCGCGCAGTTAAGTCAAAAGTAGCAATAGCGCGTTCCAGGAAGTGCGCTGCTGCTACGATAGCTATAGCGCGTTTTTAACAAGCGCTACTGCTATTCCTTTCTCTTTTTTATTTGATTTCCATTTAATTTTATTTTCGTTAGCAGTAGCGCCTTTGTTCGTAAACGCGCTGCTACAAAACAAGTAGCGGTAGCGCGGTTCTACGTAGATCGCTACTACTATGTGTAGCCCATCGGCTAAGCCGTGGGAATTTTAGTAGTAGCGCTTTTATCTTCAGGCACGCTACTGCTACAATTGTATCTGTAGCGCCGTTTACACCAGCGCGCTACGGCTACTTAGCACTAGTGTGCTTTTTTAACACGCGCTACAGCTAAAGTTCTGTGTATAAGGTTTTCCCTAGTAGTGTTGGGGCGGTCACCGAATCCGTACAAATGGCAACCCTTGGGGGCGGTCACCGAACCCGTACAAATTGCTCGGGGAAATCTATACAACCTAATTAGAGACCCCGAAGCTTGCCTGAAGCTTTACACCACAATGATTGAGCTCCGCGACACCACCAACCGTTTAGGGCGCCTAAGCACCCAAGAGACACAAGCTCTAGGGTTCCCAAACACCCAAGAGTAATAAGTTTCTCAACCTTCACTTCCACGTATCACCGTGGACAACTCAAACCGATGCAACTAATGCAATGGAAAGAACGCATGGAGTGTTCAGGTCCTTCTCTCCCAAATCCCAAAACAACAACTAAAGCTATGGTGGAATATGAGAGGAAGAACAAGGAGAAAACGCAAAGAGCTCCAAGATCTAGATCCAAAGGGTTCCCCTCACTTAGAGGAGAGATGGATTGGTGGAAATATAGATCTAGATATCCTCTCTCTTTTCCGTCAAAAAGAATCAAGAATCATGGGAGGAATAGAGAGGAGGCAAAGCTTTTGGAGGTCAACAGTGGAGGAGAAAGCCTGCCCAAAGTTGTTGGGGGCAATTTGCAAGAAGATCGCCTTTTATACCGGGGCTTGAATCCAACCGTTAAGTGATCTAGTCATGCACAAGCGTACTACTGCTTAGCACGGTAGTTCCAGTGTATGCCAGTTAGTACTGCAATAGTACTAGCGTGGTAGTTTCACGGAAGCGGTTCTACCGGCTATAGTGAGCGGTACTACCGCTAATTATCACTGGAATTACAGGAATCAACGTTAGTTGAGCAGCACTAGAGCAGAAGTATTGTGTCAGTGGTACTACCGTGCTACTACATGTCACTACCTCTTATAAAACACAGAGCAACAGAAGGCATTTCCCAAGCGGCAGTAGTCGCGGTAGCTCATAGTGGAAGTACCACCTAAGCGGTACTACCATGGAACCAAGTGGTTCTACCACCTGGGTACTACACAAGTTCCCGAGAAAAACAGATGGATGCTAGTAAGACCAAAATATTAGAACTTCTGCAGATGAACTCTGGAATAAACAAACTCAAGCTTGTTGGATAGATTAAGAACTTGCAATGGATAATAAAAGACAATAGAGTAAGGAAGAGAACCTTCCCCAAATATGAACTGGCAAAAACTCCAACATTGAAGACACAATAGATGATGCATATGAAATCTGTTTTCGATGAACTTGAGCTTGTCATGAAGATGACCACAAGCTCCAAAAGTCACAAGAGAAAAACCAAACAAGAACCAAGAAATATGATGTCAATGATGCAATGGTTTGAGCCTCTATGAACGATATGATCAACCTACTCACTCAAGAGCCCCCCTTGATAGTACGAAAAACAAACCTATAACCCGGTCTCCGTACTAATACCATGATACCGGTAAAATAGAAACCCTATCAAGGTCAAACCTTTGATCTGGACATACTCCACTTGAGCTGGATGATGAAGATTTGTCCACCACAAATTGGACAACCTTTATTGATCGCGCTGGCTCGATAAAGACTACTAGATTGCTCCCCCATACTCCAATACGGGTGAGCCACTCTTTAGAGCATCACCACAAGTTCATTATCACCAAAATGGACGGCAAGATTTAAGCATGTGATCTCTTCATGATGCTCCACTTGAACTTGCACACCACAACCTTGATGAAGATCACCACTTGATTTCATCCTCCATGGGTTATATGATATCCTCCTCTTGATGCAAGCCCATGGAAAAAATACCTAACCCACATAAACTACCACACACATAGATCATGGGTTGCTACACAAAGCATAATGGACAATGCTTATCATACCATGAGATCACTTGATCCCACTCGGTATATCTTCTATGCTTTGTGTGTTGATTGATTGAATCCACCCTTTGTACTTTGACTTGATCAACCTTGTATATTTTCTTCTCTCTTCATAAAGATGATGTCGTAAAGGTAAACATGAATGTTCATACAATCTTCTTCTTCAAGACATGCTTGCAATAGGCTCAACTCTCACATGACCAATCGTTGGATAACTCCTTGAATAGCACATTAGTCAACACATATTCTTCCAACTTTCAAACCAACATATGGGGTCTTCAAGCATTGCATATGGACAAATCTTAAAGTATACCTCAAAGAAACCATTAGTCTATAGGGATTGTCATCAATTACCAAAACCAAACATGGGGGCACCATGTGTCGGCGTTCTGGGAACGGGGGTCCCCAGACTTGCCTGCCTGCGGCCAGCGGCGTGGCTGAGCCAGCAGGCCCTACGGCCCATCTTCACCAACAAAGCGTCCAAGACCCTCGTGAGGGTCCAAGCCTCGTGAGGCGGACGATGCAAGACCTCCTCCCGAGCGGCCTAGTCAGGCAGGCTCGCGAGGGGAGGAGATATCAAGGCGGGGCGAACCTCATGAGACTCTCGTGACGTGAGCCATGACGATCGACACCAGGCGGGCGCTAGGCGGGCGCCAGCGCGCGCAGCGTCCTTGTTTCCCCTTTGGTGCAAAGGAGGCAAGCACAGCCGCGGAGTACCGAGGCCTCAGGCAGAGGTTTCCATTTCGGTGCAATGAGACCAAGACGAGAAGGACGGCAGGATGGAGGTCATCGTGGAGCCCAAGACGGCGTCACCCCAAAGCCTTTCACAGGCGCAGACTACCTTTTGTCAGGATAGCTTGTACTAGTTGTCCCCCTTCAAATTAGCCCTCCATTGTTGGCTCCCTTCCCGCTCAATATTTGGGAAGAGGACCAGGGCCTCTATAAATAGGACTAGCCACCACCATAGTAGGGGCATCTGATCTTAGCTTGAGGAGAGATCTCATCGGACCCAGAGATACACACAAGTCCGAAAGCACAAGAACACCTCAACCTCAGGAGGCTGTTCTCCCCCTTGTATTGTTCATCATCAGCCCAAGAGGCAATCCACCACCACCACACTAGAGTAGGGTATTACACCACAACGGTGGCCCGAACCAGTATAAACCCCGTGTCTTTCTGTGTTGCAAGTTCGTCGAGTTCGTCCGCAAGATCTTAGCGAGCAAGAGCGTAGATCGGTAGGAGGGAAAGACTTCGCGCGCACCCC
Source organism: Triticum urartu (assembly GCF_003073215.2). NCBI lineage: Eukaryota > Viridiplantae > Streptophyta > Magnoliopsida > Poales > Poaceae > Triticum > Triticum urartu. The sequence continues at coordinate 626,778,286 of NC_053026.1, forward strand.
AGTGTTCGAACCTTAAGGGTTTGCCGGAACCCCACATCTGACATTTGGCGTGCCAGGTAGGGTTGTGTCGTAGCTTCCCTTCCATCAGTTCGTCGCTCCGTCGCTCCGTCGTCTCCATGGCGGACGCTCGCCGTGCTCGAGCTAAGCATCGGGCTGCCCTCGCCGCCCGCATCGCTCAGACGGCTCCCATTGGCGGGCCACCTCGTCGTTCTCCGTCTCCCGCCGCCAATGCTGCCACCGGCCCGGCGGGGAACGAGCAGCAGGCATCCTCGCTGCATCCTTCAGTGCAGCAGGACAGCCGCACCGCTACTCCATCACTCACCCCTGTTGGTTCTTCGTCTCACGCGCACCGTGCTCCCATGGAGGCACGGGCCGCGCTCATGGCGGCGAACGAGCTCCTACGTTACCGCCCCGTCGATGACCTCTATGAGGAGTGGCTCGACCGCGTCGTCGAGCTCGTCCGTGCCGTAGGGGGCTCTCCGACGCCGTCCCACTCTCTGCCTCCCCCTCAACCAGCCACGGACGACGGGGCTCATGGCATGCCTCCACCGCCTCGACCCCAAGACGGTGCCTTGGCACCAAGGCACGCGCCTCCACGGCGTGATCCACCGTGCCCGGCGCCCGCACGTGAAGAAAGAAGCTGCCAAGAAATCCCACGGCCACGAGAAGCTGCACCGGCGCTCCTCGTGCCACCTCGTCAAGACTGTATTCCGCCTAGAGTGGCGCAGCGCGGACCTCGCCAAGACCAAGATCTGCCTCAGAAGTGGGCCCCGGCGACCATAGCTGGCTGCCGTGCCTTCACCCCCGAACTGCGTAGCATCTCCTGGCCAGGCAAGTTCAAGCCAGATCTACCTCCTCGATACGACGACACTGCCGACCCCGCGGAGTTCCTGCAGCTCTATGAGTTGAGCATCGAAGCGGCCAACGGCGACGAAAAAGTCATGGCGAACTGGTTTCTCATGGCTCTCAAGGATGGGGCCCGCTCCTGGCTCCTGAACCTGCAGCACGGCTCGATCTCTTCTTGGGACGAGATGCGCGACCGCTTCGTCGCCAACTTCCAGGGCACTCGCGACCGCCCACCGGCCGCGGGCGATCTATGCCGCATCAAGCAACAGCCAGGAGAGACCCTCCAGAAGTACATCCAGCGCTTCAACAACACCCGCCTCAAGATCCCCAAGGTCACGGACGAAGCCATCATCTTCGCGTTCTCAGACGGCGTCCGTGACGTCAAGATGAAGGAAGAGCTGGCTATCCACGAGGAGCTTTGCACATCTCAGGAGTTATTCAACCGGGCGACCAAGTGTGCAAGAGCAGAGGAGGTGCGCCTCTCTCTCCTTGAGCTGACAGCTGTAGGAGTGGAGGAGAAGAAGGCCAAGGCCAAGGACGTGAAGCGCAAAGAGGCAGTAGTGCTCGCAGCGGATCCCTACACCAAGCGAGGCAGAGATCAGCCCGAGTCGTCCAAGAACGGCCGACAGCTCTACGCCTTCCACAATCTGAACACCCACAACACCGACGACTGTCAAGAGCTCAGAGCCATACGGGAAGGACGCTTCGGTCGATGCCCCGAGCGCAACGACTGGGGCTACGGCCGTGGAGGAGGACGCGGAGGTGGACGCTGGGACGACTGTGGCCCGCGCCAGGAGTGGCACGACCGGCCTCGTGAGGACCGCTGGCAGGCCCAACCTCGCAAGGGCGCCTGGAGGGACCCGCCTCGTGAGGATCGCCCCCAGGGCAATGCCGGTCTTCCCCCGTTGCCGCCACCGAGAAGGAACGACGACCACCACCAGGACGAGGGGGTGGGGGCTTCCAGGAGCCACGTGCGATCGCTTGCATCTTGGGCGGTGCTCAGGCCCCAGCCTCTCAGCACATCTTCAAACAGTTCGCTCGTGAGGTGAACGCGGTGCTCCCGAAGCTCGAGGCCCGCCCGCTCAGGTGGTCCCAATATGCCATCACCTTCGATTCGGCCGACCAGCTCAAGTGCGCAGCCACCGCTGGCACACTCCCTATGCTATGCTCCCCAGTCATCAGCAATGCGCAAGTCACCAAGACTCTCATCGACGGCGGCGCAGGGCTCAATGTCCTATCCGTCGACACGTTCGACAACCTCCAAGTGCCCTACGAGCAGCTCCAGCCAACCAAGCCTTTCTCAGGAGTGACCGACAGTTCCACCACACCGATAGGGCAAGTCCGCCTGCCTGTCACCTTCGAGGAGCGCAAGAACTACCGCACCGAGCTCATCGACTTCGACGTCGCGCACATCCGCCTGCCATACAGTGCCATCCTCGGGTATCCAGCCCTGGCCAAGTTCATGGCAGTCACTCACCATGGCTACAACGTTCTCAAGATGCCAGGAAGCGGGGGAATCATCACAGTCCCATGTGAAGAAAGGGATGCGGTGTGCTCCCTTGAGCGCACCTTCCAAGCCGCAACAATCGACAACCCTGACAGCAGAAGTGAAGGCCCTCCGGAGACCATCCCTAAGAAGAAGCTGCCGTGCCGCGCAGGACCCCAAGAAGATGGCGTCGCGTCAGGAGCCTCATCAGGATCACCGCCCGCTCCAGGGGCGCCTCCCTCCACCGCATAGGAAAGCGCGCCCGGCGCCCTCCTCAGGCAGGACTCGGGGGCTCTCTTCTGGAGAGCCTCAAACCTTGCCAACCTCACGAGGGATGCGCTTGGGCACCACTTGGAGGCGTGCTTCATGGCACGCGACCCTCAGGAGAGCACAGGGAAAGGAGTGCCCACCACTCAGGAGTTCATCACCAAGACCACCCAGGAACTACAAGAAGAAAGAGCCATGCGCGGCCACAGCCGCTCACAAGGCGTAGCCCCCCATCCAGGCGAGGATGCCGAGCTGTGTGTCTACGTCGACGTCCCAGGGCTCAGCAGGGCTGCATCTTTGGAACGCTTATGGCCATCACGCGCGGGCCGCTGTGAGGGTCCGCCACACAGCTACGTTCGCATGCCCTTCGGCTTGCTGGGCGTGGCGTCGGCCTATCAGCGCAACGTGCGGCAAGTCCTGGCGACTCAGGAGGCCAGGTTCCATGTGGTTCTGGAGGAGATGGGGATGGTCTTCAGGGAACCTCCTGAGCCCCCAGAGCCTCCCGAGGCTCAAGGTCCCGGTGGCTCATGAGGAGCCATTCCTTCAACGCGTGGCTTCAGCTGCACCAACTCTACTTCGTCCACAGAACCAGGTGACATCTTCCAAGTTCATTTAAGCTGGGAGCCCCTCAGGCTGCATTATTGCCAGGCCACACGGGTCCGTCCCTGTGGAATGTATCCCTTTTGCTTATGTCTTTAGCTTACCTTGTTGGGGGCGCCCCTCGGGCTGCATCATCCCCACGCCGCTCGGGCCGGACCCAGTGGCATGTATCTTCCTGCATTTACCTAAGTTGATCTGCTCTCCCAGCTTAACCTGCCTACGGTTATCACCTGCTCGATAATCGCCTCCCACGGGGCCTCTTGACAGGCACGACGCTAGTGCATGGGTCCATCCCTGCCACGCTGACAAATCTGAGCGGTCGAGCTCTGGCTCGCGGCTCGCCCCGCGCACGTCACCTCACCAGGCCCTCAGTGCCTTCACTTCATCCGGACCAACCAGCGGAAGGCAGGCGGCAGTAACGGAAAACCATGTTTCTTCTTGTGTCTGTCCACAGGGACCCCACGGGAAGGATAGCAGGCGGCACCGCGAGTCTCCTTTTCTCTCGTGCGATTCGCTTGCGCATTAAAAGGGGGGCTCCTGAGCATCGCGACTCAGGAGCTCTTACTGGCTCTCCAGCCCTCACCCCCTAGCCTTGACCACGGCATTGCGACCTGGCATACCAGTGACGGCTGAGCTCGCTCGAGGGCCGGGACCTGAGGACGTAGAGCACTAAGAAGAGCTTGGGAGAAGGAAAACTCATACGGACCGGCCTAGCTATGTCGCATAAGTTGGCGCGCAGCCCTAGCGCAACATCAGGAATCACCGCGAAGTCAGCAAGATAAGTCTCGCCCTCGGATCAGCTAAATATTTGGGCCTAGTAGTCGCTCACACCATGCCACAACCCCGTTGCGGCCAAGTCATCTTCCTTTCTTTCCTTACCATGGCCGCTTGGGCGCTAAGGGGGACTTCCTGAGCATCGCGACTCAGGGGCTCTTACTGGACCTCGGGCCGTGCACCTCCTGGCCTTGACCACGGCATCGCGACCTGGCATACCAGCGATGGCTGTAGCTGCCTTGGGACCGGGACCCGTCAGCGTAGAGCAACAAGCTATCGCGAGGAAAGAAAGGGGGCACCGAGCCTTAACGGGACACGCGTTCATCAAATCTTCATAACAAGGAAGATAAGTACAAAGGCATTGCAGATCCTTACATGCCCCCACGGGGTGATTCATGATTCTTTGCAGGAAACAAAAGCTGATACTAAGGGGAATCCTATCTACACCCTCCCGTGGTGGACGCCATCATCAACAGTGGGCCACGGGAGGCCGGCGCCAACCCCATCCAGATCAGCGGTGGCGGCGGCCGGACGCCACAGCCCTGCTCTGAGCGTGGCGAGAGCTCGGAGGCATGTAGCTGTCGTCGCTCGTCTCCGGAGTCACGTAGAGCTCAGGAGAGCTGCTGGACTCCCAAGGGTTGCTGCTACTAGAGTGGTCGCGAGCGGAGCGTGCATCCGCCAGGCGCTCCTCTCCGGAGCAGCACTCCAGGCGACGGCCCTCGGCGTCGAAGACCTTGAAGAAGAGCGTGGAGGCGCCGTTGTACTCGAAGCGGATCGCGAGGGCGCCCCTCGCACAATAGACCCGTGTGATCTCCCCCCAGCCGCGGGTCATGAAGATCTTGCCGGTGGGAACCGCTTCGATCTCCGCTCCGGTCGCCTGAGCGTTGTAGTCGGTGTGATGCAGCCATAGCTCGAGAGGCCCCCTCGGTGGCATCACGTCGGAGAAGAACCACGGGAAGCAGATCCAGGAGCTCGGAGGCATCGGCGCCCACAACACCAACTCGCGCGAGGAGTCCGCGGCGTGGACGGCACGCGTCGCCGTGGTGCGGCGACCCCGGATGCGGCGCTGCTCGTCACTTCGTCCTCCCGAGCCCTCGGCTTGGGCGTACAGGGGTAGCGGGTACCCCGGTGGAGGCCGCTCGCACCAAGGCCTCGTCACCACCTACATCGCCGCTTCATCGCGGTGATGGATCGACCACTTCTTCGGCGGGAGTAGCTCCGGGACATCCCAGGGGGCTTTCCCCTTTTCTTCGGAGGAGAACCTTCTGATAGGCGCCATTGGAGCAAGCAGTAGAGCAAGCGAGGAAGAGATGGGCAACGGGGGCTCCGCCCCCTCCCCATTTATAGCAAGAGAAGGCCAACCGGCGTCTACCACGGTCGCAGGTAATGATGGTTTTCCTTGCATGTCGCAGGGACATGTCAAGTCGTGTAGTCGCCGAGGCAGTGTGGGGAAGCGGAGACGCCCACGTCCAATCAACTGCCACGCGTCAACCGAGGCCGCAGGCTTTTGGGGCCGCGGTGCTCCGAACTTGACCCTTGGCTTCACCGCGAAGCCAAGCCCGTGCGCACCTTGGGCCCAGGGGCTACTGTCGGCGTTCTTGGAACAGGGGTCCCCAGACTTGCCTGCATGTGGCCCGCGGCGTGGCTGAGCCAGCAGGTCGTAAGGCCCATCTTCACCAACAAAGCGTCCAAGACCCTCGCGAGGGTCCAAGCCTCACGAGGCGGACGACACAAGACCTCCTCCCGGGCGGCCTAGTCAGGAAGGCTCACGAGGGGTAGAGATATCATGGTGGGGCGAACCTCACGAGACTCTCGTGACGTGAGCCATGGCGATCGACACCAGGCGGGCGCCAGCGCGCGCAGCGTCCTTGTTTCCCCTTTGGTGCAAAGGAGGCAAGCGCAGCCGCGGAGTACCGAGGCCTCAGGCAAAGGTTACCATTTCGGTGCAACGGGACCAAGACCAGAAGGACGACAGGACGGAGGTCATCGTGGAGCCCAAGACGGCGTCACCCCAGAGCCTTTCACAGGCGCAGACTACCTTTGGTTAGGATATCTTGTACTAGCTGTCCCCCTTCAAATTAGCCCACCATTGTTGGCTCCCTTCCCGCTCAATATTTGGGAAGAGGACCAGGGCCTCTATAAATAGGACTAGCCACCACCATAGTAGGGGCATCTGATCCTAGCTTGAGGAGAGATCTCATCGGACCCAGAGATACACACAAGTCCAAAAGCACAAGAACACCTCAACCTCAGGAGGCTGTTCTCCCCTTGTATTGTTCATCATCAGCCCAAGAGGCAATCCACCACCACCACACTGGAGTAGGGTATTACACCACAACGGTGGCTCAAACCAGTATAAACCCCGTGTCTTTCTGTGTTGCGAGTTCGTCCGCAAGATCTTAGCGAGCAAGAGCGTAGATCGGTAGGAGGGAAAGACTTCACGCGCACCCAGTGTTTGAATCTTAAGGGTTTGCCGGAACCCCACATCTGACACCATGCTCTTTAAACAAGCCACACTGGGTTTCAAGGAAAATGATGACACCTAAAAAAGGTATGGGTGGTCCCTGCTTCAAAGATCTCAAACTATTTAATTTGCCTTTGTTGGCTAGACAAGCATGTCGCTTGCTACAAAATCCAAAATGCTTGAGCGCATGTTTGTTGAAAAGCATATACTTCCCAAATTCCACAATTTTGCATGCAGGCCTAGAGGGACACCCCGAGCCAAATATGGATGGCAATTGGGTAGGGATATACTGAAACAAGGCTTGATCAAGAGAATAGGCACTGGAGAGATGACAAAATTATGGGATGACAACTGGATTCCTCGGGACGAGATGTTGCGCCCTTATGGATCTAGAGTTCCAAATCCACCAACTTATGCTTCAGAGCTCATTGACTCCACCTCGGCAACCTGGAACAAACACTTATTTGAGGAGGTATTTCTACCTATGGATGTCTCGATTATTCTAGGAATTCCAATATGTACTAGGAACATCCCAAACTTTTGGTGCTAGTATTTTGAGGAGAACGGCGTTTTCTCGGTAAAATAGGCGTACAGGATGTTACTAACCAGCAAGTAGTGAAGGGAGGCTTGGTTGGAGGGTTCTGCAGGCTCTTCGTTGTAAATCATGAGTAGGGCGAGTAGAACACACAATGGAGAACGCAGGTACCAGCAAAAATTCACATGTTCTTGTGGAGGCTATCTAAACACTTGTTACCTATGGAAGATGTTAGAGAACACCGATACATGACCACTCTAGGTCATGTGGTTTATGCGGAGCACCAGATTTATGGAGACACTCTTTGCTAGAGTGCACTAAGTCGAGATGCACCTGGGCCCTTGTCGATGATGATCTAGCACAAGAACTAGAGGCCACCAGCGAGCCAAGCATGAAAAATTGGCTATTTACTCTGATGAGCACGCTATCACATGCAAACTTTGTCAAGATTGAAGTGACATTGTTATGACAGGCGTCACTTATAGCCGGAAGAGGCTCAATGGCGCGACAACTTAGGGGCTTGGCCCAACTTATCTTTCTTTTTATTAGCTCATCGAGGGTTATATAAACGCTTGTACGGACTCATTTTGGAATTAAGCAATAAGTCATAACTACTGCCCGTCTCCCTTCACGAGTCAGAACCCTAAACCCTAGCCGCACCCTGCGCCCTCCCTCTCCCTCTCGCGCGACCACGGTGCCGACACTCACGCCCATAGCCTCGACAACCTCCCTTCCATCCCTACAACCCGAGGGCTAGACCTGGTAGGAACCCAGCTCCTATCAATCTGGTATCCGTTGTCTCGGGATCGATCATGTCCACCCCTTTGCCCACCAGCACCGTCCCGTTGTCGACCACCACCATGCCGCCGGCGACCACCTCAGCTGGCATGCCGTCCGTGTCGGGGCCGCTGTCCTCTGCCCCCTAGACGCCGCCGATCTCCGCCCCCGTCGTCTTCACCCCAGAGGAGATGACATCTGCACTCTGGGATCTCACCCAGATGGTCGCGGGCATTTGCACCTTCCTCTCGGGGGCCTATGTCCCGCTGCCACCCGCTCCCTATGCCACCGTCCCTGTGCCATGGAAGCCCCCCCGGTGACCTCCTTCGCTTCGATCATGGCGTCACCACAGCAGCAGCTGCAGCCGCCGGTGGCGACCTCGATCTAGGGCACCCCGACAATGGCTCAGGGGGTGCCCATCCACCAGGTCCGGTTCCCCCGTCGCCCTCTCCACTACCGGCCTGGCTCACCGTGTCCATCGAGCCGGTCTACACGACGGCCTCAGGCCAGCCACACGTGCTTCCACCGCCGGTGCCGCCCTCGGCCATGCAGTTCGATGGGCTGTCAGGCTCTGCCAGCCCCTACGCCGGCATTGACGGGCCCCTGTTCCAGGGTGGCCCTCTGATGCCCAGCTACGCGGCTCCATCATCCTCGCTGTTCCACACCGACATGGCGTACCCCTCCGTCGTCCATGGCCATACGCTGTCGCGCTTCTCCAAGCTCGAGTTCGCCACCTACAATGGCACCGTGGACCTCCTAAATTGGCTCAACCAGTGCGACCAGTTTTTCAGGGGGCGGCGCATGCTCGCGTCTGACCGCACCTGGATCACCTCATATCACCTCCGGGGCACAGCACAGACGTGGTATTACACCCTCAAATAAGACGAGGGCGGCATGTCCCCATGGGAGCGCTTCCGTGAGCTATGCCTCTTACGCTTCGTCCCGCCGCTACGCGGGAGCCGGCTGGCGGAGCTTGGGTGCCTGCCTTTCACCTCCACGGTGCAAGACTTTGCCGACCACTTCCAGGCCCTGGCTTGCCACGCGCCTGGCATCACGGCTCGCCAGCGGGTCGAGCTCTTTGTTGGTGGTCTGCCGGATCATATCCACATGGACGTGGAGATGCGCGGACCTCCACACGTCCATGTACTATGCCCGCGCCTTCGAGCACCGCGTGGTGGCCATGGAGCAGGCACCACCGCCCCGGGGCGCCCGACACCCCCCTGGCCGTCACCGACACCACCAGCGCCAGGGCGTCCTGCCCAGGCTCCCGCGGCGCCCGACACCCCGGCCGCAACGCGCCCCTTCCGTCAACTCACCCCAGCCGAGAAGCTCGAGCGTCGTTGTAAGGGGTTGTGCTACAACTGGGACGAGTCCTACCACTACAAAAAAAGACACATCCGTGACATTTTAGGCCAAACGAAAAAAAATTCTGTCATACATATGACACTTCTATGACGATAATTGTGACAAAACCCGGTATCATCATAGATGTGGTGGGCTCCTACTTCTATGACAAAAAATCATGACAGAAAATGGGCTTTTCGTCCTGGGCGGGCCGGAGACGCAGCTACATGACATTCTTTGGGCCATCCATGACGGAAAAAACCGTGGTAGAAGCGAGGGGAGGAAAATTTCGGGGAGTTCCCGGTTACGGTGGGAGGTTGGGGGCCGAGCGATGCGCGTTTCTCTCGTACACGTACGCGCGTGTGTGCGTGGCGTTGGCTCTAGCTAAACCCGAGCGAGGCGTTGGGCTCTAACTAAACCCGAGCGATTGCACTATAGGCTACGCGTTACTGAACCCGAGCGATCGATCGATGGCTGTTAACTGAACCCGATCGAGCGATTCCTTCGCTACTGCTGCTAACTGAAGCCGATCGATGCTACCTCTGGATGAACAGTGAGCGTTGCGGGGGGGGTGTTGGATGAACAGTTCCCGGTGGGGGTGGATGAACAGGACCCCGTGGTGTTACCTCTGGATGAACAGGACCCCGATCGATCGAGCCGGTTGGGGCTGGATGAACAGGACCCCGTGGAGGGCTGGATGAACAGGACCACCCCGTGGAGGGCAGGATGAACAGTAGACGGTGGAGGGCAGGATGAACAATAGCCCGTGGAGGGGTGGTTGAACAGGAGCCCGTGGAGAGGGCTGGTTGAACAGTAGCTGGTGGAGTAGCACGCGGTGGAGGCTGGATGAACAGGAGCCCGTGGATGAACAGTCGCCGGTGGAGGCTGGAGGAGGTCGACGGTGGATGAATAGTAGCTCGTGGAGGCTGGAGGCGGTCGACGGTGGAGATGAACAGTATCTCGTGGAGTCCCGTTTTGCGGTACGCCACACCCCTCCCAATGAACAGAACCCCCGTTTCGATCGTAGCGCTCCAACACAAGTCCGTTTCCTCCATTTTGCGGTACGCCACACCCCTCCCGATGAACAGGACCACCGTTTCGACCGTAGGAGGTCTGTTTCCTCCGTTTTGCGGTACGCCAGACCCCTCCCGATCAACAGGACCCCGTTCGAAACGTAGGAGGTCCGTTTCCTCCGTTGTGCGGTATGCCAGACCTCGTTTCCATTGCCTGTTCCGTCCAAGCCCTCCCGATGAACACGACGCATTCCGTTGCCTCCACATGAACACAACACATTCCGTTGCCTCCCCATGAACACGAAGACGTTGTTTCTCCGTTCCGACCCAGCCATGTACACGAGCCCTCGCCGTACGTATGCGCGAGTAGGCGTTCAAGACCCCGCCCGTATGTACACATACGTGGCCATATTTTCTTTCTTGCACCCTGGCCGCTGTACGTACATGTACATGCTACGTGCACGCCTCTACTACCAAACGTGCGCACCTCTACATCGACCAATATGTACGTACACGCTCGCGGCCAGAATGACAACTACGTACGCTTCGACCAGGTGGGTCCCAACTGTCAAGCACTTCCTTGCCTGCGAAGATGTAGCTGGTGGGTCCTAGAAGTCAGGGGGCGAATCATTTTTTTTGCCTGGACGCACTTCCTTGCGTGCGAAGATGTAGCTGGTGGGTCCCAGCAGTCAGGGGAAATGTTTTTTCGTGAAATACAGTGGCCCGTCCGGTGGGTCCCAGCTGTCAGGTGGAGGAATCATTATTTTCCGCGTAATAAGGAGGCACTTCCTTGTTGCGGCCGTGGACCCAGCTATCAGCCTCTCCACATACAGTCCACTTCAGATGCACATCGGTCGTTGACCACGCTGACTACGCCACGCCGAGAGCACCAGGGCGGTGGACGACGGTGAGGCCTAGGAAGGGAACGACACGGAGGCAGGGAAGACTCGACCATTGTTTTTGTTTCCCACGCGGAGGGGAGTACGACTGTACGAGGGTTTACTGGTTCGTCTACCGTTGCCGGAGAATAACAGCAGGTGTGGGTGAGTAGAGGGATGGCAAGGCCAGTGATGGGAGTACGGTCGGGCGGTGAGGCCTGCGCGGTAGCACAGCCGGCTGCGAGGAGGAGGGAGCAGGCAGTCCCGCCGGCACTTGTTTGAGCGGCTGGAGCAGGAAGAGTAGAGATTGAAGAAGCACGACGGCCGTTGGATGGACATCGAATAGTCAGTGCTTGTGTGTCAACCTTTTTTTTTAGGAAAGCCTCAAATCTGTGGAAAACAGCATACAATCCATCTACCATTATTTCTAATAATTTATAGCCCATCTGCTAATTCTTAAGGTTTTTTTGGAGCACATATTCTTTTTGTTAGCATTACAGCCCATATTGTGGCACCGGTTAAAAAATTATACGAAATTTTACATATTTCGGTGCGGTCCGAACTATTTTTAATCTCGAAATTTCGACTCACATTCAAACTGATTTTAAAAATAAATGTATATCAATATAAAATCCAACAAATTCTCCATGCATAAAAATTAATGTAATTTAAAATCTTGAAATGAAAAAAAAATATTTGAAACTAATTGCCGGTTTGATGTGTTTTAAAAATGTACAACCCATTTCTCATTACTGATGGTCCATTTTCTCGGCCAGCCAAATGAAAGCTCTCCTCGTCTTGAAAGATTTGCAGCCCAACAGGCCTGACAAAGCGACTTACTTGGCAAATCACAAAAAAACTGGGATGTGGACGTGGACCCAGCTGTCAGCCTCTCCACGTACAGTACTCTTCTGATGGAAGTCGTTCCTTAACCACGTTGACCACGCCACGTGGAGAGCACCACGATGGTGGACGACGGCGAGGCCTAGGAAGGGGACGACGCGGCAGTGGAAGCCCGCGCGGAGAGGACTACGAGGGTTCACTGGTTCGGCTGTGGTGTGAGGCTGCCGTCGCCGCAGGGCTGGCCAGCGGTGGGAATAGTAGGGGGCGGTGAGGCCTCTGCGGCAGTACATCCGGCCACGGGAGGCAGGAGCATGTGGCACGACCGGCGCTGCTTTGGGCGGCTGGAGCAAGAAGACCAAAGGTTGAAGAAGCACTACGGCTGTTGGATGGACATCGTACGGTCACTAGAGCTAGAATCGTTCATATTGACTAAGTTGACAAAGCCCTTCGTCCCCGTCAACTTAGTAGGCCCACAAGTCAGCCTCCCAGCAAGGTGGGTCCCAGCTAGTCGGGGGAGTATTCATTTTTTGTGCGTAATAAGGAGGCACTTCCGGTGGGTCCGAGCTGACTGCGGGGGGCGTTTTTTCGCGAAATACGGTGGCCCGTCCGCTGGGTCCCAGCAGTCAGGGGGAAAATATTTTTTTCGCAAAATACTGGTGGCTCGTCTGGTGGGTCCCCGCTGTCAGGTGGAGGAATAATTATTTTGCACGTAATAAGGAGGCACTTCCTTGCTGCGGACATGGACCCAGCTGTCAGCCTCTCCACGTACAGTCCATGTCCGATGGAAGCCGTTCCTTGACCATGTTGACCACGCCGCGCCGAGAGCACCAGGGCGGTGGACGACAGCGAGGCCTAGGAAGGGGACGACGCGGAGCCGGGGAAGACGCGGCAGTGGATGCCCACGCGTAGAGGAGTACGAGGGTTCACTGGTTCGCTGCGGTGTGAGGCTTCCGTCGCCGCAGAATAACAGGGGGTGTCGGTGAGTAGAGGGATGGCCTGGCCAGCGGTGGGAGTAGTAGGGGGCGGTGAGGCCTCCGCCGCATCGCAGCCGGCCACGGGAGGCAGGAGCACGAGGCACGACCGGCGCTGGTTTGGGCGGCTGGAGCAAGAAGACCAGAGGTTGAAGAAGCACTACGGCCGTTGGATGGACATTATACGATCACTGGTGCTAGAATCGTGCATATTGACTAAGTTGACAAAGCCCTCCGTCCCCGTCAACTTAGTAGGCCCATAAGTCAGCCTGCCACTAAGATGGGTCCCAGCTACCAGGGGGTATTAATTTTTTCTGTGTAATAAGGAGGCACTTCCGGTGGGTCCGAGCTGACAGCAGGGGGGAATGTTTTTTTCGCGAAATACGATGGCCCGTTGGGTGGGTCCCAGCAGTCAGGGGAAATTTTTTTTTTCGTGATATACTAGTGGGCGTCCGGTGGGTCCCTGCTGTGAGGTGGAGGAATAATTATTTTTTGCATAATAAGGAGGCACTTCCTTGCGGCTGCCGTGGACCCAGCAGTCAGCCTCTCCACGTACAGTATTCTTCCGATGGAATTCGGTCGTTGACCACATTGACCACGCCATACCGATAGCACCACGGCGGTGGACGACGGCGAGGCCTAGGAAGGGGACGACGCGGAGCCGGTGAAGACACGGCAGTGGATGCCCACGCGGAGAGGAGTACGAGGGTTCACTGGTTCGGCTGCGCTACCGTCGCCGCAGAATAACAGGGGGTGTGGGTGAGTGGAGTGGAGGGATGGCCTAGCCAGCGGTGGGAGTAGTATGGGGGCGGTGAGGCCTCCGCGGCAGCACAGCCGGCCACGGGAGCCAGGAGCAGGCGGCACGACCGGCGCTGCTTTGGGCGGCTGGAGCAAGAAGACCAGAGGTTGAAGAAGCACTACGGCCGTTGGATGGACATCGTACGGTCAGTCGAGCTAGAATCGTGCATATTGACTAAGTTGACAAAGACCTTCGTCCCCGTCAACTTACTAGGCCCAGTATACTGGGTCCCAGCTAGCAGGGGGAGTATTCATTTTTTTGTGCGTAATAAGGAGGCACTTCCTTGCGTGCGAAGATATAGTTGGTGGGTCCGAGCTGTCAGCGGCGGTAACGTTTTTTTCGTGAAATACAGAGGCCGTTTCGGTGGGTCCCAGATGTCAGGTGGAGGAAATCATTATTTTGCACGTAATAAGGAGGCATTTCCTTGCGTGCGGTCGTGGACCCAGCTGTCAGCCTCTCCACGTACAGTCCACATGTCGGTCGTTCACCACGCTGACCACACCACGCCGAGAGCACCAGGGCGGTGGAAGACGGCGAGGCCTAGGAAGGGAACGACACGGAGGCAGGGAAGACTCGGCCGTTGTTTTTGTTTCCCACGCGGAGGGGAGTACGACTGTACGAGGGTTTACTGGTTCGTCTGTCGTCGCCGGAGAATAACAGCGATTGTGGGTGAGTAGAGGGATAGCTAGGCCAGCGATGGGAGTACGGTGGCGCGGTGAGGCCTGCACGGTAGCACAGCCGGCCGCGGGGAGGAGGGAGCAGGCAGTCCCGCTGGCGCTTGTTTGAGCGGCTGGAGTAGGAAGAGCAGAGATTGAAGAAGCACGACAGTTGTTGGATGGATATCCAACAGTATACAGGCCATCTGTGGAAAGCCTCAAATCTGTGGAAAACAGCATACAGCCCATGTGCCATTATTTCAAATAATTTATAGCCCATTTGCTAATTCTTACGGGTTTTTTGGGAGCCCATATTCTTTATGTTAGCATTACACCCCATATTGTGGCCACGTTTAAAAAATTATACGAGATTTTGCATATGTCGGTGCGGTCTGAACTGTTTTTAATCCCGAAATTTCGAGTTACATTCAGACTGATTTTAAAAATAAATGTATATCAATATAAAATCAAATAAATTGTCCACGCATAAAAATCAATGCAATTTAATATCTAGAAATGAAAAAATATATTTGAAAATAATTGCTGGTTTGATGTGTTTTAAAAATGTACAGCCCATTTCTCATTACTGATAGGCCATTTTCTCGACCAGCCGAATGAAGCTCTCCTCGTCTTGAAAGATTTGTAGCCCAGCAGGCCTGATAAAGCGACTTACTTGAAAAATCACAAAAGAACTGGGCTAGCCATTTTCAGAAAGAAAAAAAACTACTGGGCTGGTCTGTGGTAAACATAAAAGAAAAGCTTGTCTAGACAGGCCAGAGTGCCCCGCATAGCCCAGTTGACACACTGCTTCCGTCTCAAAAACAAATTAGATAAATGCCACTCCAATTATGGAGATTCATAAAAATGCAATGCAATTTCCAAACTTTTAAAAATGCCATTACAATTTTTGCAAACTTTGAAAAACGCCACTCCAGACTTCGAAAAATGCCACTAGAAATGGCATGAAATGGCATTTTTCAAAGTTTGGAAATTGCAGTGGCATTTCTCGGATACACCAGATTTGGAGTGGCATTTATCAAATTAACCCAAAACAAAAATAACTGGGCGAGCTGTTGGGTCCTTGGTGTCAGCCGCTCGTTGTGCAATTCTCTCGTTTATTGACTACGTTGACAATGGCATGGGACCCAGATGTCAGAAATCCACTAGGAGTAGCCATTTTTTATTGGCTTGAAATAAGTAGGCACTTGCTTGCGTACTGCCATGACCTTGGCGGGTCCCTGCTGTCATCCTCTCCACGTACAGTACCAGTTAGTCGTGCTTCAAAACTGATCGGCACGCCATTAAAAAAATAAAGGTCGATAACTAATGCGGCACCTCGGGCCAACCCGGCCAGATCGAATTTTGCACGAGAAATTACACACCATGTTTCGTTGACATGTGGTCCCGTTCCAACATATCAGTGAGACGACGGCGAGTAGTAGGAGTATTTCCGAACGGACGTGTAGGCTAGGGCGCCTCTTTGTGAACCGTGGCAAACTCGCAACCGTCCACCGACTCTTCGCCTTTCCCTCTCGATTTGGAACTGCTGTCGCACGCTCTTCCTCTCCCTCCTCTATTTTCCTTTAGCCCTGCACCCTTTCTTCTGCCATTGTTCAGTCGTCTTCTCCATCGAGGAAACAGGCCGGAAACGACCCCGTTATTCTTGCCCCGACCTGAAAGATGATGTGGTGGAGGAACTCATTGATCGGTGCGACGTCATCACCTCGGCTAGCATGGCAGGTTCGTTCAAGCCCATTCTCGACTCAACTAATAACATCATTAAAAAGAACCCAAGAGTCAAGGAGCGGTTTGATCTCCCCTATCTTCTTCGCCGTGACCCTGATGACTGGCGCCGGCACAACGGAGGCCTCGCCCTGTGCCAGTTGATGCCGCTTGATA
Source organism: Triticum urartu (assembly GCF_003073215.2). Classification (NCBI taxonomy): domain Eukaryota; kingdom Viridiplantae; phylum Streptophyta; class Magnoliopsida; order Poales; family Poaceae; genus Triticum; species Triticum urartu. Next base: position 626,794,438 of record NC_053026.1, read on the forward strand.
ATGATACGTATGATGTTAAGATGCCATCGCTCGAGGGCAAGGCTTGGGCGGGCGCAAATGGAGATTGGGTTGTCTACATTGGGTCCAACTGTGAGTGGGAACTTGTGAATGTGTACACTCGTCACCGGGTTCCACTTCCAAAAATCTCAGCACACTGCCCAGAGGTTGAGCACACCTGTAATGTACGCGCGTTAAAATACGATCATGGTGACTATCTTCTACGGAAGATAGCAATTTGTCAAGTTCCCAACCGCTCTTGGAATTACAACAACTATGAAGTTGTTGCTATCTTCGACAAGCTTGTTGCCATCCTTAGTGGTTTGACTCGATGGACATTGCTCAAAAATCAGTTTCTGTGCATGAATGAGTACTGTGATGCAATTCAATACGAGGGCCTTGTGTTTGCTGCCACCACTCGTGGCACTCTTTTTGCACCCGACGTGTAAACTCGCCGAATGCATTTCGGCGATCCTCAAGATCGAAGATGAGAAGATTTGTTGAGCTAGTTTTCAAGACCGTCAACCGAAGATGAAGAACGGTTCGGAAGAATCGAGGAGCGTCCCTAACTTGAAGACCGGTTCAGGGGGCTACTGACGGTGTCCTGGACTAGGGGGTACTCAACACGTCATCTCCCGATCTGATAGATTGGGCCGAGGACCCCCATGGCTGTATACTCATGGGCCAATTCGGACAGCTGCCGCATACATAGAAGATTCTACAAGACTTGGCGATCAAGACAAGGACTTCTCCCCACCGGCGTATTCGGCTAGGACTCTTGTTAACCTAGGCCTCTGGTGCATTATATAAACCAGGGCCAGGCTAGTCGATAGGATATACAACTTCATCATACACACAATCATACCATAGGCTAGCTTCTAGGGTTTAGCCTCTACGATCTCGTGGTAGATCAACTCTTGTACTACCCATATCATCAATATTAATCAAGCAGGACGTAGGGTTTTACCTCCATCAAGAGGGCCCGAACCTGGGTAAAACATCGTGTTCCTTGCCTCCTGTTACCATCGATCCTAGACGCACAGTTCAGGACCCCCTACCCGAGATCTGCCGGTTTTGACACCGACACTATCCATTCGAGAGCTCCTGGCAAAGAATGCCCTCCCATACCTCAAGAAGGAGAGGTCGTCGTTTTCGTAGATCACTTAGCCCGGGGCTTTAAGCCGCCCGGTTCTAAATTTTACTGGGACGTTTTAGCCGATTTTCAACTCCACCCACAAGACACTGGTCCCAACTCTGTTACAAACATGTGTCACTTCCAAGTGCTCTGTGAGGTGTTCTTTCAAGAGGAGCCCATAGTAGAGTTGTTCAGAGACTGTTTCCATCTAAACCGCCGTACTGAGTTTTCTGACGGTTCCAATACGGAATTGGGCGGTGTGGCGATTCAGAAAAGGAAAGAGGTCACATACCCTCACGCCAAGCTGCACAGCCACCCCAAAGAGTGGAATCAAACATGGTTCTATTGCAAAGACACCTCCCCTGCTGGTGAAAATCCTTTGCCTGGTTTTCGTCCGGAGCGGCTTAGCAATACACACCCCTTTCTGCAAAGGTTGACTGCCAAGGAGAGAAGCAAATACGCTCCTCAACTCTCCAAGCTCAGAGCCTTCATGGCCAATGGTTTAACAGGAGTTGATCTCGCTCGCTGTTGGATATCGTGGAGCATACTGCCCCTTAGTCAGCGCTCCGGTTTGATGCGCGAGTATACTGGCAGTGTTGATGACCCACTGCGACATGCTAACATCCAGCTTACCGATGAAGAAATCACAAAGGCTGTGAATAAAATGCTGAATGAACCGGAACACGTCTGTGCTCGAACCGGCCTGCTTCCCTTCTGTGCCACCAACAAACCGCTAGCTGTAAGAGTTTGCTTGTTCTTTTTTTCTGAACCTGTTATTGATATATCTGGTCATTGTTTAATATCAATGCCTGTTTAAAAAGGGCAATGATCCGTTTTGGAGCAAGAAACTGCCGCAAGAGAAACCAGAAAAACCGGAAAGATCAATCCGGCAAAAGACTAAAGCTGTGAAGAAGACTACCCACAGGAAAAGAACCACTGCATCCTCTGATCCGGCCGCTGATGACGATGTGGGTAACTCGGACCTTGAGGTAGAACTTGATTCACTTGGCTTATTTTTCACGCGCCTTATTGATGATGATATTTGTCAGGATGATGCTAAAGCCAGTCATGCTGATGTTGTAGAGGTAATTATTCTTTCCTCCGATTCAGATCCTTTGCCTTCACTAAAAATCTGTCAGGCAAACCGGAAGGTTAAATGTTCTCATCCTCTTGCTTACTTGGATCCCAAATTTCTTATGAAGACCCAACAGCACGAAGCTCGCCACACGACCCAGCATAGTGGCCAGGTAGTTACCTCCGCCGGTTTACCGAATAGTCCGGTTCGGAAACGCCATTCAGAGGTCTCTAATTTGCCTGTCAGTGCTTGTCCTAAAATTGGCTGTTTTCGTCAACCTCTTAATCCTTCTGACTCTGATTATCAGGTTACTTCCCATTCATCATCTGGCGAGTCATCAGCTACCCAGCTGCCGCCGCTCAAAACGGTGCTTGGGTAAGCCATACTTATCATAATGCTTCTGGTGTATTACTTTGTAGCATATACTGTACTGACCTTTGTTACTCCTTTCAGGGCCAAGCCTAAGCCAAGCAAGAAGGCTCGCCTAGATAAAGCGGCTGAAGAAGATGCTATTCCTGAACCGGACAGAGTACTCAACCCTGAAGTGGCCATCCGTGAGGATGTGCCAAACGACCCACCACCACAAGATGATGATTTTATTACTGAAGAGAGACATGTTGATACCTCCGGTCCTGTTGACCAGCCCAGAAGCCCCATCCGGATTGAGAAATCCACCAGTCCATCCAAGTCTACTGATAAACTGACGGCCCCAATGCAAACCGGCGACGCCAAGGATGATGAAGTTGTTATTACTGGCATTGGCCATATAGAGCCAAGCAATCCTGTCGCTTTGTCTAAACATACTGCCAAGGAAGAATTTGCTGCCTTTGGCAAGGGCAAGTGGAATGTTGATCTGGCGACTTACGCTGCTCTGAACGCCCAAGACGTCCATTCCGGCTATCTGAACCGGCTGTATACCAGTCGTGACTATGAAGCCGGTCTGGTTAACATGATGAAAGATAAATATGAGGTAACTTCCATATGCTCTTTCCTGCTTGTATGCTTCAATTCTTGCTGACTCGCCTAGCCCCCAAGGACCGGTTTGTAATCTTCTTTCAAACCGGGACTTACTAATATAAATCTTAAAGCCTCGAAATTCGCTGATGTAGCCCCCAAGGGCCGGTTCAACTTAGTGTAGTTAAACCGGGACTTAAGTAATTAATATCGCTGCATCAGAACTTATTTGAACAAATAGCCATTAGCCCCCAAGTGCCAAGTTGAATACTTGTATTGAGCTTGGGACTTTATAATCAAGTGAAATATGAAGATCAAATAGGCATTAGCCCCCAAGCGCCAAGTGCATAACTTGTTATGTGGTTGGTGCTTCAATTCTTGCACTGCTTGCTGAATCATATAACTGTCTGTATGCAGGCTGAGCTGAAGACAAAAGAGACCCAAATCGCCGATCTCCAAGAAAATCTGAAGTCCCAACAGACTGAAACCTCAAAAGCAAAAGAGGAGTTGACCAGCGCCTTAAGCGTCATGGAACAGCTTAAGAAGGATTTCAAGAAGGAGCGGGCGGATTGGGCTACTGAAAATCCGCTTTAACCAAACGAGCAAAAGATGCCGAGGCTGCACTGAAACCGGTGGTGGATGAACTGACCAGCATAAAGCGGCACGTGCATGCCATGACCGCTGCTATCTTTGGTAAGCCGGTTTGATTTCTGAATTGATTCTGCCATCTTACAGAGCTGCCGGTTTGTTAACCCTTTGTGATATTTCAGGGACACGCATTGGTCATTTGGGGTCAGATGCGCGGAAGAAATTGAAAGCCGCCTATACGTTGATCGAACAACTGTACACTGGTGCACCGCGGATCATCTGTACTTCATCCCACAACAAGCCGGCGCCCACTTTGATTCAGGACACTCTGCAGAAACTGTCGGTGCTTCCTGCCCGGGTTGAAGAGCTGAAGAAATCTGCTGCTCGAACCGGTGCGATCAATGCCTTAATCCGGGCAAAAGCTTGGGTGCTGAATTTTGATCCTATTGAAGCGGCTCAGGGCTATCCCAGCTTGAAGGAAGACGGGTCAGAGTTTAGTGAAGCGGATCTGCGAGCAATAAACCGGGAGGTGCGTCCGCTAGCTTGTCAATTGGCTGAAGAAGCAGACTTGTCTCATTATCAAGCCCAATATGACAATCAAAACAAGCGAGTAGCTGCACCAATTCATGAAGCGGAAAATCTTATCCCTCCAATCCGTAAGCATACTTACGCTCCTGATAATGAACCGTCGTTGCTGATCCACGATGAAGCTGTCTTTCGAGCATTAATGGGAATCGACTGGACAACTGTTGATTTCCAGCCGCTGGGTAGAGCAACTGAAGTTGAAGCGGCGCGGGATGACCCACAACCATCAGGCCAGGCTGGTGACCAAGCTTGAACCGGCAGCCGGTTTAAACTGCTTCTCCTTTGAAAAACAATGATCTTGTTTTGGGCACCGTGTTGCCTTGTAATAGGTTAGCTGATACTCTTGATCTTAATATGTCTGCGTGCATAACCACTGCAACTTGTGCTTTCTTTGGGTGATGAACTTTCCAAAGTATTTTCTGCAACATAAAAAATCTTAAACTGCCACCGCAGCTGTACCATCAGGCGGAGTATGATGTTTGCATATATAAAATCAAAATATCTGAAATTTGAGCATATGATCAAATCTTTGAGATACATAATACCTGCCATCGTTGGGCATGAAGTTGGCTTAGCCAATCTTGAAGCGGAGGTTTCATAAACCCACACTGTTGGAGGAGATAGCAGCTCCTGTATATATATATAATGCCGGTTTACCATGTAAACCATGCCGGGTTATAAAACACCGTGTTACTCCGTAATAGGATGTTAACAAAAAATCAAACCGAGCAAATAGTCTCCGGATTAAAAATGGACCGTGTTCCGTCAATTGACAATGTGAACCGGTTTAAAATTTTGTCGGTTAAAACGCAACAAAAGGAAAGAAATATCTATCAAAGAAAATTGTGAAGCAAAGGCAATGATAAAACCATATGCAAAAAGAGGCTTATTTGAGCCGATCAGATGGCGTTGCCATGGTCGGACATGACCAAGCTCCCGATAGGTGTAGCTATGGTTCAAGTCAGCCAGGTCCCCAAATGAAACCGTGGCATTTATGCCGATCAAGAGGCGTGGCAATGGTTCGGGTTCGACCAAGCCCCCAAGTGATTCTGTGGCCTTAGGCCGATCAAGAGGCGTGGCTGGTTCAGACGTGACCAAGTCCCCAAGTGATCTGGTGGCTCTCGCCTATCAAGAGGTGTTGCATTGGTTCGGACACGACCAAGCCCCCAAGTGATATAACATGATGCTTTTGAAAAGCTAACTCAAGGGGTAAACCGGAGGCTGCTTTAGAACAACTCTGTGTAACCACACATGATGTAAAAGGACAGATACCCCGCTTTAGTGAGGTTCCGGTTTATTATATTTAATCATAATATATACATTGTCGTAATATGTACATAAGTAGAGCCAATGGCTCAGGTATAGTAAGGCCGAAGATGAGCTATGTTCCACGGCCTGTTGGTCTCTTCCTCTGATGTACGTGAGTCTTTATGCTCTCGAATATCAATTCGATAGTATGACCCGTTGTGCAGATTCTTGCTGACCACGAAAGGTCCCTCCCAAGGTGGGGATAGCTTATGCATATCAGCCTGGTCTTGAATGAGCCGAAGCACCAAATCTCCTTCCTGAAAGGCTCTGGTTCTGACTCGGCGACTGTGATAACGACGAAGATCCTGTTGGTAAATCGCCGAGCGGGCGGCTGCTATGTCACGTTCTTCATCCAATAGGTCCAAAGCGTCTTGCCGTGCTGTCTCGTTGTCCGCTTCAACATAAGCCGCCACATGAGGTGAGTCATGACGAATATCACTCGGGAGAACTGCCTCCGCTCCGTAGACCATGAAGAACGGCGTGTATCCTGTTGATCTGTTGGGTGTAGTATTGATGCTCCATAACACAGATGGTAACTCTTCTACCCAACAACCCGGTGTTCTCTGCAAAGGAACCATAAGCCGGGGCTTGATGCCTCTCAAGATCTCTTGATTAGCCCTTTCTGCTTGACCATTGGACTGTGGGTGTGCCACTGATGAAACGTCAAGCCGGATGTGCTCCCATTCGCAGAACTCCTTCATGGCACCCTTGGACAAATTGGTACCATTATCTGTGATGATACTGTGTGGAAAGCCAAACCGGAAAATCACTTTTTTGATGAACTGAACTGCCGTGGCCGAATCACACTTGCTAATAGGTTCTGCTTCCACCCACTTTGTAAACTTGTCAACCGCCACCAGGAGGTGGGTCTTCTTATCTTTGGACCTTTTGAAAGGCCCAACCATATCCAGCCCCCAAGTCGCAAACGGCCAAGTAATTGGAATCATTCTCAATTCTTGAGCCGGCACATGAGCACGTCTTGAAAACTTTTGGCAACCGTCACATCGTCTGACCAGATCCTCCGCATCAGCATTAGCAGTTAACCAATAGAAGCCATGGCGAAACGCTTTAGCTACCAAAGATTTTGAACCGGCATGGTGACCACAATCTCCTTCGTGGATCTCATGCAAAATTTCACAGCCTTCTTCAGGAGACACACAGCGTTGAAACGCCCCTGATACACTGCAATGATGCAACTCGCCATTGACAATAGTCATGGACTTGGACCGCCGGATTATCTGTCGGGCCAGAGTCTCATCCTCCGGTAACTCGCCCCGGTTCATGTATGCCAGGTAAGGAAGCGTCCAATCCGGAATGACATGAAGAGCTGCCACCAATTGAGCCTCCGAATCAGGAATAGCCAAATCCGCTTCACCAGGGAGCTTGACCGACGGATTGTGTAGTACATCCAGAAAAACATTGGGCGGGACCGGTTTGCGCTAAGAGCCCAGCCGGCTTAAAGCGTCCGCCGCTTCATTCTTCCATCGGTCCACGTGGTCCACCTGATAGCCTTTAAAGTGACCCGCAACAATATCCACCTCACAATGATACGCTGCCATGAGTGGGTCCTTGGAATCCCAAGTGCCAGATACTTGTTGATCCACGAGGTCCGAGTCACCGAAGCACTTAACTCGACTTAGATTCATCTCCTTAGCCATCCGGAGACCATGGAGCAAGGCTTCATACTCAGCTGCATTGTTAGTACAAGGGAACATTAAATGGAGAACTTAACAAAACTTATCACCTCGCGGGGAAGTTAATACGACTCCAGCCCCTGAGCCTTCCAATTGCTTGGATCCATCAAAATGGATGGTCCAATATGTGTGATCCGGCTTTTCTTCAGGTGCTTGCAGTTCCGTCCAATCATTGATGAAATCAACAAGTGCTTGAGACTTAACCGTCGTCCGAGGCACATACTTCAATCCGTGCGGCCCAAGCTCTATAGCCCACTTGGCAATCCGGCCAGTCGCTTCCCGGTTCTGGATGATATCCCCCAAAGGAGCAGAACTGACCACCATAATTGGGTGCCCTTGGAAGTATTGCTTAAGCTTTCGGCTTGCCATAAAAACTCCGTACACCAGCTTCTGCCAATGCGGATACCTTTGCTTGGACTCAATGAGTACCTCGCTAATATAATAGACCGGACGTTGAACCGGATGCTCCTTACCTGCCTCCTTTCGCTCCACCACAATAGCCACGCTGACCGCATGAGCATTAGCAGCAACATATAGCAGTAACGGCTCCTTGTCAATGGGAGCAGCGAGCACAGGAGGATTGATCAATTGCCGCTTTAAGTCCTCAAATGCTTCATCAGCAGCGGAACTCCAGACGAATTGATCCGTCTTCTTCAACATCTGATACAAAGGGATTGCCTTCTCACCAAGGCGGCTGATAAACCGGCTTAACGCGGCAATCCGGCCTGCCAGGCATTGAACATCATTAATACACTTTGGTTTAGCCAGGGAGGTGATGGTTGTGATCTTCTCTGGATTAGCCTCAATTCCCCTGTTGGACACAAAAAACCCAATAACTTGCCTGCCGGTACACCAAAGACACACTTGGCCGGATTAAGCATCATCTTGTACGTCCTCAGGTTATCAAAGGTTTCCTTCAAGTCGTCAACCAAAGTCTCCTTCTCCCTGGACTTAACCATGATATCATCCACGTAAGCATGTACATTACGGCCAATTTGCTTGTGAAGACAATTTTGTACACACCGTTGATAAGTTGCCTGGGCACTCTTGAGCCCAAAGGGCATAGACACATAGTAGAAGGCTCCAAAGGGAGTTATGAATGCCGTCTTCTCCTGGTCCTTAACTGCCATTTTGATCTGATGATAGCCAGAATATGCATCCAAAAAACTTAAACGCTCGCAACCCGCCGTAGCATCAATAATTGATCAATATGGGGGAGGGCAAAGGGATCTGCTGGACAAGCCTTATTAAGATCTGTATAATCCACACACATGCGCCAGGTGCCATTTTTCTTAAGGACCAGCACCGGATTGGCAAGCCACTCAGGGTGAAAAACTTCAACAATAAAGCCAGCTGCTAAGAGCCTGGCTACCTCTTCTCCAATCGCCTTGCGTCTTTCTTCGTTAAACCGGCGGAGGAACTGTTTCACCGGTTTGTATTTAGGATCCACATTAAGGGTGTGCTCAGCGAGTTGCCTCGGTACACCTGGCATGTCAGAGGGTTTCCATGCAAAAATGTCCCGATTCTCACGGATGAACTCGATGAGTGCGCTTTCCTATTTCGGATCCAAGTTGGCACTGATGCTGAACTGCTTGGACGAATCGCCAGGTATGAAGTCAACAAGCTTAGTTTCTGCTGCCAATTTGAACTTCAGGGCCGGATCATGCTCCGTAGTTGGCTTCTTTAATGGAGTCATGTCCGTCGGATCAACATTGTCCCTATAATACTTCAGCTCGTCGGTGGCACAAACCGACTCTGCGTAGGCCGCATCTCCTTCCTCGCACTCCAAAGCGATTTTTACAGCTTCCGTGAACCGTTATTGTCCCCTTGTGACCCGGCATCTTGAGCTGCAAATACTAATAACAGGGCCGTGCCATAAACTTGGCGTAGGCCGGTCGCCCAAACAGGGCGTGATATGGACTTTGGATTTTCACCACTTCAAACGTCAATGTCTCCGACCTAGAATCATGATCATCTCCAAAGGCCACTTCCAGAGCTATCTTACCAACAGGATATGCTGACTTGCCAGGTACCACACCGTGGAACACCGTATTAGACGGTTTGAGATTTTTATCTGTTAGTCCCATACGACGGAAGGTCTCATAGTACAAGATATTAATGCTACTCCCTCCATCCATGAGCACCTTGGTGAACTTGTAACCTCCCACCTAAGGCGCCACCACCAGAGCCAACTGACCCGGATTATCAACCTGGGGAGGGTGATCCTCTCTGCTCCATATGATTGGCTGTTCAGACCAGTGTAGATAACGGGGCACGGCCGGTTCAACAAAGTTGACTGCCCGCCTCTGAACCTTCCGGTCTCGCTTGTCCAAGCTAGTGGTGAAGACATGGTACTGCCCACTATTCAACTGCTTTGGGTTTCTCTGGTAACCTGACTGTTGCTGCTGTTGGTTGTAACCACCCTGGTTGTTCTGATTATTTTGATTATTATGTCCGCCCGGATTACCATTAAATCCTGAACCGGAATTTCCTCCACCATAACCCGGCCCGGATCCTGAGCCACCGCTGGAGCCGTGATCATACCGGAAAGCATTAGAATTCTTGAACTCCTGCATAATGAAGCAATCCTTCCAAAGGTGGTTTGCTGGCACCTCCTTCGTTCCATGTCTTGGACAGGGCTGGCTCAGTAGATAATTTAGGCGGTCCGGGTTAGGGTTGGGTGCTCCATTGCGATTTGGCGGTTTACCCCTGCGTCGCTGGCCCTTGTCCTGCGCGTTGGTGTTAGCCACAAAGTCCATGTTACCATCCGCTTTACGCTTGCCTCCACCACCATTGCCTGCCAAGTGATGCTGCTGACCTTTGGAATTGATGTTCCTCTTTCCCTTCCCTTCCTTGTCGTCATCAGATTCGGGATCCTTGGTACTATCAGAATCAGCAAACTTTACCAAAGCAGCCATGAGGGTCCCCATGTCAGTGCAATGGCGCTTCATCCGTCCCAATTTTAGCTTTAGGGGCCCAAACCGACAGTTGCCTTCTAGGGTTAAGACTGCGGTGTCAGCGTTGATGCGGTCTGATGAATGCAACACTTGTGAGACCCAGCGCACCCAATGAGTCATCGATTCTCCTTCCTCCTGGACACAGGCAGCTAAGTCTACTATCGACATGGGTTGCTTACATGTATCCTTGAAATTACTGATAAACCGGGCTCGTAATTGGGCCCATGAACTGATAGAATTGGCCGGTAAGCTTTTTAACCAAGTGCGGGCCGTTCCTTCAAGCATCATGGTGAAGTACTTCGCACATGCCGCATCATGCACATCAAGCATCTCCATGGCCATCTCATAGCTCTCCACCCATGTCTCTGGGGGTTGATCCACCGTGTAATTTGGTACCTTGCGCGGGCCCTTGAAATCCTTGGGCAGGTGCACATTGCGTAAAGCGGGGACAAGGCAAGGCACCCCCAAAGAGCTAGAAGTAACATCGGGTTCGACCGAAATAGTTGGACGAACCGGCGTAAGCTGCCAAGCCTGATACTGTGCGGCTAACTCGGCCTCCCTGCGCGCTCGGGCTCGGTCCACCACTTCCTGAGCGTTATCAGCACCACCCGCCAGGTTGTAGCCGCGGGGTGCTCCACGTCGTTCATTACTTGACACTGTTGGTTCATCCATACGCCTGCTATAGCTCCGGCTTGGACGAGGGGTCGAGTGGATCCGGTCGCGGCTGTAGGAGTACGCTTCCTGTTGGACCAAAGCTGTCCTAAGAAGCTCCTTGACCCGTCGTGTCTCTACCGCCTGCGATGAGTCACCTTCAATTGGAATGGCCTCCAGCCGTGCAGCAGCGGCAACGAGATTGTCCATTGGGTTGGAGTAGTGACCCAGAGGTGTTGAAACAGCCTGAGGTATAACAGTGTTTTGACGAGGCGGATTCATCGGACGGGGCTGAACCGGCGCACCGGTCCCCGGAGCTTCCGGCTGGTTTCCCTCCAGCGGATTGCTAGTTCCTGCTCCTGGGGTGTTGAAAAGGTCTCTGGCCTCGAAAACCGAAGGCAAACGGGATCGGTACTTCCTCCTCATGACTTCATGCGATGCGTTCTGGTCCAACATGAGCCTGTAGGCTTGTGCGTCTAAAGCGGCCCGCTCTATGGTCATCCTGGCATTCTCAGCTGCCAGGTCCGCCTTGGCCTGGGTGATCTGTTCCTTCACCTTTGCAATCTCCGCGTTGTGGACTTCCTGATCCGCCGGATTAGCTTCTGCCATAAGCGCAGCCAATGCATCAAATAGACCTGATAGAACTTGAGTCGGCAGGCGTGCAGAGCTTCCTGCCCCGGCAGCTGTTGCCGCTACTGAACCGGAGGTTATTGGCGCAGCGGTCGAAGAATGAAATGCTGCCTATGTGCCGTCCATGAATATTCCAACTCGGTTGGGTTGATCAGAGGGGTCTGGAATACTGTCGCCATCGGAACAGCCTCCAATCCGGCCATCTTGTAGCTGATATAGAGATTCGGTTCTCCAGTTGATGACTCATCGCCGGAATAAATGACGGTCTCACCGCGAGATTCCGATCCATCCTCATAACTTCTTCCATGGATGACTCCCACGAAGGCACACTTCACGGCCGGTTTAACCCGGGCGGATCGCGCACGCTGAGCCGTTTCGACGAGGTCGGTGCAAATGTCCGGCTCAGGGCCCGGTTCTCCGATCTTGCCGATGAAAATGTGTATGCCACCAAAGGGGACCCGGTACCCGTACTCAACTGAGCCGGCCTCGGGGCCCCAGCCTGCATCATCGATGTATAGCTTGCCGCGACGACTCTTAGTCATCCGGCCCATAGCGTAGCCCTTGAGTCCTTCAAAGCGGCCCTCCAAGAACTTGAAACCATCGTGCGATAGCCCCACGGTGGGCGCCAACTGTCGTGGTTTTGTCACCGCAGATGTCCTAGAGAAAGGATTTAGTCGTGGAGCCATCGCGACGGGTTAGCTTGAAGGGGTTAAAGCGAACACAGGGACGCAAGAGAGTTTATACTAGTTCGGCCCCTTCGATGAAGGTAAAAGCCTACGTCTAGTTGTGATGGGATTGATGGGGTTTCGATGACTAGGGAGCACACAAGCTTCGCCTATGTCTCGAGTTGTTGTCTTTTGTCTGAACAGCCGGCGGGTCGTCCCCTTATATACACGGGTGACGCCCGTCGGTTCACAGATTCCCAATACCGGCTCATAGATGTGTCCGGTTTGGTCTCTACTTATTCCTAACTTACAATACAAGTTACATACCAACGCCGGTTTACGGCTACAGGCCTTGAACCGACTATGGGCCTTGAGCCCTCATCTGCCTTCTTGGGTTTCAACATAGTTAACTACTGAAGAGGTTAACCCGGCCCAGATAGGCCGGTTTACGCCCAGTAGTGATATCCTCAACACAACTCCTACTCATGGTAGTGGGTTTCATCTATTTACTGTGGCAATGACAGGTCATGCAAAGGAAAGGGTTCAACTACTGCAGCATGTGACAGTTGAATTATTGTTGTCCTAATGCAGTAAAAGAGAGCAGGAGCGAGAGAGTGGGATTGTATCGGAATGAACAAGGGGGTTTGCTTGCCTGGCACTTCTGAAGATAGTACAGTTCATCATCGGTGTCATCGATCTCATCATCGGAACGTCGTCTACTGAGAGGGGAAAATTACCGGCAAATAAGGAAGAACACAATCAATGCGATGCACAATATGATGCATGATCATGACATGGCAATATGCTGTGATTTGAGCTAATGCAACTAGCAATGATTTAAATGAAGTTGGTTTGAACGAAAGGTTCAAATTCAAACTCCATATGTGATTATTTAAATGCCAACATTTGATTTGACCTGATCAGCAGGCATAAGTTGCTCAAACATGCATGGAAATAGCATGAATGGATAGATTGGATTTTTTCTGATAATTTTTCATATATAATTTATTTAATTCTGAGCTACGGTTGATTTTATACGAATTTTAGAAGTTTAGAACATTTTTTGAAATTTATAAATCATTTCTGATTTATTTTAATTCTAGAAAATGTTTACTACGTCAGCATTAGGTCATGTTGACCTCAGCAGGTCAACAGGGCTGCCCCGGGTCAACCCTGACCAGTGGGTCCCACTGGTCAGTGTCACGGTGCTAGCTAGAGTCACTGACGTGTGGGGCCAGTCAACGGCCACGTCAGCTTGGTCAAAGCTGACGCGTGGGGCCGCTCTGGTTTAGTTAATCCTAAGCAGAAATAAAACAGGGGTTAATTAGGGCATGGGGCCCTGGTGTCAGTGAGCTAGGAGGGTTAACTAACTGCGTCATTAGCACTAACTAATCTACCACGTCACCGGATTAACTCCGGCGATAACCAGAGCGCGGCGGCAATGCTCGTCCGGCCAACTCCGGCGTCGGCTGGATGCGAGGCTGGGTGCGTTCGAAATCCTGCGATGCGGCGCATCTAATGGTGGCCATGGTGTGTGCTGGGATGGCGTGCAACGGCGGCGACGACAAGCTGGGCGGCGGCCGGAGCTCGGGCGTCGGTCGTTTTGTTGATGCGGCGTGCTAGCGGGCGAACGGAGGCACTAGCGAGGCGCTGCGGAGTGCGGGGAATGCGTTAGGCACCAGCGGTGACCAAAAGGTCACCGGAGTGACGCCGGCGTCGAGCTCGTGCGGCGGAGCGGCTCGGCTCTGGTAGAGGAGGCGGCTAGAGGGTGCGTACGAGCGCGGGGAGCAGGGGTGAAGATGGCGGAGCTCACAACGGGGTCGTAGACGGTCTCAGCGAGCTCGGCGAGGTGGAGACAGCGGCAAATCGAGGGCGACGATCGTCGGTGGCCGAGGAGGGGAACGGCGGAGCTGGCGGCATCCAGGGCTTCTGGCGCCTTCCGTCTTGGTGAGGAGGAAGAGGGGGACGAGGCGGGGCTTCTTGGCACATCGGCGAGGCCAGGGGAGTACGGTGGCCGTGGCAACAGGCGTCGGTGATGACGTGCTCCGCTCAGGCGCGTGCGCCGAGAGAGTAGAGGAGGGGGGAGGAGCGAGGGAGAGCGCGAGGGGGTTACAGGGGCGTCGTGGCGCCTCCAGAGAAGGCCAAGCGGTCGGCGGCAAGCAGGAGGAGGCGTGGCGAGCTCGGCGGTGTCGCGGTGTCCCTCCTCTGCCTACTGGCAGAGGTAGGCGATGACTGGCACCAGGCCAGTGGGCTGGGCCGTGCTGGGCCAGGCTAGGTAAGCGCCAGGTAAGTGCTTTCTCCGCTCTGCCTTTTCCAGTTTTTATTTGTTTTCTACTTTTGCAATTTGTTTTTGATTTAGTAAAAACACCAAATCATTTCTATAAATCCTAAAATTAATTATGGGCAATAACTGAATTTTCTCAGAGGCCCTTAGCTATTTCCAGAATTGCTGGAGCATTTAATAATATTTATAGCAATTAAATGCCCCAATTCAAATACTTTATGAATTAATTCAAATATCCAGAATGGCCTGAAAATATTTGCATCAGTTTTGGCAGAGGTTTTCACCTTTAACAAAAATAATGAACATTTTCAAAGGCATTTTGGATTCATTGAAGATTATTTTAGGTTGAACCTATTTGACTTGATCTGGTGCTAGGGTTTCATCAATTCCCATTTCAACTTTCAAAGAAATTTAGACATGATGCATGTATGCTTGTGCAACTATTTGCAATCAAATTCTAGGGCTGTGACAACTCACCCCCACTAAACAAGAATCTCGTCCCGAGATTCAAGCGTAGGGTAAGATGAAGGGGGCGAAGCAAACTAACACAATCTTCATGATCCAGGTTGCACTTCGTGAGAACGTTCATTCAATCATCATCTTTGTCTCGACGTCTTGCTCTGAGAACTCCAACCAACATGACAACGCGGGGAAGAGGAAAAACTCTAGAAGGATTGATCTTCTCGAAGATCGAACAGCTGATGATCAACTCACGGAATGAGACATTGAAACATCTCTCGAGCTGAGACATGAAGCATACATCCAAAGTAATGGAGTGAAATGGATGACGAAGGTTCACTAGGTAGGCAACAATTCCACACTTAAGAAGGTGGTGAACGGTTGTCAATGTAGCGAGGAGTTGAGTTGCCATGATTCCACAACGAGGCACCTTAACAGAGGTGACTCATAGAATTATTCCCTTAAGTGGCAAAAAGAATTACTTTTGATACATAGATCATTAAAACTCTCTAAACCAGCCTAAGGAAAATTACAAATGATCGATCGAAGGAGTTCGGAGAAATGGCATACTCAGTTTGGAAAGAGAACTAGAGTTATAAGACAACCCAGCAAATGGAAAGCACATTCCATATGATGCCGAGGATATAACCCGGTGACTGGGCGTGCTCTCAAGAACTTGAGCATTTCCATATCCATCAAGGTTTGCCAGCATCTGTGCCAAGATGTTGGTGACACCTCGTACTACCATGATGAATATCGGTGGAGGATGCATATGCAAAGGAAGATAACACCTTCTCAGATTTCACCTTAGCGAGGCCAAGGAAACAAAATCTGGATGATCGACCGAGAGACATTTAGCACTCCGCTTCTAATGTTCTCCTTGATGTGCTAGCGTAACCCATTTATAGATATGGTTTGGTATCTAGAACATCAAGTAAAAGGTCGGACTTCAGGAGCACAAGAATCCATAAGGAACAACTACAGAAGTAAATTCTACGGAATCCTTGTGGGGAGGTGGCCAACTTCCTCAATCAAGATACTACAATAATAGGTCTTCCGGCTGGCTATGTTGGCCACGGCATCCACTTTACCGGGTTACAAAGAGACCAACCATCATATCTACCTGAGATTCAGATCTGGTTGGTGTCAGGATATTCTAGATTCATCCAGTCTAGAGAGAAAAATGAAAGTCTGCAACACAAATCGACAAGATGGCGTTGCGAGATTCTCGGGAGATGAACTATGATAGCAAGCTCCAAGACATGAGCTGGTTCTGCTACACACATGTGAACATGTTGTCCTAGACAAGAATGACCACATAGTAGTCTTATAGTAAAACACTATCGAGTTCAGGTCAAGATCCATCATCAAGGATTTCGAAGTCTTTTCGCGCGCTAGACTTATTTTCCTTGAACAAGTCAATCAGTGGCTTGGGATGCTAGGGAACATATGGAATGAAGGTTGCAAGTCTCCAAACCATAGGATACTTCACACATATGCATGAATGACTTGGGATGATTCCAGGGGAAGCAAAAAAAAACAAGCTTTCTCGAATTCATGGCGGCAACTTGCATCGATTGCATGTGAACTTAGAAGAAGTCGCTACTTTCATCCAAACATATGCTTCATGAACGGAACACGAAGATAATGCTTATAAAGTTTCCAATATTAGATGGATGTTCAACACGAAACATGGAGAAGGTAGCAGTGTTGCTGATGGGCTCAACAACAATTCATCCAGGTTTCCATGGAGATGGAATTCCATAATTATGTGAACAAGTGATAGCATTGGTCAGACCCAACAGATATAATGGTGTATGCTCGAGGGATCAACCACGAGTAAGACAACATTATGAACATCGTTGGATCTGATTTGATTTGATGATAGCCCATACTCAAATAAAGTTTTGATACAACAATAGGTCCAACAACTGATCATAAGGACCAATCGATGAAGATTTTATCTTTCCTCAACACACACACACACAAAGATATCCCCTAACATGAACTAAGTCAGACAGGCTTTTATCTTCCAACTCTCCAAGTTGTTGTTTGGCTTAACCAACTAGCTCAGGGGTATGCAACACAGATTCTTGGAGAAAGAGTGGTTTATTGGAAAACCAAATTGATCCCGAATTCAACATATCGGTCAGGGGACAACCTGGTGGTACTTCCAAGAAGATATTTGGAAAATCACGATCCACCGACATGTTATTAAGATCGAGAACAATCTTGCTTTTCAGGGCAAGACGATGTGATCAAAAGAGCAAGGGTTTGACAAAATCCTAACTCATCGATCGAAGAGTGCACCAACAAAAATGGGCTAGGTAGCACGATCAGTCCTAGGATGGTGATTCAATAACCAACACGCTAAGGATGAGAATATTGTCCTTTAACTACCAAGCAACACAGTTGCTAGGAGTATTGATTTTACACATCACAGTTCACTTGTCGGCATTCCGGTTGCAACAACACAGAGACTGAGGAATAAAGAATGATGGCAAGAAGTATCACTTCGTCAAGAATTCATAAGACACGGTGCAATTCCTATGATATTCCTGACATAAAGAGGGCAATACTTCATGGAAGAACAGAATCAAAAGCTGGATTAGCATTTTGATCTGCGGAATACAACTGCTTTGACCCAATCCTAGATATGGATGAGGTACTCGAGTTTGTTTCTCCTAGTCATTCTGAAATAGAACGGCTCGACGGACCACACGAATAATAAGCATCGATAACACGAATTCACAACTACTCCTGACTATCAATTGATAGACAAGGTCAGAATACAACTAAAGAGAGACAACTCAAAGGAATATATGTTTTTTTGAGTTGTGGATGCATAGATTAGTATGTCGAGCGAAGCTCAACATTTCTTCCGGGTAACCCATGCGGAAGGGTAGGATTGGCAGAGTCACAATATGAATGGAGTACTCCTCAAGAGCACCCTGGTTGTAATCTTTTGGTTCAAAGGAACTTCTGCCATGAAGGTTCATGGTATTGGAATAAGGAAATACCATGGACCTCGAGGACTAATGCAAAGGTTACTAATGACCTAAATGGACGAGCAAACTATCAACATGAAGTGAGTAGGGTGAATCTTGGGTTCAAGAACCCAAGAAAAGGATACCTACTAACTAATAACATCACAAGATGCTTTCGAGAATAATGGCCAGAATCATCACATTGGGGATACAAAACATGGCTAGATCACTAGGTGACTCCCTAAGATGCCTAGGGTCATAATACTAGCTCCAACACATATGTCAAGGCGATGGAGTACCTCAATAGTTTGTTAGTGTACTTAATCTGGCCCAAAGGGACGCGGAAACAGAGGGAAAGGATTTTGCAAATGCATCAGATTGTTTGGAAACCTGGGATGACTCAGACAGCATAATGGCTGTAAATGCAGAAAAAAGATTTGACACATCATGCAAGATGGTGGCATAACCACTCAACATCACAAATATCAAGGTTCCGAGACCAACTATGAACACACGGAAGTACTGGAAACTAAACTGAGACATGAGTCCATCAATCCTATAAGTCTATGGATTAGTAACACGTCATCCTGATAGATAGATGAGAAGGCCTAGTTTATTAACCCCGTAGAAAAGAAGAGGTCGACTCAGATCAGAAGGGCATACGATAAAGGAGTAAAAAGAGCCTTACGTTCCCTTCCACAATCAATTCCCTTACATAACTAAAGCATTTCTAGACACAACTTTGACTGGTTGGCTTGGTAATCCTACAGGCAGTCAGGCTCTGATACCAAAGCTGTCAGGACCTCGATTCCAAGTCACATCGATCTAGCCGGTAACACCTCATATCACGTTGCGACCTCACGCACGGTATTCCCACGGGTGTCGCCTTACCATGGCCCGGGACCGTTTGTGCCTTCCGGCTCACGTATATGATAGTGTCGCTAGCATCCATATGATAGAGAACCCGGGCCGACATGACTAGTCATGAACCCAAAGTGGCACTAACTTACGGGGACAGGCATACATGAATCAACATCGAGCATGTCGGTCAGCAGCGTGCGAATCCGGGCTGTAGCACTGGGCTAACAGGACTCCGGTGAACCAGGCTGTAGCAGGCTAGGCAGGACTCCGGATGTCACCGCGTGACATTTCCCTGAAAGGACAGACACAGGAACAAAGTGAATCACATGCCGGCCAGTCAAGTGTTCCGGAGCAGTAGTGCTGGGCTAGCAGGACTCCAGTGAACCGGGCTGTAGCGGACTACTATGGCTCATGGAAGCACAAGACTACATTTCCCCATAACAAAGGCTACCAAGGATAAACAACTAGGTTGTCGTATCCCACACATACCAAGCATTTCAATCATACACACAATATGCTCGATATGTGTAAATACAACATGGCATCACAACAAAACTCTACGACTCAAAGTATTTATTCATTAGGCTCCAAAGAGCGAGATATTACAAACATGGGTCTCATGACCCAACATACAGAGCAAACAAGCAACAAGCACATGCGGAAGCTTAACTTGTCTGAGTACAGACAACTACAAATGAAGAAGGCTGAGAAGCCTGACTATCTACAAGACCCTCCCAAGTGTACAAGATCGTAGCTGAGGTAACGAGCTAAACGTCGAAGTCCATGCGGAACTACTAGTGAGACTGAAGTCTCTCTGCAAAAACATAAATTAAGCAAACGTGAGTACAAATGTACCCAGCAAGACTTACATAAGAACTAGCTACATATGCATCAGTATCAATAAAGGGGTGGTGGAGTTTAAATGCAGCAAGCCCGCTTTGACTCGGTGGCTATCCTGAACTACGACTGCAAGTAACTCTTTTAAGGTGGCGCACACGAGTCCACATATTCACCATATCAATACACCACTATGGATCCGCTCCCGTCTCCCTACGAGAACGCCATCCATAGCACTCACGCTTATCTTGCGCATTTTAGAGTATCCACTTTCACTTGTCTATGAACTGCACAGGCAACCCAAAAGTCCTTTACCACAGACACGGCTATTCGAATAGATGATGGTAACCCTGCAGGGGTGTACTTCTTCACACACGCTCTCGCCACTTACCACCATGTACACATCATGTATCTCGGCAACCTTCAAGCGGAAGCCTGGCGAGGGAGTTGGCCACAACCTGACTAACCAACAAGTCTCTAGTCCAGGTTTATCGCCTATTCGGGTTCCATCCGCAAGGAGATCTGGCCGGGGTGTCGCTCACGGCCCCAAACAATGTGTGCAGGGTTCCCAAGCCCACCTCGATGGATGGATCGATGCTTGGTACACCGTGCCACGGTGCCTAGTCTGTCCCAAGCCCACCTGTACCGGGTACCACTTGGTAGACTACTAACACAGCCTACAAACACCAGAAACTAGTTGCAACTCCTGGACAAAGATCAGGTTGATTAATAAGTCGAGAGGGGCACTTAAGCATTCCAATGCATGGTAGTAGTTGTTCATGGATCACAAACACAGAACTCAGTTCCTGAGGACGGCTTCAATGAGACAACCCACCATGTACTCCTACATGGCCTCTCACCGATACCTTTACCAAATCGTGTTCACACACTTAGCTCACAACAATAGGACATGTTCTCACACCTGTAATTCATCCCCGATGAATCAGACCTGACTCAACTCTAAGCAATAGCAAGCAATAGCAGGCATGACAAACAAGCATGAATGAGTAGGCACACCAGGGCTCAAACAACTCCTACTCATGCTAGTGGGTTTCATCTATTTACTGTGGCAATGACAGGTCATGCAAAGGAAAGGGGTTCAACTATCGCAGCATGTAACCATTGAATTGTTGTTGTCCTAATGCAGTAAAAGAGAGTAGGGGCGAGAGAGTGGGATTGTATTGGAATGAACAAGGGGGTTTTGCTTGCCTGGCACTTCTGAAGATAGTATAGTTCTTCATTGGTGTCATCGATCTCATCGTCGGAACATCATCTACTGAGAGGGGACAATTACCAGCAAACAAGGAAGAACACAATCAATGCGATGCACAATATGATGCATGATCATGACATGGCAATATGCTGTGATTTGAGATAATGCAACTAGCAATGATTTAAATGAAGTTGGTTTGAACCAAAGGTTCAAATTCAAACTCCATATGTGATTATTTAAATGCCAACATTTGATTTGACCTGATCAGCAGGCATAAGTTGCTCAAACATGCATGGAAATAGCATGAATTGATAGATTGGATTTTTTCTGATAATTTTTCATATTTAATTTATTTAATTCTGAGCTACGGTTGATTTTATATAATTTTAGAAGTTTAGAACATTTTCTGAAAATTATAAATCATTTCTGATTTATTTTAATTCCAGAAAATGTTTACTACGTCAGCATTAGGTCATGCTGACCTTAGCAGGTCAATAGGGCTGCCCGGGTCAACCCTGACCAGTGGGTCCCATTGGTCAGTGTCACGGTGCTAGCTAGAGTCACTGACGTGTGGGGCCAGTCAACGGCCACGTCAGCTTGGTCAAAGCTGACGCGTGGGGCCGCTCTGGTTTAGTTAATCCTAAGCAGAAATAAAAAGGGGTTAATTAGGGCGTGGGGCCCAGGTGTCACTGAGCTAGGAGGGTTAACTAACTGTGTCATTAGAACTAACTAATCTACCACGTCACCGGATTAACTCTGGCGATAACCGGAGCGTGGCGGCGATGCCCATCCGGCCAACTCCGGCGTCGGCTGGACGCGAGGCTAGGTGCATTCGAAAGCCTGTGATGCGGCGCATCTAATGGTGGCCACAGTGTGTGCTGGGATGGCGTGCAACGGCGGCGGCGACAAGCTGGCCGGCGGCCGGAGCTCGGGCGTCGGTCGTTTTGCTGATGCGGCGTGCTAGCGCGCGAACGGAGACACTAGCAAGGCACTGCGGAGTGCGGGGAGTGCGTTAGGCACTAGCGGTGACCAAAAGGTCACCGGAGTGACGCCGGTGTCGAGCTCATGCGGCGGAGCGGCTCGGCTCCGGTAGAGGAAGCGGCTAGAGGGTGCGTACGAGCGCGGGGAGCAGGGGAGAAGATGGCGGAGCTCACAGCGGGGTCGTAGACGGTCTCAGCGAGCTCGGGGAGGCGGGGACGGCGGCAAATCGACGGCGGCGATCCTCGATGGCCGAGGAGGGGAACGGCGGAGCTGGCGGCATCCAGGGTTTCCGGCGCCTTCCGTCTTGGTGAGGAGGAAGAGGGGGGCGAGGTGGGGCTTCTTGGCGCATCGGCGAGGCGAGGGGAGTACCGTGGCCGTGGCAAATGGCATCGGCGACGACGAGCTCTGCTCGGGCGCGTGCGGTGAGAGAGCAGAGGAGGGGGGAGGAGCGAGGGAGAGCGCGAGGGGGTTACAGGGGCGTCGTGGCGCCTCCAGAGAAGGCCAGGCGGTCATCGGCAAGCAGGAGGAGGCGTGGCGAGCTCGGCGGTGTCGTGGTGTCCCTCCTCTGCCTACTGGCAGAGGTAGGCGATGACTGGCACCAGGCCAGTGGGCCGGGCCGTGCTGGGCCAGGCCAGGTAAGCGTCAGGGAAGTGCTTTCTCCGCTCTGCCTTTTCCAGTTTTGATCTGTTTTCTACATTTGCAATTTGTTTTTGATTTAGTAAAAACACCAAATCATTTCTATAAATCCTGAAATTAATTATGGGCAATAACTGAATTTTCTCATAGGCCCTTAGCTATTTCCAGAATTGCTGAAGCATTTAATAATATTTATAGCAATTAAATGCCCCAATTCAAATACTTTATGAATTAATTCAAATGTCCAGAATGGCCTGAAAATATTTGCATCATTTTTGGCGGAGGTTTTCACCTTTAACAAAAATAATGAACATTTTCAAAGGCATTTTGGATTCATTGAAGATTATTTTAGGTTGAACCTATTTGACTTGATCTGGTGCTAGGGTTTCATCAATCCCCATTTCAACTTTCAAAGAAATTTAGACATGATGCATGGATGCTTGTGCAACTATTTGCAATCAAATTCTAGGGCTGTGACAGTATGTAAATTTTATTTAGCGGAGGCGGCTAGGCCAAACTGCAGAGGTCCAGTTATTATTTTTTATTTTATTTTCTTTCTTTATATTTTCGTTATTAATTTTCTTTTAATAATTTACCTTTTTATACTTTTTAAATTTTTAGGTATTTTAATAAACAGTACATACAAATTATATAGAGATATTTTAGAATGTAGATTCACTCATTTTGCTTCGTATATAATCCGCATTGGAATATCTAAAAGCACTTACATTTAGGAACGAAGGAAGTATCATATTTAGTAATGTAGCTCCGGACAGTTCACTAATCGTAAAAGGCACACACCACTGGAATGTAACAGGCCGGCCCATTAATGCATCGTCTGTGCTTTTTGGGTTCTTTTTCCGGTTTTACCTTTTTTATTTTTCCTATTTCGGTTCTTATTTATTTTTTTACTTTCTTCTGTTATTTTTATTTGTCAATTCCTGAACACTTTTAAAATTCATGAATAGTACTTGTCGCTCCGGACACTTCACTAATCGTAAAAGGTACACAGCATGGGAATGTAACTGTCCGGCCCATGTCTCCATCGTCTTTGTTTTTTTTGTTTCTTTTTCAGATTTTACCTATTTTATTTCTTTTTGCCTTTTAGTCTTTCCTATTTTGGTTCTTATTTATTTTAATTTTGTTCTTTAATTTTTAGTTTTTTAATACATGTACACATTTAAAATTCATGAATATTTTAAATTTATGAAGTTTTTCAAGTTCAAGAATATCTTATCAATTCATGAAAAAAATTGCTAAATTGCGAAAGTTTTATATTTTATGAATGTTTTTAACCTCATTGAAAATTTACAAATACTTTCTGAAATTGAAAAGGTTATTTATACATTCGCGAATATTTTGAGTTTCCATGAACATTTTAAAATGTGTGAGGTGATCATTTTAACATTTTGTGAATACATGATTTACTTTAATTTTTTACATTTTTTAAATTCATGAATATATATTAGATTTATTTATTTATATGCATATTTTTCATAAGTTTAGGAACTTTTCCAAATCTATAAGTAAATGATAGACGTTTTTTTTCTAAACCAGCAAGTTAAGTATTTATTTTCTAGAAGAACGAGTGAGAGGAGCTAGCCTGGCAAACGGACAAGCAACTGCTTAGTCTGTCAGCTTTTAGGGTGTGCGCATTTCTTATCATTGATGTAGTATTTTAGGTCTTGTCCCAAGAATATGACCCCATTTCTCACATGGCATCCAATGATGGGCCGACTCGTTAAAGAGGGAAGTATTCTTCGTCTTATGTGCTAATAGGGATTCTCAATAATTAGACTCCATTTAGCACAAGACACCAAGTGATGGGCCGGCCTGTTAGATTCCGGCGGTGCGCATTTCCTACAACTGAGAAGCATTCCATGCCTTAAGCACTAAATATAATGATCCCATTTCGTCAGGGCACCAAAGGATGGCCCAGCCCATGTGCCGGTATCAGCGAGTTTTTTTAGGTAGGTGCGCTTTGTTTTTCGGTTTTATACCTGTGTGTCATTTTCTCTGTCGTTTCTTTCATTTTATTTTCTTTATTTTTTTTCTTTTATTTTTCTTCTTACTTCCTCCAATTCATATTAATTATCGCAGCTTTAGTACAACGTTGTAGACTAAAGCTGCGACAATTAATATGAACGCAGCTTTAGTACAACGTTGTAGACTAAAACTACGACAATTAATATGGGTCGGAGGGGTATTATTTTTTCATTTTTCTATACTTTTCAAAATTTTGTATTTTTTCATTCTTTTCTAACCCATGATTTTTTATGCATGACTATTTTTAAATGGATGATTCTCTTTAAAAATGCATGATTTTTTTGTTCAAAATAAAACAATAACATTTTTTAAATGCATAAAAACTTATAAAATGAATGCTCATTTTCTTTAAAGCACACAAGCTTTTTGATCCCCCCCCCCAATGTGTTAAACAAAAAGGACCAAAACCTAAATGGAGCAACCCATATACAATCTCCCTTGAGGACGTACTTCCTGTTCTACGTATATGCTCATGTACTGGCTATCAAGAGACCGCAGGTGGGCGGTGCACCTCGTCTTCGACCTCTGCACGCCGGCATTGCTGGTCTACCGGTGGGGAGAGCTGATCCGGCGAGCCAAATCCGAGCGGCTGATCCTCGTCGATGACTGAGGTAGGTGCATTGACGATCGGTTGGAGAGAGATAGAGAGATCATCGTGGAGAGAGTGCAGATATTTTTCCCTTGCCATGTTGTGCTCGTCGGGCAGTTGTAGACCGAGGCATGACACGTTGCGCGGACCGAGGAGCGGGAGGAGGGGAGTCGCCATGGACAGAAGGCATTTAAGGCGAATTCAAGGGTGTGGGCTCCACTCCCAATCCCATTCCCACTCAACGAAATTGCCCCTGCCAATCACTACTCCCACGTCCACTCGGCGTGCTTCGGCGACCATGGCGGATTGGAAGATGCGTCTCGAGCAGAGGATGTTGGAGATTGTTAATGGAGACAAGCTGAAGATGGAGAGGATGAGGGAGATCCTCTCATGGTTCACAGAGAAGGACACGCAGGCCGTAGCGAGGAATGCGCACCGCATGCTCACTTAGGAGGAAGGTCTTCGCCTCACGCCCACCGGAGAGCCGGTGGGACGCTCAGGATGCTGCTTTGCGTGATGGAGGAGGCGGCCTCAGGTTGCCCCAAGCAGGAGATGAAGTGGAGGCTCTTAATATCTCCCCGTCTAACACCAACAGGACCTTCGGAGGCCATGATCGGGGCAGTCATGGCGCTAGCCGCTCCGGGGGCCGCAGCCGGGTCATCGGGGGCGCGGCTGGAGCGGTCAGAGCGCTGGCTGCTCTGGGCACCGCGATGGCGCCGCTGATAATCGAGTCAGGCAAGGAAGATGCATCGGCGTTGGGGCTGACATGGTCATTGGGGGCGCTGGCGGAGAAGAAGAAGGCAAATCCCGGGAAGAAGAAGGCATTGAAGACGGTGGTTATGCCCAGGAGATCGCCGTGCTTCGCTCGTTAATCCTGCGCCTCCTCAACCTTGCGCTCTCTGATATGTCTCCCGCGTATCTATAATTTTTTATTGTTCCATGCTGTTATGTTATCATTCTTGGTTGTTTTACATTTATTTTATAGCAACTTTATATCATTTTTTGGGACAAACCTATTGACTTAGTGCCCAGTGCCAGTTGCTGTTTTTTTGCTTGTTTTTTACTTCGCAGAATATCAGTACCAAACGAAGCCCAAATGTCACGAAACTTTTTGGAGATTTTTTCTGGCCAGAAGAAAGCTTGGGAGCCAAGAAAGTACCAGAGGGTAGGTCCGTGGGGCCCACAACCCACCAGGGCGCGCCAGAGGTCCCTCACACCCAGGTGGGTGGTGGGGCCCATGGGAGTCCTTTCCACCGCTTCTCAGCTCTATACATACCCAAATATTCCACAAACCCTAGGGGAGTCGACGAAACACAATTCCAGCCGTCACAAGTTCCAGAACCACGAGATCCAATCTAGAGCCTATTCCAGCACCCTGCCGGAGGGGAACACGATCAGGAGGGGTTCATCATCCTCATTGGTGCTCCTCTGATGATGCGTGACTAGTTCACCATAGACCTACGGGTCCGTAGGCAGTAGCTAGATGGCTTCTTCTCTCGTTTTTCTCAATACAATGTTCTCCTGGATGTTCTTGGAGATCTATTTGATGTAATGACTTTTTGCGGTGTGTTTGTTGAGATCCGATGAATTGCGAGTTTATGATCAGATCTATCTACGAATATTATTTGTGTCTTCCTCGATCTCTTATATGCATGATTGTTATAGCCTCGTATTTCTTCTCCGAAACTTTGGTTTGGTTTGGCCAACTAGATTGATTTTTCTTGCAATGGGAAGAGGTGCTTTGTGATGGGTTCGATCTTGCGGTGTCCTCACCCAGTGACAGAAGGGGTAGTAAGGAACGCATGTATCGTTGCTATTAAGGATAAAAAGATTGGGGTCTATTCCTACATGAATAGATCTTGTCTACATCATGTCATCGTTATTATTGCATTACTCTGTTTCCCCATGAACTTAATACACTAGATGCATGTTGGATAGCGGTCGATGTGTGGAGTAATAGTAGTAGATGCAGGCAGGAGTCGATCTACTAATCATGGACGTGATGCCTATATACATGACCATTACCTTGGATATCTCATAAATATTTGCTCTTCTATCAATTACCCAACAGTAATTTGGTTACCCACCGTATGCTATTTTCCCGAGAGAAGCCACTAGTAAAATGTACAGCCCAGGGTCTATCTTTTATCATATTGTTTTCAGATCTATTATTCCAAAAGCCCAAAAATACCTTGTTGCATTTTTTTTATTTTGTGTTTTTGCAAGATCTAT
The DNA here is from genome assembly GCF_003073215.2 of Triticum urartu. Taxonomy (NCBI): domain Eukaryota; kingdom Viridiplantae; phylum Streptophyta; class Magnoliopsida; order Poales; family Poaceae; genus Triticum; species Triticum urartu. The sequence continues at coordinate 626,821,802 of NC_053026.1, forward strand.
TTATCCAATCTACTACAATTTTATCTATCTCAATACCGAGGAGGGATTCACAACCCCTCTTACGCGTTGGGTTGCAAGTATTTGTTCTTTGTGTGGAGGTATCGTTTACATAGTGTTGCTTGGTTCTCCTATTGGATTGATAACCTTGGTTTCATAACTGAGGGAAATACTTACCGTTGTTGTGTTGCATCATCCTCTCCTCTTCGGGGAAATACCAACGTAGATACAAGTAATCACGCTCCGATGGGGCGGAGCAGGATCCTCTCCTGCTGGCATTCATTTTTGGCTGCTGGTCCAAGAGGAATTCGATGGTGAGGCTGGTCATCCATCAGTTTCTATAGGTACGAACCCTATCCCATCCAAATACTTTCACTCTCTAGTTAATCTGAAACCTGTGAGAGGAAGTGAAAAAAGGATTGTATCTGGTTATATTGATCCTGAGAGAAATGAGAATGCTATTTTTATGCCCTCTGATGAGAAGAGATATCAGAACAATTTGATTAACATGAATCATGCTCATATCTCTTTTGTTGGGGAGGGATATCAACACAATTTGATCAATAAAAATGCGAACCACTATGAGAAATATGGGGATTATACTGAGGGGGAGATAGTTACAGAGAAAATGCAGAAGAAACAATTTGTGAAAATCCTATATTTATGGTCAACCATTGAACCTGAATTTGGAGATTTCCATGTTGGTAAGAGTTGGGTGAACATTGGGGATAAAGCTAGTGTTGATGAGAATGGAATTGACGGTCAGGGGGCAATTCCAAAAAGATGGATTGCTATATCCCCATCGAAATAGCTAATTTGTCAAATAATAATGATACTAGGGGTATGAGCTAAATGAAAAGGGGGTGCTAAATGCAAATGCACCCCTCGTGCGCTTTCTAGGATATAAATTCCTCTCCCCCCTGGGTTGATAGGAGGGTGGGATCACTTTCATTTAGGGTTTCCTTTCCCGTCGCCGCCTCACATCTTAGACCACGCCATGAATAGGAACTATGGTGGAGGGAGGGGGCAAGGTAGGTTCAATAGAGGGAGCAGAGAGAATTATCAGTACAGAAGAAAGGAAGAACATTTAGATCGCTACAATTACATGGAGGACAGAAGAGAGTTGGAGTTCAGATCCAAAGATAGCTTCAGAGGGAAGAATATCCAAGGCGGGATGATGGATGGAAATCAAGGTGCTGCTGGGGTGTAGGAAGTTCTACTGTGCTACTTCTTGAGCTTGCGTTGGTTTTTCCCTTGAAGAGGAAAGGGTGATGCAGCAAAGTAGAGTAAGTATTTCCCTCAGTTTTGAGAACCAAGGTATCAATCAAGTAGGAGACAACGCGCAAGTCACTGAATACCTGGACAAACAAACAACTACTTGCACCCAACGCGATAAAGGGGTTGTCAATCCCTTCATGGTTACTTGCAAAGGTGAGATCTGATAGAGATAGATAAACGGTAAAGTAAATATTTTTGCTATTTTTGGTTTATAGATCGGAAAGTAAAAGATTGCGAAATAGTAGATCAGAAACTAATATGATGGAAACTAGAAGATTATATGATGGAAAATAGAAGATTATATGATGGAAAATAGACCCGGGGGCGATAAGTTTCACTAGAGGCTTCTCTCAAGATAGAAAATATTGCGGTGGGAGAACAAATTACTGCCGAGCAATTGATAGAAAAGCGCAAAGTTATGACGATATCTAAGCAATGATCACGAATGTAGGCATCATGTCTGTGTCAAGTAGACCGACTCCTGCCTGCATCTACTACTATTACTTCACACATCGACCGACTCCTGCCTGCATCTAGAGTATTAAGTTCATGAAGAACGGAGTAACGCATTAAGTAAGATGACATGATGTAGATGAATAAACTCAAGCAATATGATGTAAACCCCATCTTTTTATCCTCGATGGCAACAATACAATACGTGCCTTGCTGCCCCTACTGTCACTGGGAAAGGACACCACAAGATTAAACCCAAAGCTAAGCACTTCTCCCATGGCAAGAAAAACCAATCTAGTAGGCCAAACCAAATCGATAGTTCGAAGAGATTTGCAAAGATATCAAATCATGCATATAAGAATTCAGAGAAGATTCAAATAATATTCATAGATAAGCTAATCATAAATCCACAATTCATCGGATCTCGGCAAACACACCGCAAAAAGGTATTACATCGAATAGATCTCCAAGAACATCGAGGAGAACATGGTATTGAGAATCAAAGAGATAGAAGAAGCCATCTAGCTACTAGCTATGGACCCGTAGGTCTGTGGTAAACTACTCACGCTTCATCGGAAGGGCAATGGTGTTGATGTAGAAGCCCTCCGTGATCGAATCCCCTCCGGCAGGACACCGGAAAAGGCCCCTAGATGGGATCTCACGGGTATAGAAGGTTGTGGCAGTGGAAAAATGTTTTCGTTGCTCGCCTGGTTGTTTTTGGGATATATGGGAACATATAGGTAGAAGAAATAGGTCGGCGGAGTCATGAGGGGCCCACAAGGGTGGGGGCGCACCCTCCATCCTTGTGGTTGCCTCGTGGCTTCCCTGACATGCACTCCAAGTCCTCTAGATGTCTTCTGGTCCAAGATAAATCATTGCGAAAGTTTTATTCCGTCTGGAATCCGTTTGGTATTCCTTTTCTACGAAACCCTAAAACAAGGAAAAAACAGAAACTGGCACTGGGCTCTGGGTTAATAGGTTAGTCCCAAAAATCATATAAAATAGCATATTAATGCATATAAAACATCCAAAATAGATAATATAATAGCATGGAACAATAAAAAATATAGATACGTTGGAGACGTATCATACTGCTCAAGGTGCTTCAACTATGGGAAATGGGAGAAAAGGGAGACAAGACATGGGGTGTGATGAAGGTAAAAGCATACCTAATGTTGCTACAACTCCTGACTTAATTCAGCAACAACAGTGGCTTGGCGCGCTGTTATCTCAGATTGCACAAAAAAATCATATGGGAGAGAAGGCTACAGATGGGGGTGCATCCACCAATCAGGTGTAGAATGCTAACAAAGCTGGTGAGATTGCTAGAGGGGGAATACCTATTATGAGTTTGGGAGATTAGAATGGAGTGGGTGGAGATAACAGAGTGCTGCATAACAATAGTGGGCAGGGAAACAGAGGATATAACAAGGAAAACTCAAAAGGAGGCAGAGGTGGATCAAACTTCAGGCTTGCCTGCAACAAGTGTAAAGACACTAGACACCTAACCAAGGACTGCAAATTGGAAAACTGCATAATATGTGGCAAAAATTCACACATAACTGATGAATGCACATGGATTAAGAAGATGAAGCCAGTACCCAAGTTTGTTGCCAAAGCTTTGGGTGTGCTGCTAGAGCAGAACTCCAAGGATGTGACGGATATAGAGCAAATTAAACCAATGGTTGTTATCAATATTGTATCAAGGGAGATAAATAAGACCAAGTTTTTGGAAGGATTTAGATACATGTTTAGCTGGATTTAGCAATGGTGATGTAAGAAACAAGGCAAGGATGCTTATTTGGTTAGAGTCCCTAATAAAAGCAGACTATTGGAATTGAAAAACTTTCACAACTTCAGTCTGTTGGGGACAAAGGCTATCATAAATGTTGACAACTGAACATTCGACACACAAGCTGTGGGAAAACTCCACACTGTGCTGGTTAAATTTGGGCAGGTTCCTGAGTGCTTTAGACACTTCTTTGGGATATGTGAGGTGGCAGCTACTGTGGGCCCTGTTTTGGAGATTGACATGGACACTGTGACACATGAAAAAGTAAGAGCTAAGGTGGAGTCGGAGATTTTGAGAAAATGTCAAAGTTCACTGAAGTAACAGATAAAGACTTGATGATATTTAGGGTCACTACTGAATTGGAGAAAATAGTGGAGCAGGGTTGGTATGATGAAAATAGATATGTTGGAGAGATGGGAGAAGATCACGATGAGGTTGGTGAGGAAATAAGAGCTAAATTAAGGAAAATTGAAGATGATGGGAGACAGAAGCGGGAAAACATCTCACTGGGAAGTCTGAGCTTAAATCAATTTGAAGAGATGAAAAAAGTGAAGATTTAATAAAAGTACAGAATGAACACTTGGTGGAATTGGGCAATAGGAAGAAAGTGGAGGCTAATCTAGAACTGGTAATGAACAAGCTAATTACTATTGAGGAAGAAATATCTAGACAAAAAGCTTTGGAAATGGTGGAAGAAAAAAAGATTATGGCCTTGGAGAAAGACATATTGGATCTAGTGGAACTGGTAAATAAACAGTAAGAGATGATTGTCAAATGTATGCAGAAGATTGAGCAAATGGAGGACAGAGAACAAGGAAAATTAGAAGAGCTAGAAGAATGTGATTAAGAAGAAAATCTCCAGGCTGAAAATAAACAAATAGTGTCTGACAACAATGATAAGTATGTGGAACCTGTGGATTATACTGTTAGTCAAGAGTCAGTGGGGTCATTTGTTTCTAAACTTGGGATTAAGCAAGGTGGTGAGGCTAATAAATACAAAGACAAGGATGGGCCAGCAAGGAGGAGTGATAGAAACTTAGAGAAGAAAGATGCTAGAATTGAAAATTTTGCTAAAGAAAGGGCTGCAAAAAAGACAAGTATGGAAAGAATGATGCCCTCTCTGCTCAGAAAACTTCTCTTCTTAACATGCCAAGTTTAATTGGTGTGAATTTGGGGTGTTCTGTTGCTATGATTGACCAAAATCTAGATTTAATTTCCATCATGGAACAGGACAGAAAATATTTTTACCTTAAAAAAACAAAAATGAAGAACAAGAAAAAGAATCTTGCTCTTCAGGTCACATTGACACTATTGATGCTTTGTTAAATGAGTTGTATTCAGAGGGGAGTCACTCTGATGCAGAGATAGAAAATGATTAGTTTGATCATCTAAAGAAATTTTTCTCTAGTGGTCACAAAAAGGAAAGTGGCTCAATAACAATTAGTTGTGCGAACCACACTGTCTCAATTGGGGGGGGGGCTGGAAGGAAAAAATATAAAAAAACATAAATGATATGAATGTTCTGGAATATGAGGGGAATAGGGCAAGATATTAAAAAGAGGTTTGTCGGAAAAATGATTATGGAAAAAGCTTGATTTCATTGATTTGCAGAAACTAGTATCAAGTTTGATTTCTCCAAAAATGAATTACACAATCTTAGTGCTAGGAGGGATTTTGCTTGGGAATGGATTGCTCCTAGAGGCAAATCTAGAGGCATCATAGTTGTTGTCAATAATGATGTCTTTGATGTTATTCAAGTAGAAAAAGGGACCTATTGTGTGTGATTGATGTCATTTGATAAACTTGCTAAATTCCATTGGAATTTAATGACTGGTTATGGGATGCACAGAATGATGGAAAAGCAGCTTATTTGGTTGAATTATCTAGGATATACCATGACAATCCAATTCCCTATGTGATTGAGGGATACTTTAATATAATTAGATCTAGTGATGACAAAAACAAGCCCACTTACACTGATCATTGGAGCTTTCTGTTTAATGCAATAATTGAGCAGACTGGACTGAGGGAACTCCCACTAAATGGTATAAATTATACCTGGGCTAATAATCTCCCCAACCATACTTATGAGAAACAAGATAGAATATTGATTTCTCCTGACTAGGAGGAAAAATATGATCAGGCCATGGTACAAGCTTTAGAAAGGGACGTGTCTGATCACACTCCTCTCACTCTTGATACTGGGGTCCACTCCTCTTTCCCTCTATTTTTAGATTTGAAAATTCTTGGATGCTGATGGAAGGGTTTAAAGATTTTTTTATTAAACACTGGAATACTCAATGTATTGGTTCTAGTCTGGATAGATGGCAAAATAAAATGAGAATCTTGAGAAAGAAACTCAGGGTCTGGATTTTGAATGCTAATGCAAGTGAGGGAGTCCTGGATTAGGGGGTCTCTGGTCAGCCGGACTATGTCCTTTGGCCGGACTGTTGGACTATGAAGATACAAGATTGAAGACTTCGTCCCGTGTCCGGATGGGACTCTACTTGGCGTGGAAGGCAAGCTAGGCAATACGGATATGTATATCTCCTCCTTTGTAACCGACCTTGTGTAACCCTAGCCCCCTCTGGTGTCTATATAAACCGGAGGGTTTTAGTCCATAGGACAACATACAATCATACCATAGGCTAGTTTCTAGGGTTTAGCCTCTCCGATCTCGTGGTAGATCAACTCTTGTAATACTCATATCATCAAGAATAAATCAAGTAGGACGTAGGGTTTTACCTCCATCAAGAGGGCCCGAACCTGGGTAAAACATCGTGTCCCCTGCCTCCTGTTACCATCCGCCTTAGACGCACAGTTCGAGACCCCCTACCCGAGATCCGCCGATTTTGAAACCGACATTGGTGCTTTCATTGAGAGTTCCTCTGTGACATCGCCGTAAGGAAGGATGCCTCATCTTGTTGTTAAAAGCAACATTACCGCCGGGGGAGCTCTGGTTGTCGGCCAAACTCTCCGGCTAGGCAGTTTTGTCATGACCGCCTGTTCGGCCGTTGCACCGACGATGACTTCTCGGGTCATCAAAAACAGCCTCACGTCGGCTCGGAATTCGCCGAGCAGATGGATCCAATGGAGATCTCCTCCCTAAACAAACACTTGGATCACATTGCCGCCTTGGGAGTCGCTACAGACTATGATCGGATTGGGCTTAAACCCGATCGAAGGGAGATTAACTCTCCACCAGTCACCCATCATGTTGCAGTGGTGGAGGAACAATGCAGCGATTCTTCCTCTATCTTGAGGACTAACTATGTCCGAATTCCTGAGCTCTCCGAGCCGGACACCCCTTTACGGGAGGACACCACCCAAATCCTGAACCTAGAGACAGGCAGCGGGCCAGACTCATCGGGCAACATACCGGAATCCGAACTTCCAAGATCGGAAACCCTCAGCCCCTGGGTCTTAGATCGGGTAGGGGTTCGGACTCAAATCCACCCACCCACCCAGACATAAACGATCTTTCCCACATCAGGCAAGATCCCCATGAAACAGTACATCATTATTGGGCCAGATTCCTCCTTGTGATGAGCAAGGTTAAGGACTGCCGTGAGGAAGACACAGTCTCACTTTTCCGCAATAACTGCACGGACAAGGGAATCCTTAACGCCATAAGTTGCCATGACATATCATGCTTCGCCGACTTGGCGTCCATAGTACGAAAGTACTGTGCGATGGAAAGTGCCTGGAAAACCGAAACGAAATTTTGGGATAATCCGGCTCCGCATATGCACCCAGTCCGAGGTAAAAGGGTGCACTATCATAAGACACTCGAGTTCATTACAAAGAAACAAAAACCCTCTACAGGGCACGGAACCGTATTGGAGGGATGGCTTAACGGACCCTGCAAAATTCATAGCACAGCGGATACAATACCAACCCACAGCCTTAGAGCATGTTGGATACTCCGGCAGGTGGCCAAAAGTGGTGAGGATCTTCTTATCCCAAATACCACAGAGCACCATCCCATGGATAACAATACGGTTTTAACAGTCTTTGAGACCTTCGCGTCAAATAATAGGCACAAGAGAACACTCCACAGCATGGCCGAAATCTGCCACGTAGTAGCAATAAATCCATGGAGTGACATGGCTATTACCTTCAACACCAGTGACGAACCTAAATTCCAAATAGCCAGAGCACCAGCCGCACTGGTCCTTAGTCCAATCGTGGACGTCTTTCGACTCACCAAAGTACTCATGGACGGCTGCAGCGGATTAAACCTCATCTATGAGGAAACTCTTCAAAAAATGGAAATAGACTGGAACCGCATTGAGCAAAGTAGCACAACCTTCAGAGGAATCATACCCAGTCAGGAAGCACGATGCGCTGGGAAAATCACACTAGATGTGGTATTCGGTACGCCAGAGAACTATAGGTCCGTAGAAATCACATTTCAAGTGGCCCCGTTCAGCAGTGGATACCACGCCCTTTTAGGACGTGAGGTGTTCATGATCTTCCAAGTTGTACCCCATTATGGGTACATGGAGCTCAAAATGCCTAGGCCCAACGGAATCATCACTCTCGCCAGTGATCCGGACACAGCACTCCGCGCCGAAAACAAAACAGCCGCACTGGCCCTCGTGGCATTATCCGAAGCCCTCTCGGCCGAGGAATTAACCACGCTACGCTCCACGGTGGATAGGGACAACGTGATACTCGACAAGAGATCCAAGTCCACCTCTTTTAAACCAGCGGATGAAATAGTCAAATTCCAAGTCCACCCAACGGACCCTACAAAAACTGCCTCAATCGGGGCACAGTTAAACCCCACCGTGGACGCCGCACTACGAGAGTTCCTGTGCGAGAATTGGGACATATTCGCCTGGCATCCCTCAGACATGCCAGGAATCCCACGCAGGTTGGCCGAGCATAGCCTCAATATCCTAAAGGGATTCAAGCCGGTCAAGTAGGCTCTTCGGCGTTTCTCCGAACACAAGAGACAGGCCATGGGAGAGGAACTAGCCAAGTTATTGGAGGCCGGATTCATCAAAGAAATAAAACACCCGGACTGGCTAGCAAACCTGGTGATGGTACCAAAGAAGGATAAATCCTGGCGCCTTTGTGTCGATTTCAAGGACCTCAATAAAGCTTTTCCAAAGGATCCCTTCCCCCTGCCCCGCACTGACCAAATTATTGATGCTACCGCAGGACACGAGTCATTGTGTTTCCTCGACGCATACTCCGGTTACCACCAAATCAAGATGGCGGAGTCCGACCAAGCCGCAACGGCATTCATCACACCATACGGTCCCTTCTGTTTCAACACAATGCATTTTGGGCTCAAAAACGCCGGCGCAACATATCAGCGCATGATTCAGACATGTCTGGAGAAACAAATCGGCAAAATAGTAGAGGCATACGTAGATGATGTGGTTGTCAAAACTAAACATGTCGACTCTCTGATAGACGACTTGAGGCTCGCATTCGACAACCTCCGAACATACAACATCAAGCTCAATCCGGAAAAATGCGTTTTCGGCGTACCAGCCGGAAAGCTCCTGGGTTTCATTGTCTCCAGTAGAGGTATTGAAGCTAATCCGCCAAAATCCAAGCTTTGTCACAGTTGGCTACCCCAACAGACCTCAAACATATCCAGAAGTTAACTGGATGTGCGGCGGCTCTAAGCCGCTTTATCTCCCGCTTAGGAGAAAAGGCATTACCCCTTTAACGCCTCCTTCAGCGCATCGAACACTTCAAGTGGACGGATGCTGCCACAGCCGGATTGGAAGAAATAAAAGCCATACTGGCAACCAACCCAATCCTAGCCGCGCCAAACATCGGCGAACCAATGCTATTATACATTGCGGCAACTCATCAAGTTGTAAGCGCAGTGCTCGTCGTCGAACGAGAAGCGGACGGACATAAATTCCCTCTTCAAAAGCCGGTATATCATGTATCCACCGTCCTCACTCCATGCAAATCACGGTACCCACATTATCAAAAGATAGCCTATGCGGTATTCATGGCATCCCGGAAACTGCGACACTACTTTCAAGAGTGTTCGATTACAGTAGCCTCGGAGGTGCCACTCAATGATATTATAAACAACCTCGACGCCACGGGCCGGATTGCCAAATGGGCCATTGAGCTCCTCCTGTTCGACATAACGTACAAACCCCGGCGAGCCATTAAATCGCAAGTATTGGCCGACTTTGTCGCCGAATGGACAGAAGCCGAACTCCCTAAAGAGTACGGCGCATACTGCAATTGGATTATGCACTTCGATGACTCCAAAATGCTGGCTAGACTGGGGGTCGGCGTCGTCCTGATGTCCCCAAGGAGATACAGTTCAATACGTACTGCAGATACTGTACACAGACTCCAACAATGCAGCCAAATACGAAGCCATGTTACATGGTCTTCGGATGGCAATTTCCATGGGCATTCTGCGCCTGGAGGTGCGGGGGGATTTGAACCTCGCAATATCCCAAATAAATGGAGACTTTGATGCCAAGGATCCAAAGATGGCGGCCTATCGTAACACCGTCCTAAAGATGTCAGCTCGGTTCGAGGGGCTCGAATTTCACCATGTGGCACGGGAAAACAATCAGGCGGCGGACATCCTCACCCGCATCGGCGCAAAACGCAATGCGGTCCCCCCAACATCTTTTTAGAGAGGTTGTTTAAGCCATCCGTGGTATGGGAGGGGGACACCGGCAATATTAGTCCGGAACCGGCCACAACAATCGACACGGAATACTCTAACACAATCGGAGGCTCTGCCACTGAAACAACACCTTCAGCCCATGTAATAATGGACATCATAGCCCCGTGGACAGAACCATTCCTGGCCTAATTAACTAGGCAGGAACTTCCGAAGGACCAAAATGAGGCACGCTGCATAGTGCGGCGATCCAAGGCCTACAGGGTCCATGAGGGAGAATTGTACAAAAAAAGCACTACCGGAGTCCTTCAAAGGTGCATCTCCGAAGAGGAAGGGCGGAACCTTTTGGCAGAAATTCACGCCGGACTCGGCAGTCACCACGCCGCAGCCCGGGCTCTTGTAAGAAAGGCATTCCGTACAGGATTCTATTGGCCGACGGCCCGGGCAGATGCACAGGACTTGGTCCAACGTTGCGCCGGTTGCCAGCTCTTTGCAAATCAAAGCCACATGCCACCCACCGCCCTCCAAACAATCCCCATTATGTGGCCCTTCGCAGTCTGGGGGCTTGACATGGTTGGACCCCTTAAAGGGGGAACCCACAAGGGCAAATACTTACTGGTCATGGTGGATAAATTCACCAAATGGATAGAAGCCAAACCTGTTAAAACAGCCGAATCTGGACCGGTGATAGACTTCATATCCGGGGTCCTACACCGTTATGGCGTCCCCCACAGCATCATCACTCACAACGGCACGAACTTCACGGACGATGAGGTAAAACTCTGGTGCAGCAAAATGGGCATCAAGCTCGATTATGCTTCAGTCTATCACCCACAAACCAACGGCCAAGTTGAGCGAGCAAACGGTCTTATAATGAGCGGCATTAACCCAGATTAGTGCGTTCCTTAACGGAGTCTAACACGCACTGGGTAGAGGAGCTCGACTCCGTACTCTGGGGGCTACGGACCACACCGAATCGTAGTGCCGGATATACACCCTTCTTTATAGTGTACCGCGCACAGGTAGTCTTGCCCTGTGACATAATTCATGACTCACCTCGAGTGCGCATGTACGAAGAAAGAGAAGTCGAGCTCGATCGGCAGGACAGTCTGGACACCCTGGAGGAGGAGCGTGACGTAGCAAAAGCCCGTTCTGCATTTTATCAGCAACAGGCTCGCAGATACCAAAGCAGAGAAGTACGGGCCAAAACTTATAACGTTGGCAAACTAGTTCTACGCCTGCCGGATAAGAAAAAGAACAAGCTCGAGCCCAAATGGGAAGGTTCCTTCATTATTGACCAAGTTCTGACCGGTGGAGCGTACCGACTGCGGGATGCATCGAATAATCGACTCGAGCCGAACCCATGGAACGCAGCCAGGCTCCGAAGATTCTACGCCTAGCGCCGGACTCTATGTTCGTCCCCTTCCTCTGTCCATTTTTTGCATATACATTATCTGTCTTGTTTTTCTTTCTTTCTTTTATTCTTTCTCTAGGCCTTCAAGGGCCAACTTGTGCCTCGCTTGCACATTATAGATGCGCTAGCCGTGCTCATCATACCCGGGGGCTTCTTTCACAGAAGCTTAATTATTTATCTGGGCCTCATGCCTCGCAGATGTGTTATACTTCCGCATGTACCTTTTTTCGCCATTATATGCATCGATATGACTTAAGTTTTGGCCAAGCTGGGTTGCCTGGCTCTTGTATTTATGCCCTACATTCCCATTAATTCCGCTAGGGCATAAGGGGAGCACCTCTGCGATTGTTACTGCCGAGTCAGCCGGATGTGTACCTCAGACTGGGTGAAGCCGAAAGCTAGCATTCTTAAGCGAATATTCGGTCGGTGAACAAAAGATGATTTTTATTTATTTTCCATATGTGCCCCCAGATGTTTTTTCCTGCGTTTCCTATCGCAGTCCGGACATGCACTTTAGGGCATGCGTACCTAGGGAAAGGAACCCTTAACGGAACTATTCTCCCTGGAAGATGTTTCTTACTACCCATGTAATATAACATAACTAGTTGGGCACTTGTCTGCTCAAGCACTAATGACCCCTACGCCTGGTCTCCACGCATACCCCGGTTCTTATATAACAGAGCGGGTATTCAGATACACTCCGGACTATCGGGTCTCGAGGTTGAAGCGAAAAGGTCCGCCATGACAAATGATCTACAATCTGGCTAGAAGGCATTATACATGTCACTTTAATTACATAGTCATGCAGACTGACTAAATTCCTCTTCTATACCATCCAACAGGCGGTCTAGCCTACAATCCTATTAGGAATACTTTGCGGCTAATTCTACTTGCCCATAAACTAAGCTAACGGGAATCTCTTTTCCGTCGGGCCCCACAGGTCCGACCTCGGCCATGTGATTTGGGTCAGCCTTGGTATACTGTGTCTTCACCATGGCCCAGGCTTCCCTGGCACCTTGATGGCAGGCCGATATCTTCCATAATTGAAAGCGCCGCCGTGCTCCCTTGAGCTTCTCCGTAAGCTCTGCAACGCCTTCTGGCAAGGAGACGGATGGCCACAAGGCCTGGGTAACACCTTGCATCACCTGCCGAACTTGTTCGTGCAGTTGTGAGAGCTTGGATAGAAGATCACCCGCAGACCCGGGTGTCGGAGTAATGGGCCACGGGTAGGCAACCCAGGCCCAGAACCTTTCAAGACATCGGGGCAGATTGCACCCCTCGAGGCCCCAGGATGAAGAGCCGCCTTCTGAGAGTCGGCGGCGAGGCGGCCGGCTGCTCACTCGCGGCCGAGTCCCAGGGACGACTTCAGGATAAGCCGACTCCTGACCGGCGACTTCCAGAGAAGCTAGCCTTGGGGAGTCGGCCCGCGACGCCAACAACCCCATGCCCTCATAAAGAGGGACGGGACGGGGAGTAGCCACCGTGAGGACCACTCCCACCCATTTTTCCAAGGGCAGGCGTGGCTACAGTATGCCGTACCCGCGAAGATTTCCCCGTGGCGCGACACTGTTGCCATGCCGGCCCTGACGTCAGCCCCAGGGGGCGGAGCCCTGTACCCACGACGGCCTACTGGTACGACCCAAGGATGATGGGTCCCACCAGTCAGCGAGCGTACGAATGACGGCGAAAGCACCACCAGTCGGCCCGTATGGGAGTCGGCCACCATAAGTCGGCTGGCCCCTCCCACGGGCCCCACGCGCCATTAATCAGACACAACAAGTAGTGGCCACAGTGATCGCCCGCCAGACGGCGGGGCTGTCGACACGACCTCATGACCGAGCCTGCATCATCAGAGGCACGGCTACAGTAATCTGCAGCTGGCAAAGACCCGCCCGCGGCGGACACGGCCTGTCGGCCCCACACCAAGCCAGTCGGCGGGCCCCAGGAGTCGGCGGATAAGACGGCGGCCAGAGGGACTGACGGCTGGGCCCGTGCCCAGCCGGATTACCATTGTACCCCTGGGGGGTAGGCCTATATAAACCCCCAGGGCATCCATGCAAAGGGTTGGAATCCATTAGCACTAGACCAGATCATATAGGAAGGAGAGAGCTAGCCTTGCCTTCTCCTACATCCAGGAAACAGCTCAAGGAGCAACTGTGTAAACACTTTACCATAGTGATCATGCGGAGACCCCGTAGAGCAGCAGTAGGGGTATTATCTCCCCGGAGACTCCTACATCCACTTAAAGTTGTCTATGTACCACGTAAGCATCCAAGAAGTCCATAACCAAGGACACAGCTATTCGAATAGATCATGATAACTCTGCAGGGGTGTACTTCTTCACACACGCTCTCACCACTTATCACCATATACACTCCATGTATCTCGGCAACCTTCAAGCGGAAGCCTGGCGAGGGTGTCGGCCACGACCTAACTAACCACACAAGACTCTAGTCCAGGTTTATCGCCTATTCGGGTTCCATCCGCAAGGAGATCCGGCCGGGGTTTCGCTCACGGCCCCAAACGATGTGTGCCTAGTCTGTCCCAAGTCCACCCTGTCGGGTGCCACTCGGTAGAAAAATAGCACTACCTACAAACACCAAAAACTATTGGCAACTCCTGGACAGAGTTCAAGGCGGTTAATAAGTCGAGAGAGCTTGGAGAGCTCGGAGCCCAATGTGTGGTAGTAGCTAGTCATTGGACAACTTACACAGAACTCAGTTCTTAAGGACGGTCCCAATGAGACAACCCACCATGTACTCCTACATGGCCTCCCACCGCTACCTTTACCAAATCGTGTTCACACGCTTAACTCTCAGCACCAGAACATATCATAACACTCCAATTCATTCCCGATGAATCAGACCTGACATAATCTAAGCAATAGCAGGCATGGCATGGCAAGAACACAACATGGCTCAAGCAACTCCTACACATGCTAGTGGGTTTCAACTATTTACTGTGGCAATGACAGGTCATGCAGAGAGATGGGTTCAACTACCGCAGCATAAAGTAGCAGTTGAATCATTGTTGTCCTAATGCAGTAAAAGGGAGCAAGAGCGAGAGAGTGGGATTGTATCGGAATGAACAAGGGGGTTTGCTTGCCTGGTAGATCAACAGGGGGCACTGCTCCACTGATAGGTACTCTCGAACACTTTCCGGAGCAGGACCTATCGAGAAGGAACGGTGTCAGAAATCAAGACACAAACATATGCAACATTATGATGCATGAACATGGTAATAATGTTATGATTTGCACTAATGCATCTAGCAACAATTTAAATGAAATCCATATGGACCAAGGTTTCATATGCAAACTCCATATTTAGCATTTAAAATGCCATTATCATGTTTTCACTTATATAGTGGGTATAAGTTGGTTGAACATGCATGAACGTGGTACAGATGGATAGATTGAATTTTTCTGATAATTTTTCATATATAAATTATTTCAATCTGAGCTACGGTTGAATTTCTATGAATTTTTGAAGTTTAGAACATTTTCTGGAATTTCTGAATTATTCTAAATCCAGAAAAGGATTAATTGCGTCAGCACTGCGTCATGCTTGCGTCAGCAAGTCAACAGCGCTGACTGGTCAAACCCGATGACCGGGTCCCACATGTCATTGGCTCATTGTTAGTTAACAGTGTTAATTAGATATTAAACTAATCCTAACAGAAACATTAGCAGGGCCGGGCCCCACCTGTCATTGACCATGGGTACTCAAACCCTAGGTCAACTGGGGGGGGGTTAGACCGGTCAACCCCACCGGCGTTTAGCCACCGGCGAGGCCGAACGCGGCGGAGGGGCTCGGGATCACCGTTCCGGTGACCAAAAGGACGGCGGAGAGCACCGGGGCGTAGCCCGTGCTCTCCCGCATCTAGTAGGGTAGATAGGAGGAGGAGGGGTGGCCGGAGCTCGCCGGAGCGATGCTCGCGGCGGCGGCCGGAGCACGGGTTCGGGTGGAATCGAGCTACGGGGCATGGCAGGGGCTGCGGAGGGCCTCTATGGCCTCCTGGTGTCACCAAGAGCAAGGTGACGCGCGCGGGAGCGGCTAGCTCGGCCTCTGGCCATGGCAGTGCCATGGCCGGCGGCGAGGTGCTACGGCCGTGGTGGCAGACGGGGCTAGAGGGCGCCAGAAGAGCAGGGGAGAGGGCGGTTCGACGGCGGGCTCACAGCGAATCCAACGGCGGGGTCAGCGAGCTTGGGGAAGGCTTGGTGCAGCCGGAACGGCGTGGGCTATCTCCGGCGGCCGGAAGTGAAGACGACGGCGAGGCGGCGTTCCAGGGCCTCTCGTGGTGCGTGGCTTGGTGGAGAGGACGAGGAGGACGGCGCGGAGCGTCTGGGCACGGAACGAGGGCGAGGCCGTGACGGTGGGCGCGGCAACGGCGAGCCGTGGCGACGGAGCCGTTCGGGGGGGGTGAGAGAGAGGAATCCAGGGGAGGAGGAAGAGCGAGAGGGAGTGAGAGAGGCCGAGGGGAGGGCGTGGCATCGTCGGCAGCCTCCAGCAGCGAGCGGGGAAGCAGGAGGTGGCCGGTGTGTGCTCGCGCGCGGCGAGCATGCGCTCGGCGTCCTTCTGGCGTGGTGGAGACGACGACTGGCAGCGCCAGTCAGCTGGGCCGGCCTGTTGGGCCACTGGGCTACCAGGCTGCAGGTAAGATCCAGGTAGGCTTTTTCCTTTATTTGTTTTCTTTTCTATTTTTCTGACATTTGTTTTGATTTGATAAAAATACCAAATCATTTTATTTAATTCTGACAATTTTTGCAGGGGCCTAAGGGATTATTCCAAAGCCCCTCACCAAAATTCAGAATTATTGGACAATATTTCATATATATATATATATATTTATCCAACGCAAATAATTACTAGATTAACTCCAAATGTCCAAAATAAATATTTATGAGTTCCTTAAAATATTGGTTTGATTTTTACCTCTGACCAATATTTTCAGAGAGTAACATGAACATTTTCTTGGACCTTTTTGGAGAAATTTTTATCTGGATTATTTCCAGAAATGATTCTGAGGGTTTCACAAATCCCCATTTCAAATTTAAAAGAAATTTAAACATGATGCACAAATGGCTAGCTGGTCTAGGTCATACCAGAACTAGGGATGTGACAACTCGCCCCCACTCGAAAGAATCTCGTCCCGAGATTCAGGAGTCGGCGGAAAGAAAGTGGGGTACTCAAGTCAAAGACGATCTTCACACTCCCAAGTAGCTTCTCTCTCGGAATGATGAGACCACTGAACCTTGAGAAACTTGATGTTATGACGTCGGGTGACACGCTCTGCTTGATCAAGGATGCAGACAGGGTATTCTCGATAAGTGAGGTTATCTTGGAGATCAAGCGTTTCGTGGTCCACTTCGTGGATGGGATCCGAGAAGCAACGCCTGAGTTGAGAGACGTGGAAGACATCATGAACTCGAGAAAGATGTGGGGGTAGTTCCAACTGGTAGGCAACCTCTCCTCGTTTAGCGAGAATGAGAAAGGGACCAATGTAACGAGGAACCAACTTGCCCTTGATACCGAATCAATGGGTACCCTTCAAAGGGATAACCCGAAGGTAAGCTTTGTCGCCAATTTCATAAGTCACTTCCTTATGACTACGGTCATACTGGCTCTTTTGACGAGATTGGGCTGTTTTCAAATTCTCACGAATGATGTGAACTTGCTCTTCTGCCTCCTGGATCATATCCGGTCCAAAGAATTGTCTTTCACCGGTTTCTGACCAGTTCAAAGGTGTTCGACATCTTCGTCCATACAGAACCTCAAAAGGAGCTTTCTTGAGGCTGGATTGGTAGCTGTTGTTATAAGAAAACTCGGCGAAGGGAAGACACTTCTCCCAATCCATACCGAATGAGATAACACAAGCTCTAAGCATGTCTTCAAGAATCTGGTTGACCCTTTCCACCTGACCACTTGATTGAGGGTGGAAAGCGGTACTGAAGGAAAGACAGGTGCCCATGGCAGTTTGGAAACTCTCCCAGAAATGAGAAGTGAAAAGACTACCACGGTCTGAATTGATCTCTAGTGGAACACCATGAAGTGACACTATTCGAGAAATATATAAGTCAGCAAGCTGACTAGCAGTGATACTCTCTCGAACAGGTAGGAAGTGAGCCACTTTGGAAAGACAATCAATGACTACGAAGATAGCATTATTCCCTCTCTTGGTCCTGGGAAAGCCGGTGATGAAGTCCATACCAACTTTATCCCATTTCCACTCAGGAATAGCTAAAGGTTTAAGGGTGCCAGCAGGTCTCTGATGCTCTGCCTTCACGCAACGACAAACGTCACAGTTAGCAATAAATTGAGCAATTTCTCTCTTCATACTAGTCCACCAGAACCTCTGGCGTAGGCCCTGATACATCTTAGTACTACCGGGATGAATCGTGAGAGGAGATTCATGCGCCTCCTTAAGGATTAATTTCCAAAGATGCTGCTTCTTGGGGACCACCAGGCGATTCCCGAAGAAAACAACACCGCAATCATCTATAGAGAAACTACTAGCAATGCCCTTGGCAATGTTTCTCTTGATCCGGGTAATCCCTGTATCATGCTTCTGGGCTTCTATGATATGATCCACAAGAGTAGGCTTCTCCACCAAGGTAGAAAGAAATCCGTGAGGAGCAATGTGAAGGTTAAGCTTACAGAATTCCTCATGAAGAAGTGGTTGGCCCTGCTGCAACATGAGATTGTTGCAATAGGACTTACGACTTAGCGCATCAGCCATGAAATTCCCCTTGCCTGGGGTGTAGGTAATCCCTAAGTCGTAATCTGAGATCAACTCCAACCAACGTCTTCGCCTAAGGTTCAAATCTGGTTGGGTGAAGATATACTTGAGACTCTGGTGGTCGGTGTAAATCTCGCAACGTTTACCGAGAAGGTAATGTCGCCATGTCTTAAGTGCATAGATTACGGCTGCAAGCTCTAGATCATGTGTAGGATAATTATCCTCATGTGGATGCAACTGTCGAGATGCATAGGCAATCACATGATGATCCTGCATAAGAATGCAACCTAGTCCCTGTCGTGAGGCATCACAATAGATAACAAAGTCCATAGTGAAATCCGGTGGCACAAGTATGGGAGCAGAAGTCAGTCGTCTTTTCAGTTCCTGAAAACTATGCTCACACTGTGGGGACCACTCAAACTTTTTATCTTTCTTGAGAAGTTCCGTGAGAGGTTTGGCCACTTTGGAGAAGTTCACAACGAAGCGGCGACAATAACTGGCTAGGCCAAGGAAACTCCTAACTTGCTTAACTGTTTCAGGCGGAGTCCAATCAAGAACGGCCCGAACTCTCTCGGGATTGACGGCAATGCCCTTACCAGATATCACGTGGCCTAGGTAGGTCACTTCTGGCAACCAAAATTCGCACTTGGAGAACTTGGCATAAAGGCGGTGCTCTCTGAGTTTTTCTAGCACAAGTCTAAGATGTTCGGCATGCTCTTCCTCGTTCTTCGAGTAAATAAGGATATCATCGAGGTAAACCACGACGAGCTTATCTAAATACTCCATGAAGATCGAGTTCATCAAGCGGGAGAATGTAGCAGGAGCATTAGTTAGACCGAAGGACATGACGGTGTACTCATACTGGGCATAACGAGTGACAAAAGTCGTCTTAGGAATGTCCCCATTTCTGATCTTGATTTGGTGGTAGCCTAACCTCAAATCCATCTTGGAAAAAACTGAGGATCCAGCGAGCTGATCATACAAATCGTTGATCCTGGGGAGCGGATACTTGTTCTTTATCGTGACCAAATTAACGGGACGATAATCTACAACCATCCGGTCCGTACCATCCTTCTTCTTGACAAAGAGGACGGGGCAAGCCCAGGGAGAAGAACTAGGATGGATGAAACCCTTTTGCAAGGATTCATCGAGTTGTTTCTTAAGCTCAGCTAGTTCTAAGAGTGCCATCTTGTAAGGTCTCCTAGAAATTGGAGTGGTTCCTGGGATAAGATCTATGACAAATTCTACATCTCTGTCAGGTGGAATGCCTAGCAGTTCCTCTGGAAAGACATCCGGAAAGTCACGGACTACCGGGATATCTTCAAGGTCTGGAAGAGGGTTGGCATTAAGAGAATAGAGCCGACGCTTTGCAACTCTAGTGGAGACGGTGACTATCTTGCCAGATGGGTGTGTAAGCTGAACAGACCTTGTGTAACAATCAATCTTGGCATGATGAGCTTTCATCCAGTCCATACCCAAGATGATGTTAATATCTGTAGACTTGAGGGCTATAAGTGATGCAAGGAATACAAGTCTGTCAACAAGGATTTCATTACCATGGCTTATTCTGGTAGTTTGCCATCTAGACCCTGGAGTTTGGATTTCAAGTGGAGTTGGCAAATCGCAAAATGACATGTCGTGCAAACGAGCATAGCCTTCAGAAATGAAGGAGTGAGATGCTCCGGTATCGAACAGAACCGAAGCTGGATGGCAATTGACAAGGAGGGTACCAAGAACGACATCCGAATCATCATGAGTATCTTTAGCTGAGACGTGATGCACACATCCACGTTCAGTGGGAGCTGACTTGACACTAATCATCTTGCATGATGGCTTACCACGTCCAACGGACTTCTTAGGCTGGGGTGGAGCATAGTTGGTTTGAGAGCAGTCACGTGCATAGTGTCCTGGCTCTCCGCAGGTGAAACAAGTCCCTGAAGTAGGACGTGGACCCGCTTTGACAAGCGGTCTATCAATAGGCCTGGGTGGAGCATGTAGCCGAACTGGGTGAGGTGCCACACAAGATGGCCTTGGTGTATAACCGGGTGGAAGAGCAGAGTTCGGAACCCAAATCCGGCGCTTCTGAGAAGTAGAACCGAAAGAAGAACCAAAACCACGGGTGTGCTTACGAGACTCCTCGTAAATGAGTTGAGTTGTCTCTGCATTAATGGCCTTGTTCACAAGAGCCTGGAATGTATTGCAATGATACAAGTGGAGATCACGACGCAACTTGGGGTTGAGACCCTTCCGGAACCTATCCTACTTCTTGGCATCTGTGGACACTTCTTCTGTAGCATAGTGGGCAAGGTTCTCAAACTCTCTACTGTAAGCATCAACAGTCATCTTCCTCTGAGTGAAACTACAGAACTCTTCTCTCTTGCGATCAATGAGGGCTTGAGGAATGTCATGTTCATGAAAGGCTTCAGTAAAATCTCTACAGGTAGGTATCTGGCCAGCTGGAAGCATAGCCTCATACTTCTGCCACCAAAGACTAGCAGGACCTTCCAGATGATAAGCAGCGTAGGTGACCTTGTCACTTTCAGCTATGTTCGCAGAACGCAGCTTGTGTGTGATACTACGGAGCCAGTCATCTGCATCGAGTGGTTCAATGGAATGATGGAAGGTAGGTTGTTTCAGACCAATGAAATCATAGATGGTCGCTGACTCTTTGTACTGATGGGAGGTGTTCTCCTCAATATGTGCTAACAAGCAGTTAGACTCTCGCTTGTTCTTCTCCATCTCCATCATGAACTCTGCCAATGAAGACTGGTCGGGAGGATCCTCATCCCTACCATCTCCGTGGTTCCGGCTATAAGCAACAGCACTTCGGTTAACTGACGACATCCTGAAGAACCAACCAAGGAAACAAGGATGGATTCAGCATCATCATAAGGATGTAGATTATAGTACGAGGAAAAATACTATCTCTTGAACTCCTAGGACAATTCCGGCAGCATAACGGCAGTAAAATGCTCGAAATGAGACATTCTGCCAAAGACGGGGTAGCACCATACTCAACATCATTACTCAAGGTTCTGAGATATTACTAAACAGGCTACACCGGAGGTACTCAAACTGGGATATGACTCAGATCAACCAAACCTTAGAGACTACGGAGTAGTAACACGTGATCCTGATAGACGGAAGAGAAAGCCTAGTTCCTTAACCCCGTAGGAAAGATAGGATGACTCAGATCAGAAGGCATGAGGCATAAGGAGTAAAAAGAGCCTTACGTTCCCTTCCACAATCAATTCCCCTATATAGCTAAAGAATTTCTAGACTCAACTTCGACCAGGTTGGCTTCGTAATCCTATAGGCAGTCAGTCTCTAATACCAAAGCTGTCAGGACCCCGATTCCAAATCACATCGATCTAGCCGGTAACACCTCATATCACTTTGCGGCCTCACGCACGGTATCCCCATGGGTGTCGCCTTATGTCACAGCCCTAGCTTTACCCTGGCCTTGGACTAGTTTGGTTGCTGCATCATTGTCGGAGTAAATAACCATGGGTAGCCTAGCCGGCTCCCCCTGGCCCTTCTGAAAAAATTACGAGCCTATCCGGCCCTCAAGAATCCAAGACATGGGGCCGCCTTCCCCTTGCCGGCTATCTCCCAGGCCGACTATCGGAAGGCGACCCGACTTTTAGCCCTCATGAAGAAAGCCGCGGGAGGGCCAGCTCCGAGAAGCCGGCCGCGAGAAGGCCGACTCCAAGAAGCCGGCTTCCACAAAGCGGTCAAGATCGTACCCTCGAAGTCTGCATCCACATAATGGCAATGTGACGGGGCATGGCTACAGTAAAGCCTGCCACCCCCGAATCCCGGAGCACACCTGGCACAGTGTGCCGTACGGGTGGCCATGACCCGTCTGGCGCGGCACTGTTGCCATGTTGACCCTGATGTCATCCATGACGGGCTGCCAGTGTGGCCCACGGGCGGTGGGCCCCTTCAGGCAGAGAGACACCCGAAGGCGGCCAGGCCTCCCCCAGTCGGCCCAAGACAGAGCCGGCTCTCCACAGCCGGCTTGCCACCTCCCTCGAAGGAGACGCCCCATTAAGGAGACAAGACGCGGTGAGGCTACAGCGATCACCCGCCGGACGGCGGCACTGTAGCCACGCCCACCTCGGCGAAGCCCTCGTCACCAGGATTGAGCAACAGTAACCAGCCACCGACAAGGCCCTGGACAGTGGGGCCTGCCTGTCGACCAAGGAGCCGGCAGCCGGCGGGCCCCAACAGCCGGCGCAGAAGCCGGCGAGTGTAGACACAGACGGCTGGGCCCCACGCCCAGCCGGATTACCATTGTATCCCCGGGGGGTAGGCCTATATAAACCCCCCAGGACACCCATGCAGAGGGTTGATCCCGGCTAGTTTTAGACCCCACACAGGGAGGAGAAGAGAGCGAGCAGAGCCTTTCTTCCTCCTCTCGCCAAACAGCTCAAGGAGCATCGTGTAGCTACTTGTTCATCTAGTGATGATGCGGAGACCCTGTAGAGCAGCAGTAGGGGTGTTAGCTCCACGGAGAGCCCTGAAGTTGGGTAAGATTCGCCGGCGTGCATGTCTTCGCCTCATCCCGCTTCCAGGCACCGGCGACGTCTTACTAGCTCCCACAATGATAAGCCACCCGTTGGCATATGTCGCACCTACCACCCAACATTTGGCGCCCACCGTGGGGCCAGGTGCACCGTCGTCCGGAGACCTGTTCTGGATGGGAACCCTCTTCCTCCCCCGCGAGCATAGCCAGCCCGGCATGCCCGACGGCGCTTGCCATGACGCGCTGCAAGGCGTCACCAACGTCTGCGCAGCGAGTGGCCTCGCCGATCTCCTCGACAAGACCCTCATCTCCGACGAGCTCGCCTCCGACGCGGGCACCGACCACCTCGTCAACCTCCTCGGCCAGCTCCACGTCTCTGGCGAGCCTGCTGTGGACTTGGAGTCGGTTGGCTCCACTGATCCGATGCCTGTCGACTCCGACACGGCCTCACTCGACACTTTCCCCACCGACGTCACGATCTACAACGACCTGCTTCCCCGGGCCGATGGCAGCGACGCTGTCATCACCGAGGTGATGGTC
The DNA here is from genome assembly GCF_003073215.2 of Triticum urartu. NCBI lineage: Eukaryota > Viridiplantae > Streptophyta > Magnoliopsida > Poales > Poaceae > Triticum > Triticum urartu. Next base: position 626,845,167 of record NC_053026.1, read on the forward strand.
ATCGGCCACGGCGGCGCTTCTGACAAGAGCGCCCACGACGCCCCGCACACGGCGGTCCACGACTTGTCCATCCCCCTCCCGGCCGATGCCGACGCTGAAGCACTGGAGGCTCGCCGCCTCGCCCTCCTCGCGGAGGGCCGGAAGTTGGTTTCCATGAGACGCCTCGCTGAGGCCCACCGACGCGAAGCCGACCGCGCCGCCTTTGGCACGCCGCCCCCAGGCGGGCCCAGCCGGGCCGGCGTTGTCAGACAGCGTGGCGCTGTCGTCGCCGACACGTTAGGAGTCGACCGCCCAGTCTACGCCACTCCACTCGAGAACCTGCGCGCCCCCCAGGCGGCCGTAGACGAGCTAGACGGACTGGGGGCCGAAGAACTCCCCCACATGACCCGACGCATCCAGCAGCTAATCGATGCAGCCGCACAGCGGCACGAAGCCGACGCCCGCGCGGAAAGCCCTCCCCCACACCGAGATCACGGCGCGACGTCCCGGACGCCGACTACGGGTAAAACCCGCGCGTGGCGCGAGAAAGAGCTGGCTGCCAGCCGAAGCTGAACCCGAATCTCCATCGAGCGAGACGCAGAAGGCCACCCCCGGGCCATGGACTGGCGGGGCAACCCGCCTCCGCCTCGGCCCCGTGGAGAGAGATATCCCACCCCACCGCCTGTTGCGCATCCGACTCTCAGCGGCCGGCTAGATCGCCGTGAAGGAGTCGGCAAGAACGACGCCCGCCATCGGATCGACCGCCTGGCGCGATCCCTGGCGCTGGAAGAAGAAGACGATGTCGGCCCGCCTTGCTTCGGCCCCCGCATCCACGACGAGCCTTTCCCCAAAGGGTTCTCGCTCCCAAGAGACACGCCCAAGTACAACGGCTCTGTGAAGCCGGAAGATTGGTTAATCGACTACTCCACGGCGGTTAGCATAGCAAACGGCAACAGGCGCGTTGCCGTGAAGTACGTGCCCCTCATGCTGCAAGGCACGACGCGGACCTGGCTCAACAGCCTCAAGCCATACAGCATCAACAGCTGGCTAGATTTCACAGAAGCCTTCGTCCGCAACTTCACCAGCACCTACAAGCGGGCTCCCAAGCCCAGACAGCTCTCCTTGTGCGTACAAGGCCCCGCCGAGTCTACTCGCGACTACCTCATGCGTTGGGCTGAGCTCCGCAACTCTTGCGAAGGGGTGCACGAGGGTGCCGAGAAGGCACCCTCCTCAAGCACAAGCTCCTCTGCGACGAGCCGACTACCCTCGACGAGCTTCTGGTCATAGAGGACAAGTACGCCACCGCCGACTCCTCGATGAAGACCGAACTCCGGGTAGACGCGTCCGGGAAGGTACTCAACCTGGCGCCCAAGACGCCGGCTGGGGACACCGGCCGACGCCCACACCAGAACGACCACAAGCGCAAGGGCCCCGTGCCGACTTCCGCCAGTCGGTAGGTGGCCACAGTCGAAGACGAGCAGCCCGAAGGGCAGCCCACGCCCAAGAAACCCAAGGGCGGCAGGGCGGCTTGGCAGCCGGCCTTCTCCTACGAGCAAACTCTCGATGCCCCGTGCAAGTTCCACAGCGGCGCGAAGCCGTCCAACCACACGACCCGTAAGTGCCACTGGCTCAACCGAATCTCCAAAGGCGAAGGGCTCGCGCCACCTCCGCCTGCCGGTCCGCCGCCTCCGGCTCCGCAGCCGCCGACCGCTCGGCCCGCAGTCGGAGCCGTGCATGATGAGTTCCCCGACGAGCATGCCGCCTATGTCATCTTTACAAGCCAGCCCGAAGACAGGTGCAGCAAACACCGAGAGCACCAGGAAGTCAACATGGTCGCTGCCAACCCCGCCGAGCACATGCACTGGTCAGAAAAACCTATCGGCTGGAGCCGGGCCGACCACCCAGAGGTGATGCCATCTCCCGGCTCTTATGTGTTGGTTCTGGATGCCACCCTTGCAACGGACAGACGCGCCGCCCGTTTCTCCCGCGTGCTAATAGACAGCGGGAGCAGCATCAACATCCTGTACCGTGACACCCTGGAGAAGCTGAACGTCAAGGCAAAGCAACTCATGCCTACTCGGACTGTGTTCCATGGCATTGTACCCGGCCTGTCATGCGCCCCCATTGGAAAGATCAAGGTTGATGTACTCTTTGGGGACAAGGAGCATTTCCGTCGAGAAGCGATCTGGTTTGAAGTGGTGGACCTGGAGAGCCCCTACCATGCATTGCTTGACCGACCTGCCTTGGCCAGGTTCATGGCAGTTCCCCACTATGCTTACCTCAAGATGAAGATGCCGAGCACCAAGGGCGTCATCACCATAGCCGGCGATTACAAGAAGTCCTCCGAGTGCACAGCAGCCAGTAGCCGGCTGGCCGAGTCCCTTGTGATTGCCGAAGAAAAGAAGATGTTGGACCAAGTCGTGGCCATGGCCGGCAAACAGTCGGCTCTGTCCCCCGATCCCAAGGAGTGTGATGCTCAAGGATTTTTCCATCCGGCCAAGGAGACGAATAAGATACCTCTTGACCCCGAGCACCCAGAGAGGTTTGCCGTTATCGGGGCAAACCTAAACAGCAAATAGGAAGGCGAGCTCGCCGATTTCCTCCGTGAGAATCGGGACATCTTTGCATGGTCCCCCAAGGAAATGCCGGGTGTTCCGAAGGAATTCGCCGAGCACAAACTACACGTCCGAGAAGACGCAAAACCAGTCAAACAACCCCTCCACCGACTGTCGGAGGAGAAAAGAAGGATTGTGGGAGAGGAGATAGCCCGGCTTCTGGTAGCCGGCTTCATTATGGAAGTTTTCTTTCCAGAGTTGCTCGCCAACCCGGTCCTCGTGCTAAAGAAGAACAACAAGTGGCGCATGTGCATAGACTACACGAGCCTCAACAAGGCCTGCCCCAAAGATCCCTTTGCCCTGCCGAGGATTGACCAAGTGATAGACTCCACGGCCGGATGCGAGTTGTTGAGTTTCTTGGATGCTTACTCAGGATAACACCAGATAAAGTTAGATCTGGCAGACCGCCTGAAGACCGCCTTCATCACGCCATTCGGAGCCTTCTGCTACCTGACTATGACATTCGGCTTGAGAAATGCCGGTGCCACTTTCCAGCGTTGCATGCAGAAGTGCCTCCTCAAGCAGCTCAGCAAAAATGCCCACGTCTACGTAGACGACATTGTGGTGAAGACGGAGAAGCGCGACACCTTGCTGGAAGACCTCAAGGAAACATTTGAGAACCTACGCCGGTTCCAAATCAAGCTCAACCCCGAGAAATGCGTGTTCGGAGTGCCAGCCGGCCAGCTCCTAGGCTTCCTGGTCTCCGAACGCAGCATCGAATGCAACCCGGTAAAGATCCAGGCCATTGAGAGAATGGCGATTCCCACCAAACTTCGGGGCGTCCAGAAGTTCACCGGATGCTTGGCCTCCCTGAACCGCTTCATCAGCTGGCTCGGAGAGAAAGCTCTCCCCCTCTACCGCCTCATGAAGAAGACCACTCACTTCGAGTGGAATGACCAAGCCGACCAGGCTTTTCACGAGCTGAAGAAGATGCTGGCCACGCCGCCTGTCCTGGAGGCGCCGACTGAGAAAGAGCCCATGCTCCTCTACATTGCCGCAACCAGCCGGGTGGTCAGCACCGTCGTCGTAGTCCAACGCCCAGAAGAGGACCGAGCCCAGCCGGTCCAAAGGCCGGTGTACTATTTGAGCAAGGTGCTGTCTACCTCAAAGCAGAACTACCCGCACTACCAGAAGATGTGCTATGGCGTGTACTTCGCCGCCAAGAAGCTGAAGCCCTACTTCTAAGAGCATCCCATCACGGTCGTATGCACCGCCCCGCTGGCCGAGATCATAGGCAGCCGGGATGCATCCAGCCGGGTGGCAAAATGGGCCATCGAGCTGGCCCCTTACACGATCTTCTACCAGCCTCGCACCGCCATCAAGTCCCAAGCATTGGCCGACTTCCTCGTCGACTGGGACGAGACCCAGTACCTACTGCCAGCTCCCGACTCCACTCATTGGCGCATGCACTTCGATGGGTCCAAGATGCGCACCGGCTTGGGAGCCGGCGTCATCCTCACCTCTCCCAAAGGCGACAAGATCAGATACACGCTGCAAATTCACTTTGCCGCCTCCAACAACGTGGCCGAGTACGAGGCGCTCATACACGGGCTCTAGCTTGCCAAAGAGCTCGGCATTCGCCGGATCCTATGTTATGGCGACTCGGACTTGGTGGTCCAGCAATCATCCGGCGACTGGGATGCCAAGGACGCAAATATGGCAAGCTACCGCTTCCTCGTTCAGCAGATCAGTGGGTATTTTGAAGGATGCAAGTTCCTCCACGTACCGCGAGCTGACAACGAGCCAGCTGATGCCCTAGCTCGAATAGGCTCCACTCGGCAAGCAATACCAACCGGTGTCTCTCTACAACGCCTCCTCAAGCCGTCTATCAAGCCGTCTCCAGAGTCCGATTCCATCTTCGTACCTCCTGACCCCGATACAGCCGGGCCCGGCTCGAAGAACCAAGAAGGTGACCTGGGGACTTCGATAGTCGGCCAGGGGACATCAGCAGGCGGCTCGGGGACTTCCGTAGTTATGCCCGACCCAGGGACTGCCACACCCGGCTCGGGGACTGCGGTAGTCAGCCCGGAGACTGCACCAACACAACAGGCGGCGTCCGACTCCAGCATTTCACCACCCAGCCCGCCCGCCTTGGTCGCAGTAGCCGCATTGGCAATAGAAGAAGTCGCAGCTCCATCATGGGCTCAGTCCATCCTCAACTTCCCAATAAACCAAGATCTGTCGGCTGACGAAACAGAGGCAAGACAAGTCCAACGCCGAGCCGGAGCATACACAATCGTCAACAGAGAGCTCGTCAAGCGCAGTGTCACTGGAGTCCTCCAGCGATGCGTCGAGCAAGAGAAGGGCATTGCAATCCTCAGAGAAATCCACCAAGGAGAATGCGGCCACCATGCGGCCTCAAGATCACTTGTCGCCAAAGCCTTCCTCCATGGTTTCTTTTGGCCGACTGCTTTGGATGATGCCAAGGGGCTAGTTAAACATTGCAAAGGATGCCAACTCTTCAGCTCCAAGCAACACATGCCGGCTTCAGCACTCAAGACCATTCCCCTCACTTGGCCCTTCGCCGTTTCGGGACTGGACATGGTGGGCCCATTCAAGACGGCGCGCGGCGGCATGACACATCTGCTTGTCGCCGTGGACAAATTCAGCAAATGGATTGAGGCAAAGCCGATCAAGAAGCTGAATGGGCCGACTGCTGTAACATTCATCGCAGACATAACAACTCGGTACAGCGTGCCACACAGCATCATCACCGACAATGGCATGAATTTCGCCAAGGGAGCCTTGGCACATTTCTGCGCGATGCAAGGCATCCGGTTGGACTTAGCGTTCGTTGCCCACCCGTAGTCAAACGGCCAGGTCGAGCGAGCCAACGGCCTCATCCTTTCCGGCATCAAGCCCCGACTAGTCGTACCACTGGAGCGTTCAGCCGGCTGTTGGCTCGATGAGCTGCCGGCCGTCCTCTGGAGTCTGCGCACTACCCCAAACAAGTCAACCGGCTTCACCCCTTTCTTCCTCGTGTATGGTGCCGAGGCGGTCATCCCAACTGACATCGAGTTCGACTCGCCTTGGGTAACCATGTACACGGAAGCGGAGGCCAAGGAAGCACGAGAAGACGGCGTCGACCTGCTGGAAGAAGGCCGGCTGTTAGCCCTCAGCCGGTCCGCCATCTATCAACAGGGCCTGTGCCGCTACCACAGCCGGAAGGTCAAGCCAAGATCCTTCCAAGAGGGCGATCTTGTGCTCCGGCTGATCTAGCGAACAGCCGGCCAGCACAAGCTCTCGGCCCCTTGGGAGGGCCCCTTCATCATCAGCAGAGCTTTAGGTAATGACTCCTACTACCTGATCGACGCGCAGAAGCAGAAGGCACGAAAGAGAGACGACTCCGGCAAGGAGTCGGAACGACCATGGAACGCCAACCTCCTCCGAAGATTTTAAAGTTGAAATACAGTATGTATCACGCTAACTTTTGTACTAAGTACGAGACAATAGGCCCCCCGAGGAGAGCTCGGGGCCTGCCATCTTTTATCTATGAATGAAGAGTATCATGCTTATGACCTTGTCATTACATTCACTTTTTCCGTCCGGCACCGGGTTCCACTAGTCGGCCCGGGGACTGGCCGCCTGGAGTTATATTAGAAGTCCTACCTGCGGTCAGACAAGTAGTGTGCTGGCTCCCAAGCCTTCTCTTGCCAAAAGTCGCAGATCGAAGAACCGGCTGTCCGGCTGGCAAGAGTTAAAGGCAAGAAAGGATGCCCACACGAAAAACGGCTAGGGACTAACGGACTAATATAACAAAAGCCGGTTTTTCTCCCACCACCGACCGACTACCAGAGTAGCCGGCCGGCCGGCTTCCATTCACCTCGCTTCAATCTAAGAAAGCTCGAGTACTTGCCTTCCAAAAGGGGAAGGCGGCAAAGGAAACAGCCTAAGGATAAAAAGCATACACGAATGGAAGCCAAACACGCACACAATAATATTTACATAAAAGACCTTCAAAAGGCCAGCATTCAATATAGTTTGAATACACCCCCAGTGGGTGGAACTGCGCAAGTTTAATAAAATTGTTCAAAAGGCAACAAGCAGGAAAAAACAAGGACGGCAGATTAAGCCAAGGGAGCGACTGGCGAGTCGGGCAGGTCGGTGGAGACGGCAGTGCCGGCTGGAGGAGTGGCCGGCTGGCGAACCTCAGCATGATCACTGCCTCCCGCAGAGGGCGCGCTAGCACGCGCCTCGTTGCTAGAGGCACGATCAGGCTGAGGCTGGCTGGCCGTTTCACCGGCCGGCTCAATGTCTTCGCATTCCTCTCCTTCGTCGTCTTCGCCTTCATCGCTGGAGGCGATCTCCTCTGCCGAGTCCTCACCCGCTGTCGGGTCCAGCCCGAACCACTCCTCCGGCTGGGCAATGCCGTCGTCATTAATTTCAGGAGCGGAGACGCTAATGTCAGTGCATTCGGCGATCGTCGAAGCGCGCTAAGCGATAGCCGGTCACACCTCCTCCATCTCTTCGTCAGCCTCCAGCCGCCAGGTGCGCAGCTGGTCCAGGTTCACCCCCGGATACCAGGCTCGGACGAACTCCAGCGCCCGCCCAGCTCCAAGCCGGGCTGCCGATGCCTTCCAGGCCTCGAAACGGGGTGCGGGGAATCGTCTCGCTTGGCCAGAGGGCGGCCAACAGCTGCGCCCTGGCGCGCTGGAGGCGGCGGAGCATACGGTGAGCCGGCTGCAGCCGGGCTTGGACCGCCAAGAGTTGCTCCTCGAGCGTCCGGCTTGCGTCCGGCGCGATTTCAGCCCCCGCCTGCCGGCGCGCCTCGTGATGGGCCTCGATGGTTTGGGCGGCGAAGACGGAGTAGCCGGGAAAGTAGTCTGCACGGAGAACAAAAAGCAGCACAAGTCAGAACACAAATCAGGGATCAAGGGGCAAGCAAGGAGTGAAGAAGGCGGCTTACCATCGATCAGATCCTCGATACGACCGAAGCCCTCGCTCAGTCCTGCTTCGCCTCAGCCCAGCCCGCCGCTTCGGGCTCGAACTCGGCCTTCAGGGCGTCCTCGCTGTCCCGCGCCTTCTTCAGGGCCGCCTTGTGGCTCTCCTCCTGGTCGGCCAACTTCTTGGTCAGGCGGTCACGCTCCAGGACCAAGGCGTTGTACTCGGCTTCCTTGACGCGAAGGGCGGCCTGGGCCCCGCTGAGCTTCCCCCTCAAGTCGGCATTGGCTCCTGCAAGCATGAAGAAAAAGGAAAAATTAATAAGGAAGAAGTCGTCAAGGAAGATCCGACCCGGCTGCTCAGCAGTCGGCCCGAATCTCGGGGACTACACCCAGGGGTGCGCTGACGCGCCCCCACAGGAGATGAATGAAACAAAGCACGCACTCCGGCTGCTGGTCAGATCCTCAGTTCTCTGGCCCAGCTCCTGAGCTTGGGAGTTGAAGGCGGCAGCGCGGAGGTTATGATACTCCTGGAAGATTATACAGGAGGCGACGATAAGTTAAGTTGTCAGGACCTAGTAAGTTCCAAGCCGCCTGCACAGCAGCCGACTCAGAACTCGGGGACTACACCCAGTGGGTGCACTAACGCGCCCCCACGAAAGAAATCAAAAGAGCAAAATAACCAAGGCCAGAAGACTCACCCGGATGACGGCCCGCGTCGCGAGGAACTCTTGGGTGTATCGCTGCAGTGAGGCGGCCTGAGCTTGAAGCCGGTTCCGGACCTCCTGGGCCACCGCGTTCAGTTCGCCCGTCCCCCCGCTGGGAGTCCACTCGGACGTGCTGGCGCTGGCCGCCTCCAGGGCCTCCGCCGTCTAGCTGGCGCTCGCAGCTTGGTGCGGTTCCGGCGCGGAGGCGCCACCCCCTGCGCGCCGGCGCAATGCCGGCTGCACCTCGAGGCCGGCCCCTGCCTCCGGCTCGCCACCGGCCGGCTGCTCTGGCGCCGCAGCTGATTGGCCGCTTTGGCCCACTCCAGTCGGCGCCGTCTGCGGCGCCCCCTCCACGAAGATCACGTGGTCCTCCCTCCTCTCCATCACCGGCGGGTCTTGGTCGACCTCCTCCGACGGGGGCACGGGGATGTCGGGGGCCACGGCGCGGAGGGGAACGACGAGCAGCGGAGGCTGGTTGTGCGAGGCCTCCACCTCCGTCTCCGCAGCTACCGCCTCCGCCCGGGCCTTGGCCACCGCGTCGGCCTGCTCCTTCGTCGCCTGGGCGGTCCTTCGCTCCGCCGCCTCCCGCTCCTCCCGCGCCTCCCGTGCGTTCCGCTCCGTGGCCTCCCTAAGGTCGGCGCGGGGATCCACGCAACGGGAGCCTGAAGACCCTCCAGTCGGCCCGACTACGGAGCCGCCAGGACCTCGCTCAAGGGAAAGCGGTGCCCTATCCGGCGAGCAAAGAAAGGTTTAGAAGAGTTTCGGTCGAAAAGGACAACACAATATATATATATACAAGACATTCGACGACTTACGCCGAGATCGCCTGCGACTGTTTCACCGCCTTGCGGAAGCGGGCCGCCTTCATGGCCGCCTCATCCCGCTTGGTCGCCCCATAGAAGCCTTGGATTTCTTTGTCCGGCTGCCGAAGAAGGTCGACGCGGCCCGGCGCTTCTGCGCGCCGACACGGGCAGCCGGCACGGCAGACGGGCCCGTGCCTTGATGATCAAGCGCCGGCTGGCGGTGCGGGGCGGCTTCGACCTCGTCGTCGTCCGGCCAGTCTTCGAAGCCGGCCCCGAGCCCCGCGCCTCCGGCCTCGTCGCCTTCCCCCACGATGGTGTCTTCCATGGCGGCCGCTCCCAGGTCCGGATCGTCAGCGTCGTCCACCATGCGGTCGGGAGGAGTTGGCGCTCTACCCCTGCGGCCCCGGCCGTCGGCGGAAGAAGAGGGTTCTACTAAAGGCAAACTAACTGGTCAGAGGTCGGCTATCATGAGGCCGGCTACAAAAAGGAAGAGAAGAAGAAAGAACTTACGGCAGGCAGAGGGTTGGCGCGGGAATACGGCTCCTTGCCGTATCGCCAATCCTCGGCAAGCTTGCAGTTGGAGATGTAGTTCACCATGTAAGACACCTCTGCATGAGGCATCTCCCTGGTGCTCAGCCGGCACGGGTCGAAGCGGCCTCTCATCTGGCAAATCATGTGAGGCCGGCCTTGGAGCGGAAGTACCCGGCGCTCCACGAAGGCGGCCACCAAGTCGGCTCCGGTCAGTCCCTCCGACTGGATCATCACCCGAAGCCGGGAGACGGCTGCGTTCCCGGCCTGAGACAACGACCTGGCCCGGTAGCTCCACGAAGGTTGCCTCCCAGCCGGCGGGCCGGCTACGTAAGCCGGCAGGTTGACGTAGTCGCCTTGCTAGGCGACGTTCTTCACGTAAAATTAGGACTTCTGCCAGAGCTTCACCGACTGGATCAGCGGGATGGGCAGGAACGGATTGTTCTCGCCCGTCCGCCTCATGGCAATGAAGGCTCCGTAGGGGGCGGGCACTCCCGCGACGACGATGCCGAGCTTGCTCTGGAAGAATTCCCCCCAGAGCTCGAGCGTGGGGAGAACCCCAAGAAAGCCCTCGCACAGGGTGACGAAAGCCGACAGCAGCATCACCGCATTGGGCGTGAGGTGATGCGGCTGGAGGTGGTAGAATTCAAGGAAGGCTCGAAGGAATCCGCTCGCCGGGAGGCCGAAGCCGCGCAGGCAGTGCGAGCGGAAGATCACCCGCTCGTCCTCCTCCGGTGCCGGGGAAATCTCCCTCGCCGGCGCTTGACGAACCCGCACGAAGTTCTCGCCCGGCAGGCGCCGCTCCGGCAGAGGAACTCGACGTGGTCCTCGTGGACGTTGGAGCCATCCCACGAGCTCAACAGCGCCATGGGAGCAACGCGGCGAGGAGCAAGACGATGCGACGGCAGAGACGCGCACGACCCTGCTACGGCGGGACCAAAGGAACTGAGAGGTCCGACGGCGGAACGGCGCAGCAATGGGTGGCTGCGGCGGCGGAAAGAAGAAGAAGGAAGGCGAGAAGGGGCGGAGCGAGGGAGAGCGTGCGAGCCTCTGCCGCTCCCCCTCCTCCCCCTACTTATAGACCCTTGCGGCGGAGCCGAGGAGGCGTGGCGTGGGGGAACGTGGGGATCAACTGTGCCCACTCCCCCACGTCCCACGATTATTGCGCCCTGATGGCGTAATAAAACCGCCGCGGCAAGGTGAGCGGTCCGTGTGGGCCGCAGAAGATCCGCGCTCGGGCCGAGGCCTAGGAGTGGCTGGCCCGGGCCTGCCGCGGCGTCCCGTCGCGCGCGTGCACTGGCAGGATTTCCTTGCCACGTGGCCCGCGGGATGGCGTGCGGTCAGCTCGCAGGCCGACCCGCGTTCCCGCCTATGAGAAACGGGGCTTTCCGAAGACGGCACACACAAGCACAGCCGGCCCCTCCGGGTAGGAAGCTGACAGAGCTTCTCGTCCCTTTGTCAGCCTCGAAGCTCGATCAGCTTCGGGGACTACTGTTGGAGTAAATAACCATGGGTAGCCTAGCCGGCTCCCCCTGGCCCTTTTGAAAAAAATTACGAGCCTATCCGGCCCTCAAGAATCCAAGACATGGGGCCGCCTTCCCCTTGCTGGTTGTCTCCCAGGCCGACTATCGGAAGGCGACCCGACTTTTAGCCCTCATGAAGAAAGCCGCGGGAGGGCCGGCTCCGAGAAGCCGGCCGCGAGAAGGCCGACTCCAAGAAGCCGGCTTCCACAAAGCGGTCAAGATCGTACCCTTGAAGTCTGCATCCACATAACGACAATGTGACGGGGTGTGGCTACAGTAAAGCCTGCCACCCCCGAATCCCGGAGCACGCCTGGCACAGTGCGCCGTACGGGTGGCCATGACCCGTCCGGCGCGGCACTGTTGCCACGTTGACCCTGATGTCATCCATGACGGGCTGCCAGTGTGGCCCACGGGCGGTGGGCCCCTTCAGGCAGAGAGACACCCGAAGGCGGCCAGGCCTCCCCCAGTCGGCCCAAGACAGAGCCGGCTCTCCATAGCCGGCTTGCCACCTCCCTCGAAGGAGATGCCCCATTAAGGAGACAAGACGCGGTGAGGCTATAGCGATCACCCACCGGACGGCGGCACTGTAGCCACGCCCACCTCGGCGAAGCCCTCGTAACCAGGATTGAGCAACAGTAACCAGCCACCGACAACGCCCTGGACAGTGGGGCCTACCTGTCGACCAAGGAGCCGGCAGCCGGCGGGCCCCAACAGCCGGCGCAGAAGCCGGCGAGTGTAGACACAGACGGCTGGGCCCCACGCCCAGCCGGATTACCATTGTATCCCCGGGGGGTAGGCCTATATAAACCCCCGGGACACCCATGCAAAGGGTTGATCCTGGCTAGTTTTAGACACCACACAGGGAGGAGAAGAGAGCGAGCAGAGCCCTTCTTCCTCCTCTCGCCAAACAGCTCAAGGAGCATCGTGTAGCTACTTGTTCATCTAGTGATCATGCGGAGACCCCGCAGAGCAGCAGTAGGGGTGTTATCTCCACGGAGAGCCCCGAAGCTGGGTAAGATTCGCCGACGAACATGTCTTCGCCTCATCCCGCTTCTAGGCACCGGCGACGTCTTACTGGCTCCCACAATGATAAGCCACCCGTTGGCATATGTCGCACCTACCACCCGACAATCATGTTTAAATTCAATTGAAATTTGAATTGAGGAATTTTCCAATCCTCAGAAAACCTCTAAAAATAACCAACATTTAAATCTCATCAAATGAGTCCAAGAAAATGTTCCTGTTATTCTGTGAAAATATTGGCATGAGGTGAAATTCAAACCAATATTTTGGGAGTCACAGAAATAATTTATTTGGGCCTTTGATTTAAATCAATAATATATTTGGGTTGGAATTATTTCTGTTATATAAGAAATAATGTCCAAATAATCCCAAACTGAAATGTTTCATGTTGGGTTTATTCCATAGAGTGAGCATGAGCAGTTTGGTGATTTTTGGAAGTTTCTAAGTATTTTTAATAAAGCCACAAAGTTGCAGAATAATAGAAAACAAGAAATATAAAAAAAGAGAGGTAACTTATCGTGCAGCCCACCACAGTAGTGGCCTACTTGCCAAAGCCAGCTCAGCCCACCAGGGGCAGCACTGTCTTCTTCCTCCTGCCAGGAGGAGAAGCAGCTGCATGCCCGATGGCCGGCGAGCCACGCTGGCTCCTCCCTGCCTGCGTGCCCCCCCCCCCCCGACTGCCTGGTCGCCGCCACGCACACCCCCCCCCCGACCCCCTCGTCCTCTCCCCTCTCTCCCTGGACCTCTTTCCCCTCCTCTGGCTCCCTCTCCCTCTCTTCCCGAGCGCACCAGAGGGCGCCGCCGTGCTCTACCACGGCCACCGGCCACCCCACGCCTCGCCGACGTGCCAAGAAGCCCCGCCTCGTTTCCCTCTTCCTCCTCACCAAGGCGGAGGGCGCCGAAAGCCCTGTGATGCCGCCAATGTCATCTTCTTCCTCGCCGGTCGCCGGAGATCCTCCTTGCCGCCCTGGCTGCTCCGGACCGTCTCCGAGCTCGCTGACCTCCCCGTCCGACTCGCCGTGAGCCTCCGACCCTGCCCATCCCTCTCTTCTTCCTCGTAGGTCTCCGTAGCCACCGGACTGCCTACGCCCGAACCCGCTGCCGCCTGCGCTTGCCGCCGACGCGACTCCGGCGACCAAATGGTCCGCCCGACGCGTACAACACACTCACCGCATCATGTAGATCACGTAGGAGCTGGCCCCGTTCTTCCAGAGCCACAGCAACGACGAGTTCGGCCTCGCCCGAACTCCGGCAGCCGCAAGGCTCGTTGCCGGCGTCGATTCCGGCCGTCCCAGGCCCGACAACCACCACCACTCGACGCACCATCGCGCCAGCTTTCCAGAGAGCCCAGCCAAGCTTCGAACAAAGCACCACAGCTCGACTCCGAGCACCTCCGCCGCGCCTGGCCATCGCCGGCGGCCTAACTCCAGCGAAGCCGACGTGGCGATGTCATTAGCCTCTAATGATGCCTTAACTAACACCCTAGTGCCACTGCCATGTGGGCCCCGGCGCCAAAAATTAATTAGTTTAATTTCTGTTTAGATTAGTGCTAATCGGTGTGGACCCCACGTGTTAGCTTTGACTTGGTCAAGTCAACATTGACCGGTCCCACCTGTCATAGACCCAAACCAGCCTAAGACACTGACCAGTGGGTCCTAGCGTCAGGTTTGACCTGGGCTGACACTGTTGACTTGATGACATCATTCTGACGTCAGGCTGACGCAGTAATGCTTTCTGGATTTTAAATAAATCATAAATGATTTATTTAATTCAGAAAATGTCCAAAACTTTCAAAAATCATAGAAATTCAACCGTAACTCCAAATGAAATAATTTATATATGAAAAATTATCAGAAAAATCCAAACTATCCATTTATACTACTTTCATGCATGTTCAACCAACTTATACCCACTGTATAAGTGAAAACATGATAATGGCATTTTAAATGCTAAATATGGAGTTTGCATATGAACCCCTGGCCCATATGGACTTCATCTAAATTGTTGCTAGATGCATTAGTGCAAAAAACATTCATATTTCCATGTCATAGCATGCATCATATTGTTGCATATTGTCATGTGTTGATTGAGTTCTTTCTCAGTTGCCGGTGTTTGTCCCCTCTCGATAGACGTTGTACCGACGTTGTTATCGTTGACACTGATGAAGACCCAATGATATCTTCAGAAGTGCCAGGCAAGCAAAACCCCTTTGTTCATTCCGATACAATCCCACTCTCTCGCTCCTGCTCTCTTTTATTGCATTAGGACAACAACGATTCAACTGTTACTTGCTGCGGTAGTTGAGCCCCTTATCCTCTGCATGACCTGTCATTGCCACAATAAATAGATGAAACCCACTAGTATGAGTAGGAGTTGTTTGAGCCCTGATGTGCCTACTCATTCATGCTTGTTTGTTATGCCTGCTATTGCATAGAGTTGTGTCAGGTCTGATTCATCGGGGATGAATCGGAGGTGTGTGAACATGTCCTACTGTGTGTGAGCTAAGTGTGTGAACACGATTTGGTAAAGGTAGCGGTGAGAGGCCATGTAGGAGTACGTGGTGGGTTGTCTCATTGAAACCGTCCTCAGGAACTGAGTTCTGTGTTTGTGATCCATGAAACAGTTACTACCACGCATTGGGCCCCAAACCAATGGACCCTCTCGGCTTCTTGATCACCCTTGTCCTCTGTCCAGGAGTTGCAACTAGTTTCTGGTGTTTATAGGATATGTGTTGGCGGCCGTGCGTAGCGCTGACCCTAGGGGTGGGCTATGATGCGGTAGATACACCGTGGCCGGGCATGCCGGGCGCCCGTTTGGTGTCTCGGAACCCTGTACACATCGTTCAGGGCCGTATGTGGAAACCTCGGCCGGACTCCCTGTGGATGGAACCTGGATAGGCGATAAACCTGGACTAGAGACTTGAGTGTTTAGGTAGGCCGTGGCCGACACCCTCGTTGGGCTTCCGCTTGAAGGTTGCCGAGTACATGTCGTGTAAACGGCGGTAAGTGGTGAAAGCGTGTGTGAAGAAGTACACCCCTGCAGGGTTAACATCATCTATTCGAATAGCCGTGTCCGCGGTAATGGACTTCTGGGTTGCCTATAACAGTTCATAGACAAGTGAAAGTGGATACTCTAAAACTCGCAAGATAAGTGTGAGTGCTATGGATGGCCTTCCCGTAGGGAGACGGGAGCGGATCCATAGTGGTGTATTGAATGGTGAATATGTGGACTCGTGTGCGCCACCTCAAAAGAGTTGCTTGCAGTCGTAGTTCAGGTTAGCCACTGAGTCAAAGCTGGCTTGCTGCAGTTAAACTCCACCACCCCCTTTATTGATACTGATGCATATGTAGATAGTTCTGATGTAAGTCTTGCTGGGTACATTTGTACTCACGTTTGCTTAATTTATGTTTTGCAGAGAGACTTCAGTCTCGCTAGTAGTTTCGCGTGGACTTCAACGTTTAGCTTGATACCTCAGCTACGATCTTGTGCCCTCGGCAGGATCTGGTAGATAGTCAGGCTTCTCAGCCTTTTTTTCATTTGTAGATGTCTGTACTCAGACATGTTAAGATTACGCATGTGCTTTGATTTGTATGCTATGATTGTTGGGTCATGAGACCCATGTTTGTAATATCTCACTCCTCGGAGCCTAATGAATAAATGTTTGAGTCGTAGAGTCTTGTTGTGATGCCATGTTGTATTTACACATGTCGAGCATATTGTGTGTATGATTGAAATGCTTGGTATGTGTGGGATCCGACAATCTAGTTGTTTATCCTTGGTAGCCTCTCTTATGGGGAAATGTAGTCTTGTGCTTCCATGAGCCATAGTAGTCCGCTACAGCCCGGTTCACCGGAGTCCTGTTAGCGCAGCACTACTGCTCAGGACACTTGACTGGCCGGCATGTGTTTCACTTCGTTCCTGTGTCTGTCCCTTTGGGGAAATGTCACGCGGTAACATCCGGAGTCTTGCCTGCTACAGCCCGGGTTCCCGGAGTCCTGTTAGCCCAGTGCTACAGCCCGGATTTACACGCTGCTGACTGACATGCTCGATGTGATTCATGTATGCCTGTCCCCATAGGTTAGTGCCGCTTTGGGTTCACGACTAGCCATGTCGGCCCGGGTTCTCTGTCATATGGATGCTAGCAACACTATCATATACGTGAGCCAAAAGATGCAAACGGTCCCAGGCCATGGTAAGGCGACACCCGTGGGAATACCGTGCGTGAGGCCGCAAAGTGATATGAGGTGTTACCGGCTAGATCGACGTGACTTGGAATCGGGGTCCTAACACCTTACCCTGGCTCGGGACTGTTTGCACCTTTTGGCTCGCATATATGATTGTGTCACTAGCATCCATATGACAGAGAACCCGGGCCGACATGGCTAGTCATGAACCCAAAGCGGCACTAACCTATGGGAACAGGCATACATGATTCACATCGAGCGTGTCGGTCAGCAGCGTGTGAATCTGGGCTGTAGCACTGGGCTAACAGGACTCTGGGGAACCCGGGCTGTAGCAGGCTAGGCAGGACTCCGGATGTCACCCCGTGACATTTCCCCGAAGGGACAGACACAGGAACGAAGTGAAACACATGCCGGCCAGTCAAGTGTCCTGAGCAGTAGTGCTGGGCTAGCAGGACTCCGGTGAACCGGGCTGTAGCGGACTACTATGGCTCAAGGAAGCACTAGACTACATTTCCCCATAAGAGAGACTGCCAAGGATAAACAACTAGATTGTCGGATCCCACACATAGCAATACACGTCAAACGCATGCATAGCATGCAAGTATGTGCTGTACAACATGGCATCACAACATAACGCAAACTCATATAGATAAAGGCTCAGAAGAGCCACATAGCATTAATACAAACAGGGGTCACATGACCCATCATTCAGAGCATACAAGCAATGGAAGAATTACATGTCTGAGTACAGACAACTACAAAAGAAAAAGGCTAAGAAACCTGACTATCTACAAGTCCCTACAAGGTACAAGATCGTAGCTGAGGGAACAAGCTACTCGTCGAAGTCCAAGAGGTACTACTAGTGAGACAAATGTCTCATCTGCAAAACATAAATAAAGCAAACGTGAGTACAAAGGTACTCAGCAAGACTTACATCAAATCCTATCATACATGCATTTGTATCAAGAAGGTAATGTGGGGTTTAGTTGCAGCAAGCCAGCTTTGACTCAGTGGCTATCCTATTCTACGACAATGAGAAACTTCTTTGAGGTGAGGCAGCGCACACGAGTCCACTAATCACCACATCAATACACTACTATGGATTCATCCCCGTCTCACTACGAGAAGGCCATCCATAGCACTCACACTTGTCTTGAGCATTTTAGAGTATCCACTTAAAGTTGTCTATGTACCACGTAAGCATCCAAGAAGTCCATAACCGAGGACACGGCTATTCGAATAGATCATGATAACCCTGCAGGGGTGTACTTCTTCACACACACTCTCACCACTTATCACCATATACACTTCATGTATCTCGGCAACCTTCAAGCGGAAGCCTGGCGAGGGTGTCGGCCACGACCTAACTAACCACACAAGACTCTAGTCCAGGTTTATCGCCTATTCGGGTTCCATCCGCAAGGAGATCCGGCCGGGGTTTCGCTCACGGCCCCAAACGATGTGTACAGGGTTCCCAAGCCCACCATCCGGGTGCCACTCGGTACACCGGGCCACGTGTGCCTAGTCTGTCCCAAGTCCACCCTGCCGGGTGCCACTCGGTAGAAAAATAGCACTACCTACAAACACCAGAAACTATTTGCAACTCCTGGACAGAGTTCAAGGCGGTTAATAAGTCGAGAGAGCTTGGAGCGCCCGGAGCCCAATGTGTGGTAGTAGCTAGTCATTGGACAACTTACACAGAACTCAGTTCTTAAGGACGGTCCCAATGAGACAACCCACCATGTACTCCTACATGGCCTCTCACCGCTACCTTTACCAAATCGTGTTCACACGCTTAACTCTCAGCGCCAGAACATATCATAACACTCCAATTCATTCCCGATGAATCAGACCTGACATACTCTAAGCAATAGCAGGCATGGCATGACAAGAACACAACATGGCTCAAGCAACTCCTACACATGCTAGTGGGTTTCAACTATTTACTGTGGCAATGACAGGTCATGCAGAGGGATGGGTTCAACTACCACAGCATAAAGTAGCAGTTGAATCATTGTTGTCCTAATGAGTAAAAGGGAGCAGGAGCGAGAGAGTGGGATTGTATCAGAATGAACAAGGGGGTTTGCTTGCCTGGTAGATCAACAGGGGGGCACTGCTCCACTGATAGGTACTCTCGAACACTTTCCGGAGCAGGACCTATCGAGAAGGAACGGTGTCGGAAATCAAGACACAAACATATGCAACATTATGATGCATGAACATGGTAATAATGTTATGATTTGCACTAATGCATCTAGCAACAATTTAAATGAAATCCATATGGACCAAGGTTTCATATGCAAACTCCATATTTAGCATTTAAAATGCCATTATCATGTTTTCACTTTTACAGTGGGTATAAGTTGGTTGAACATGCATGAACGTGGTACAGATGGATAGATTGAATTTTTTTGATAATTTTTCATATATAAATTATTTCAATCTGAGCTACAGTTGAATTTCTATGAATTTTTGAAGTTTAGAACATTTTCTGGAATTTCTGAATTATTCTAAATCCAGAAAAGGATTAATTGCGTCAGCACTGCGTCATGCTTGCGTCAGCAAGTCAACAGCGCTGACTGGTCAAACCTGACGACCGGGTCCCACATGTCATTGGCTCATTGTTTGTTAACAGTGTTAATTAGATATTAAACTAATCCTAACAGAAACATTAGCAGGGTCGGGCCCCACCTGTCATTGACCCTGGGTAGTCAAACCCCAGGTCAACTTGGGGGGGGCGGGGGTTAGACCAGTCAACCCCACCGGCGTTTAGCCGCCGGCGAGGCCGAACGCGGCGGAGGGGCTCGGGATCACCGTTCCGGTGACCAAAAGAACGGCGGAGAGCACCGGGGCGTAGCCCGTGCTCTCCCGCATCTAGTGGGGTAGATATGAGGAGGAGGGGTGGCCAGAGCTCGCCGGAGCGAGGCTCGCGGCGGCGGACGGAGCACGGGTTCGGGCGGAATCGAGCTACGGGGCATGGCAGGGGCTGCGGAGGGCCTCTACGGCCTCCTGGTGTCACCAGGAGCAAGGTGATGCGTGCGGGAGCGGCTGGCTCGGCCTCTGGCCACGGCGGCGCCATGGCCGGCGGTGAGGTGCTACGGCCCTGGTGGCAAACGGGGCTAGAGGGTGCCAGAAGAGCAGGGGAGAGGGGGGTTCAACGGCGGGGCTCATAGCGAATCCAACGGCGGGGTCGGCGAGCTCGGGGAAGGCTTGGTGCAGCCGGAACGGCGTGCGCGATCTCCGCGGCCGGAAGTGAAGACGACGGCGAGGCGGCGTTCCAGGGCCTCCCGTGGTGCGTGACTTGGTGGAGAGGACGAGGAGGACGGTGCGGAGCGTCTGGGCACGGAACGAGGGCGAGGCCGTGATGGTGGGCGCGGCAACGGCGAGCCGTGGTGACGGAGCCGTTCGGGGGGGTGAGAGAGAGGAATCCAGGGGAGGGGGAAGAGCGAGAGGGAGTGAGAGAGGCCGAGGGGAGGGCGTGGCATCGTCGGGGGCCTCCAGCAGCGAGCGGGGAAGCAGGAGGTGGCCGGCGTGTGCTCGCGCGCGGCGAGCACGCGCTCGGCGTCCTTCTGGCGCGGTGGAGACGACGACTGGCAGCGCCAGTCAGCTGGGCTGGCCTGTTGGGCCACTGGGCTGCCAGGCTGCAGGTAAGGTCCAGGTAGGCTTTTTCCTTTATTTGTTTTCTTTTCTATTTTTCTCACATTTTTTTTGATTTGATAAAAATACTAGAACTAGGGATGTGACAGAACCTGCATCCAACACAGGCACGGACGGCCCCGAGAGCCTCCTCACGGGCCTCCTCGACCAACTCCACGTCGCCGGCGAGCCTGCCGTGGATTTGGAGTCTGTAGGTTCCACCGAGCCGATGCTGGTCGACTCCGACACCGCGTCGCTCGACGCGTTCCCCACCAACGTGGTGGTCTACGACAAACCTCTCCCTCGTGTGGAGAGTGACGGAAGCACCGTCACCGAGGTGCTCGTCATCGGTCATGACGAGCCTCCCGGCGGAGGAGCGCATGACCCACTTGGCGCGGCACTACAAGACCTGACTGC
>NC_053026.1:626866461-626882410 GCF_003073215.2 Triticum urartu
CAGAGGAATCGGCCAGGCAATTCTGGACACGGTTCCTAACAAAGAAAAATCAAATAGTCGACTGTCCGGACGCAGAGGCCCTAGCAGCCTTCAAGCACAATATCCGTGACGAGTGGCTTGCCCGGCACCTTGGACAGGAAAAGCCGAAATCTATGGCAGCACTCACGACACTCATGACCCGCTTTTGCGCGGGAGAAGACAGCTGGCTTGCTCGTAGCAACAATATGACCAAGAACCCTGGTAATTCGGATACCAGGGACAGTAGTGGCAGGTCGCATCGCAACAAGCAGAAGCACCGCATTAACGGCGACAATGCTGAGGATACGGCAGTTAATGCCGGATTCAGAGGCTCTAAATCCAGTCAGCGGAAAAAGCCATTCAAAAGGAATCCTAGGGGCCCATCCAGTTTGGACTGAATACTCGACCGCTTGTGCCAGATACATGGCACCCCCGAAAAGTCGGCCAATCAAACCAACAGGGATTGTTGGGTGTTCAAACACGCATGCAAGTTAAATGCCGAAAATGAAGACAAGGGGCTGCATAGCGATGACGACGAAGAGCCCCGGCCGCCGAACAACAGTGGACAGAAGGGTTTTCCCCCACAAGTGCGGACGGTGAACATGATATACGCAACCCACGTCCCCAAGAGGGAGCAGAAGCGCGCGTTAAGGGACGTATACACGGTAGAGCCAGTCGCCCCAAAGTTCAACCCATGGTCCTCCTTCCCGATCACCTTTGATCGAAGGGACCACCCCACTAGCATCCGTCATGGCGGATTTGCCGCATTGGTTCTAGACCCAATTATTGATGGATTTCATCTCACTAGAGTCCTTATGGACGGCGGCAGCAGCCTGAACCTGCTTTACCAGGATACAGTGCAGAAAATGGGCATAGATCCCTCAAGGATTAAGCCCACCAAAACGACCTTTAAAGGCGTAATACCAGGTGTAGAGGCCAACTGTACAGGCTCAGTCACACTTGAAGTGGTCTTCGGATCTCCGGATAATTTCCAAAGCGAGGAGTTAATCTTCGACATAGTCCCATTCCGTAGTGGCTATCACGCACTGCTCGGGCGAACCGCATTTGCCAAGTTCAATGCGGAACTGCACTACGCATACCTTAAGCTAAGATGCCAGGCCCTCGAGGAGTAATTACGGTCAATGGAAACACCGAACGCTCCCTCCGAACGGAGGAGCACACGGCGGCCCTTGCAGCGGAAGTACAAAGCAGCCTCTCCAGGCAGTTCTCCAGTCGGCCATTAAACGTCCGGACACCGTCAAGCGTGCCCGGAGTAACCTACAACAAGACCGCCTGGCACGTTCCGAGCAGGCGTAGCAATGCGGCCCCAACCCCAGCCCTCGCAAAAATGCGACACCAGTACTTCGCGTACATAGCTACGCTCTAGAACTACCATGGGTACAGGGGGAGGGGCACCATCACGGCACACCCTAAACACGGCTTAAACCGCACCAGGGGCTGCCGATTTTTTAATTTTCTCTTACTTTCAGGACCCCACTCTTCGGAAGGCCTGTTCGGCAGTTCAATTGCCGCACAAACGATGCAAGAACCAGGGAAGCAGACAAGCCATGCCGCATTACGGAACTCCCAGGTGGTCTCTATCACGAGCAGTATACCTGTTTCGCATACCATTCCGCAGCCTGCCCCTGGAATGGACATGTTAAATAGTCCAACCTTTTGCTTATCACATTATTTGTATCGTTCTGCCTTGATCGCAGCCCTTTTTAATAAACAATGCATAGCTTTTGTCTCTCTTTACATTACTCTATTTTTTACAAATATATGTTCCTTAACGACATGTTGCACCTATACACTTTGGTACGGCCAAAATACGCCAGGGGCTTTAGTACCCCTCAATATGGTGTGAGAAGTCCGAACACTTTAACAAGTGCGGCACCCCGAACTTATAGCATTATATGCATCAGCTCCGAATCATGTCTTGGGTCAATAGTTGGGTTTGCCCGGCTCCTATGTTTTGGTGCCTTACGTTCCGCTGTGTCGGCTAAGGTAGCACTAGGAGAACTACTGCGATTGTGCCCCAGTTGAGCTGGGTCGAGCACCTCAGTAGAGAAAGCTAAAATTGACTGTCATGATGAAGCGAGAGCTGGTCCCTGTTCGAGAGGTTTTTCGAGTCCCTGAAGACTTATGCCGCTTAGAGCGAGGAGTTGGCTTTGTCCGGCCAAGGTGTGGATAGCGCCCCGAACTCGGTCTTCCGAATACCAGGGGCTTCGCCGAAATTTAAAATTATAGAATTCTATGGCTAAGTGAGAGTGTTCACGCATTATAGTCAGATTGCCTTGTTCGCTGTGCTGAGCATCTCCCTCGAAGGACCCAAACATGGGAAAAAGAGCGCTCAGGTTTATCCCCGAACACCCCAGCACTAGCAGCACGGGGGCAGAAGCCGATGACTCGCCATCTCTCAGAATTGATAAACAGCCGCATAGAAGGTAATATTTTAAATTCCAGCAGCATTGCTTAGCGCATATGAACAAGTATTCAGCGCACAAGACAAAACGAGCGAGTTTTACTCAAAAATTACATCCCGCATATGAACAAGTTTTCAGCGCACAGGACAAAACGAGCGAGTTTTACTCAAAAATTACATCCCTGGAACATTCATCCGCCATAAGGCAGGCACCCTTCAGAACATCCTTATAATAATTCTCGGGCTTGCGATGCTCTTTCCCCGCGGTGGCCCGTCCTTCACAAGCTTCTCAGCATCCAGCTTGCCCCAGTGCACCTTAGCACGGGCAAGGGCCCTACGGGCACCCTCAATGCAGACGGAGCGCTTGATGACTTCGAGCCTTGGACAGGCCTCCACCAGCCGCCGCACCAGCCCGAAATAGCTCCCAGGCAGAGCCCCTCCAGGCCACAACATGAGGCCCTTCGATGGCCTGTTCACAGGCAAGAACCCCTTCTTGGACTGATCCATATTGAACTTCTTCAATATCTTGTCAAGGTATGTGCTTTGTGAAAGACCAATGAGGCGTCTCGATCTATCTCTATAGATCTTGATGCCTAATATGTAAGCAGCTTCTCCAAGGTCCTTCATTGAAAAACACTTATTCAAGTAGGCCTTTATGCTTTCCAAAAGTTCTATATCATTTCCCATCAATAGTATGTCATCCACATATAATATGAGAAATGCTACAGAGCTCCCACTCACTTTCTTGTAAACACAGGCTTCTCCATAAGTCTGCATAAACCCAAACGCTTTGATCATCTCATCAAAGCGAATGTTCCAACTCCGAGATGCTTGCACCAGCCCATAAATCGAGCGTTGGAGCTTGCACACCTTGTAGCATTCTTAGGATCGACAAAACCTTCCGGCTGCATCATATACAATTCTTCCTTAAGGAAACCATTAAGGAATGCCGTTTTGACGTCCATTTGCCATATTCATAATCATAGAATGCGGCAATTGCTAACATGATTCGGACGGACTTCAGCTTCGCTACGGGTGAGAAAGTCTCATCGTAGTCAACCCCTTGAACTTGTCGATAACCCTTAGCGACAAGCCGAGCTTTATAGATGGTCACATTACCATCCGCGTCTGTCTTCTTCTTAAAGATCCATTTATTTTCTATGGCTCGCCGAATCGGGCAAGTCAGTCAAAGTCCATACTTTGTTTTCATACATGGATCCTATCTCGGATTTCATGGCTTCTAGCCATTTGTCGGAATCCGGGCCCGCCATCGCTTCTTCATAGTTCGAAGGTTCACCGTTGTCTAACAACATGATTTCCAAGACAGGGTTGCCGTACCACTCTGGTGCGGAACGTGTCCTTGTGGACCTACGAAGTTCAGTAGCAACTTGATCTGAAGTTTCATGATCATCATCCATCTCTAGTCGGTGCAGGCACCTCAGGAACATTTTCTTGAGCTGCGCCACTTACCGGTTCAAGAGGTAATACTTCATCAAGTTCTACCTTCCTCCCACTTATTTCTTTCGAGAGAAACTCTTTCTCTAGAAAGGACCCATTCTTGGCAACAAAGATCTTGCCTTCGGATCTGAGGTAGAAGGTATACCCAACAGTTTCTTTAGGGTATCCTATGAAGACGCATTTTTCTGACTTGGGTTCGAGCTTTTCAGGTTGAAGTTTCTTGACATAAGCATCGCATCCCCAAACTTTTAGAAACGACAGCTTAGGTTTCTTCCCAAACCATAATTCATATGATGTCGTCTCAACGGATTTTGACGGAGCCCTATTTAAAGTGAATGCGGCAGTCTCTAAAGCATAGCCCCAAAATGATAGCGGTAAATTGGTAAGAGACATCATAGATCGCACCATATCTAATAGAGTGCGATTACGATGTTCGGACACACCATTACGCTGAGGTGTTCCAGGCGGCGTGAGTTGTGAAACTATTCCACATTTTCTTAAGTGTGTGCCAAATTCGTGACTCAAGTATTCTCCCCCACGATCTGATCGCAAGAACTTGATTTTCCTGTCACGTTGATTCTCAACCTCACTCTGAAATTCCTTGAACTTTTCAAAGGTCTCAGACTTGTGTTTCATTAAGTAGACATACCCATATCTACTCAAGTCATCAGTGAGGGTGAGAACATAACGATAGCCACCGCGAGCCTCAACACTCATTGGACCGCACACATCAGTATGTATGATTTCCAATAAGTTGGTTGCTCGCTCCATTGTTCCTGAGAACGGAGTCTTGGTCATTTTACCCATGAGGCATGGTTCGCACGTGTCAAATGATTCGTAATCAAGAGACTCTAAAAGTCCATCTGCATGGAGCTTCTTCATGCGTTTGACACCTATGTGACCAAGGCGGCAGTGCCACAAGTATGTGGGACTATCATTATCAACCTTACATCTTTTGGTATTCACACTATGAATATGTGTAGCATTACGCTCGAGATTCATTAAGAATAAACCATTCACCATCGGAGCATGACCATAAAACATATCTCTCATATAAATAGAACAACCATTATTCTCGGATTTAAATGAGTAGCCATCTCGAATTAAACGAGATCCTGATACAATGTTCATGCTCAAAGCTGGCACTAAATAACAATTATTGAGGTTTAAAACTAATCCCGTAGGTAAATGTAGAGGTAGCGTGCCGACGGCGATCACATCGACCTTGGAACCATTCCCGACGCGCATCGTCACCTCGTCCTTCGCCAGTCTCCGCTTATTCCGCAGCTCCTGCTTTGAGTTACAAATGTGAGCAACACGCACCGGTATCAAATACCCAGGAGCTACTACGAGTACTGGTAAGGTACACATCAATTACATGTATATCACATATACCTTTCGTGTTGCCGGCCTTCTTGTCCGCTAAGTATTTGGGGCAGTTCCGCTTCCAGTGACCACTCTCCTTGCAATAAAAGCACTCAGTCTCGGGCTTGGGTCCATTCTTTGGCTTCTTCCCGGCAGCTTGCTTACCGGGCGCGGCAACTCCCTTGCCGTCCTTCTTGAAGTTTCTTACCCTTGCCTTTCTTGAACTTAGTGGTTTTATTCACCATCAACACTTGATGTTCCTTTTTGACTTCTACCTCTGCTGATTTCAGCATTGCAAATACTTCAGGAATGGTCTTTTCCATCCCCTGCATATTGAAGTTCATCACAAAGCTCTTGTAGCTCGGTGGAAGCGACTGAAGGATTCTGTCAATGACCGCGTCATCCGGGAGATTAACTCCCAGCTGAGTCAAGCGGTTATGCAACCCCATTTTGAGTATGTGCTCACTGACAGAACTATTTTCCTCCATCTTACAACTGAAGAACTTGTCGGAGACTTCATATCTCTCGACCCGGGCATGAGCTTGGAAAACCATTTTCAGCTCTTCGAACATCTCATATGCTCCGTGTCTCTCAAAACGCTTTTGGAGCCCCGGTTCTAAGCTGTAAAGCATGCCGCACTGAACGAGGGAGTAATCATCAGCACGTGTCTGCCAAGCGTTCATAACGTCTTGGTTTCTGTGGGACGGGTGCGTCACCTAGCGGTGCTTCTAGGACATAATCTTTCTTGGCAGCTATGAGGATGATCCTCAGGTTCCGGACCCAGTCCGTATAGTTGCTGCCATCGTCTTTCAGCTTGGTTTTCTCTAGGAACGCGTTGAAGTTGAGGACAACGTGGGCCATTTGATCTACAAGACATATTGTAAAGATTTTAGACTAAGTTCATGATAATTAAGTTCATCTAATCAAATTATTAAATGAACTCCCACTCAGATAGACATCCCTCAGTCATCTAAGTATAACATGATCCGAGTTAACTAGGCCGTGTCCGATCATCACGTGAGACGGACTAGTCAACATCGGTGAACATCTTCATGTTGATCGTATCTTCTATACGACTCATGCTCGACCTTCCGGTCTTCTGTGTTCCGAGGCCATGTCTGTACATGCTAGGCTCGTCAAGTCAACCTAAGTGTATTGCGTGTGTAAATCTGTCTTACACCCGTTGTATTCGAACGTTAGAATCTATCACACCCGATCATCACGTGGTGCTTCGAAACAACGAACCTTCGCAACGGTGCACAGTTAGGGGGAACACTTTCTTGAAATTATTACGAGGGATCATCTTATTTAAGCTACTGTCGTTCTAAGCAAATAAGATGTAAAACATGATAAACATCACATGCAATCAAATAGTGACATGATATGGCCAATATCATTTGCTCCTTTGATCTCCATCTTCGGGGCTCCATGATCATCGTTGTCACCGGCATGACACCATGATCTCCATCATCATGATCTCCATCATCGTGTCTTCTTGAAGTTGTCTCGTCATCTATTACTTCTACTACTATGGCTAACGCTTTAGCAATAAAGTAAAGTAATTACATGACGTTTATGTTGACACGCAGGTCATAAATAAATAAAGACAACTCCTATGGCTCCTGCCGGTTGTCATACTCATCGACATGCAAGTCGTGATTCCTATTACAAGAACATGATCAATCTCATACATCACATATATCATTCATCATTCATCACAACCTTTGGCCATATCACATCACAAAACACTTGCTGCAAAAACAAGTTAGACGTCCTCTAATTGTTGTTGCAAGTTTTTACGTGGCTGCTATAGGTTTCTAGCAAGAACGTTTCTTACCTACGCCAAAACCACAACGTGAATTGCCAATTTCTATTTACCCTTCATAAGGACCCTGTTCATCGAATCCGATCCGACTAAAGTGGGAGAGACAGACACCCGCCAGCCACCTTATGCAACTAGTGCATGTCAGTCGGTGGAACCAGTCTCACGTAAGCGTACGTGTAAGGTCGGTCCGGGCCGCTTCATCCCACGATGCCGCCGAATCAAGATAAGACTAGTAACGGCAAGTAAATTGACAATATCGACGCCCACAACTACTTTGTGTTCTACTCGTGCATAGTAACTACGCATAGACCTAGCTCATGATGCCACTGTTGGGGATCGTAGCAGAATTAAAAATTTTCTACGCATCACCAAGATCAATCTATGGAGTATTCTAGCAACGAGGGGAATAGGAGTGCATCTACATACCCTTGTAGATCGCGAGCGGAAGCGTTCAAGTGAACGGGGATGATGGAGTCGTACTCGCCGTGATCCAAATCACCGATGACCAAGTGCCGAACGGACAGCACCTCCGCGTTCAACACACGTACGGTTGGGAAGACGTCTCCTCCTTCTTGATCCAGCAAGGGGGAAGGAGAGGTTGATGAAGATCCAGCAGCACGACGGCGTGGTGGTGGATGCAGCAGGATCCCGGCAGGGCTTCGCCAAGCACAAGCGGGGAGGAGAGGTGTTACGGAGGGAGAGGGAGGCGCCAAGAGCAAGGTGCGGCTGCCCTCCCTCCCTTCCACTATATATAGGGGCTAGGGGGGCGCATGCCCCCTTGGAGATCCCATCTAAAGGGGGGGGGGCCCCTGGGGGCAACGGCCCCCTTAGGGTTTCCAACCAGGGGGGCGCATGCCCCCTCGGGGGGGCAACGGCCCCCTAGGGTTTCCAACCCTAGGCGCCTTGGGCCCTTGGGTGGGGCGCACCAGCCCATCAGGGGCTGGTTCCCACGCCACTTCAGCCCATGGGGCCCTCCGGGATAGGTGGCCCCATCCGGTGGACCCCCGGGACCCTTCCGGTGGTCCCGGTACAATACCGGTAACCCCCGAAACCTTCCCGCTGGCCGAAACTGGACTTCCTATATATAAATCTTTACCTCCGGACCATTCCGGAACTCCTCGTGACGTCCGGGATCTCATCCGGGACTCCGAACAACTTTCGGGTTACTGCATACTAATATCTCTACAACCCTAGCGTCACCGAACCTTAAGTGTGTAGACCCTACGGGTTCGGGAGACACGCAGACATGACCGAGACGCCTCTCCGGTCAATAACCAACAACGGGATCTGGATACCCATGTTGGCTCCCACATGCTCCTCGATGATCTCATCGGATGAACCACGATGTCGAGGACTTAATCAATCCCGTATACAATTCCCTTTGTCAATCGGTACGTTACTTGCCCGAGACTCGATCGTCGGTATCCCAATACCTTGTTCAATCTCGTTACCGGCAAGTCACTTTACTCGTACCGTAATGCATGATCCCGATCAACCACTTGTCACATTGAGCTCATTATGATGATGCATTACCGAGTGGGCCCAGAGATACCTCTCCGTCATACGGAGTGACAAATCCCAGTCTCGATTCGTGCCAACCCAACAGACACTTTCGGAGATACCTGTAATGTACCTTTATAGTCACCCAGTTACGTTGTGACGTTTGGCACACCCAAGGTACTCCTACGGTATCCGGGAGTTGCACAATCTCATGGTCTAAGGAAATGATACTTGACATTCAGAAAAGCTACAGCAAACGAACTACACGATCTTTGAGCTAAGCTTAGGATTGGGTCTTGTCCATCACATCATTCTCCTAATGATGTGATCCCGTTATCAATGACATCTAATGTCCATAGTCAGGAAACCATGACTATCTTTGATCAACGAGCTAGTCAACTAGAGGCTCACTAGGGACGGTTGTGGTCTATGTATTCACACATGTATTACGATTTCCGGATAACACAATTATAGCATGAACAATAGACAATTATCATGAACAAGGAAATATAATAACATTTTATTATTGCCTCTAGGGCATATTTCCAACAACTTGTTGGGTTGCGTATTTCGAGATTAGGATTTGTCACTCCGATTGTCGGAGAGGTATCTCTGGGCCCACTCGGTAATGCACATCACTATAAGCCTTGCAAGCATTGCAACTAATGAGTTAGTTGCGGGATGATGTATTATGGAACGAGTAAAGAGACTTGCCAGTAACGAGATTGAACTAGGTATTGAGATACCGACGATCGAATCTCGGGCAAGTAACATACCGATGACAAAGGGAACAACGTATGTTGTTATGCGGTCTGACCGATAAAGATCTTCGTAGAATATGTAGGAGCCAATATGGGCATCCAGGTCCCGCTATTGGTTATTGACCAGAGAGGTGTCTCGGTCATGTCTACATAGTTCTCGAACCCGTAGGGTCCGCACGCTTAACGTTCGTTGACGATATAGTACTATATGAGTTATGTATGTTGATGACCGAATGTTGTTCGGAGTCCAGGATGAGATCACGGACATGACGGGGAACTCCGGAATGGTCCGGAGATAAAGTTTGATATATGGGAAAGTAGTGTTTGATCTCCGAAAGGGTTCCGGAATTCACCGGAAGGGGTTCCGGATGTTTCCCGAAATGTTTGGGCACGAGAACACTTTATCTGGGCCAAAGGGAAAAACCCACGATGCTTTTGGAAAGTGAAAAAGGAAGTTTTGCGGAGACCAGAGGCTAGACGCCGGGAACCCTGGCGTCTAGCCCTGGAGTCCGAGAAGGACTCTTGCCTTTCAGGTGAAACCGACTTTGAGGAGGCTTTTACTCAAGTTTCGACCCCAGGGCTCAACATAGAATAGAGGGGTAGGGCTAGCACCAAAGACACATCAAGAAACACCAAGCCGTGTGCCGGCAACCCCGTCCCCTCTAGTTTATCCTCCATCATAGTTTTCGTAGTGCTTAGGCGAAGCCCTGGCGGAGATTGTTCTTCACCAACACCGTCACCACCGTCGTGCTGCCGGAACTCATCTACTACTTCGCCCCTCTTGCTGGATCGAGAAGGCGAGGACGTCACCGAGCCGAACGTGTGCAGAACTCGGAGGTGCCGTGCTTTCGGTACTTGGATCGGTCGGACGTGAAGACGTACGACTACATCAACCGCGTTGATATAACGCTTCCGCGAACGGTCTACGAGGGTACGTAGACAACACTCTCCCCCGTTGCTATGCATCACCATGATCTTGCGTGTGCGTAGGAAATTTTTTGAAATTACTACGTTCCCCAACAAGTGGTATCAGAGCCAGGTTTTATGCGTTGATGTTGTGCACGAGTAGAACACAAGTGAGTTGTGGGCGATATAAGTCATACTGCTTACCAGCATGTCATACTTTGGTTCGATGGTATTTGTTGGATGAAGCGGCCCGGACCGACATTACGCGTACGCTTACGCGAGACTGGTTCTACCAACGTGCTTTGCACACAGGTGGTTGGCGGGTGTCAGTTTCTCCAACTTTAGTTGAACCAAGTGTGGCTACGCCCGGTCCTTGCGAAGGTTAAAACAGCACCAACTTGACAAACTATCGTTGTGGTTTTGATGCGTAGGTAAGAACGGTTCTTGCTTAAGCCCGTAGCAGCCACGTAAAACTTGCAACAACAAAGTAGAGGACGTCTAACTTGTTTTTGCAGGGCATGTTGTGATGTGATATGGTCAAGACATGATGCTAAATTTTATTGTATGAGATGATCATGTTTTGTAACCGAGTTATCGGCAACTGGCAGGAGCCATATGGTTGTCGCTTTATTGTATGCAATGCAATGCGCTGTAATGCTTTACTTTATCACTAAGCGGTAGCGATAGTCGTGGAAGCATAAGATTGGCGAGACGACAACGATGCTACGATGGAGATCAAGGTGTCGCGCCGGTGACGATGGTGATCATGACGGTGCTTCGGAGATGGAGATCACAAGCACAAGATGATGATGGCCATATCATATCACTTATATTGATTGCAGTGATGTTTATCTTTTATGCATCTTATCTTGCTTTGATTGACGGTAGCATTATAAGATGATCTCTCACTAAATTTCAAGATAAAAGTGTTCTCCCTGAGTATGCACCGTTGCCAAAGTTCGTCGTGCCCAGACACCACGTGATGATCGGGTGTGATAAGCTCTACGTCCATCTACAACGGGTGCAAGCCAGTTTTTGCACACGCAGAATACTCAGGTTAAACTTGATGAGCCTAGCATATGCAGATATGGCCTCGGAACACTGAGACCGAAAGGTCGAGCGTGAATCATATAGTAGATATGATCAACATATTGATGTTCACCATTGAAAGCTACTCCATTTCACGTGATGATCGGTTATGGTTTAGTTGATTTGGATCACGTGATCACTTAGAAGATTAGAGGGATGTTTCTAAGTGGGAGTTCTTAAGTAATATGATTAATTGAACTTAAATTTATCATGAACTTAGTACCTGATAGTATTTTGCTTGTCTATGTTGATTGTAGATAGATGGCCCGTGCTGTTGTTCCGTTGAATTTTAATGCGTTCCTTGAGAAAGCAAAGTTGAAAGATGATGGTAGCAATTACACGGACTGGGTCCGTAACTTGAGGATTATCCTCATTGCTGCACAGAAGAATTACGTCCTGGAAGCACCGCTAAGTGCCAAGCCTGCTGCAGGAGCAACACCAGATGTTATGAACGTCTGGCAGAGCAAAGCTGATGACTACTCGATAGTTCAGTGTGCCATGCTTTACGGCTTAGAACCGGGTCTTCAACGACGTTTTGAACGTCATGGAGCATATGAGATGTTCCAGGAGTTGAAGTTAATATTTCAAGCAAATGCCCGGATTGAGAGATATGAAGTCTCCAATAAGTTCTATAGCTGCAAGATGGAGGAGAATAGTTCTGTCAGTGAACATATACTCAAAATGTCTGGGTATAATAATCACTTGACTCAATTGGGAGTTAATCTTCCGTTGATAGTGTCATTGACAGAGTTCTTCAATCACTGCCACCAAGCTACAAGAGCTTCGTGATGAACTATAATATGCAAGGGATGAACAAGACTATTCCCGAGCTCTTCGCAATGCTGAAAGCTGCGGAGGTAGAAATCAAGAAGGAGCATCAAGTGTTGATGGTTAACAAGACCACTAGTTTCAAGAAAAAGGGCAAAGGGAAGAAGAAGGGGAACTTCAAGAAGAACAGCAAGCAAGTTGCTGCTCAGGAGAAGAAACCCAAGTCTGGACCTAAGCCTGAAACTGAGTGCTTCTACTGCAAGCAGACTGGTCACTGGAAGCGGAACCTGCCCCAAGTATTTGGCGGATAAGAAGGATGGCAAGGTGAACAAAGGTATATGTGATATACATGTTATTGATGTGTACCTTACTAGAGCTCGCAGTAGCACCTGGGTATTTGATACTGGTTCTGTTGCTAATATTTGCAACTCGAAACAGGGACTACGGATTAAGCGAACACTGGCAAAGGATGAGGTGACGATGCGCGTGGGAAATGGTTCCAAAGTCGATGTGATCGCGGTCGGCACGCTACCTCTACATCTACCTTCGGGATTAGTTTTAGACCTAAATAATTGTTATTTGGTGCCAGCGTTGAGCATGAACATTATATCTGGATCTTGTTTGATGCGAGACGGTTATTCATTTAAATCAGAGAATAATGGTTGTTCTATTTATATGAGTAATATCTTTTATGGTCATGCACCCTTGAAGAGTGGTCTATTTTTGATGAATCTCGATAGTAGTGATACACATATTCATAATGTTGAAGCCAAAAGATGCAGAGTTGATAATGATAGTGCAACTTATTTGTGGCACTGCCGTTTAGGTCATATCGGTGTAAAGCGCATGAAGAAACTCCATACTGATGGACTTTTGGAATCACTTGATTATGAATCACTTGGTACTTGCGAACCGTGCCTCATGGGCAAGATGACCAAAAACGCCGTTCTCCGGTACTATGGAGAGAGCAACAGATTTGTTGGAAATCATACATACAGATGTATGTGGTCCGATGAATATTGAGGCTCGTGGCGGATATCGTTATTTTCTCACCTTCACAGATGATTTAAGCAGATATGGGTATATCTACTTAATGAAACAAATCTGAAACATTTGAAAAGTTCAAAGAATTTCAGAGTGAAGTTGAAAATCATCGTAACAAGAAAATAAATTTCTACGATCTGATCGTGGAGGAGAATATTTGAGTTACGAGTTTGGTCTACATTTGAAACAAAGCGGAATAGTTTCGCAACTCACGCCACCCGGAACACCACAGCGTAATGGTGTGTCCGAACGTCGTAATCGTACTTTACTAGATATGGTGCGATCTATGATGTCTCTTACTGATTTACCGCTATCGTTTTGGGGTTATGCTTTAGAGACGGCCGCATTCACGTTAAATAGGGCACCATCAAAATCCGTTGAGACGACGCCTTATGAACTGGTTTGGCAAGAAACCAAAGTTGTCGTTTCTTAAAGTTTGGGGCTGCGATGCTTATGTGAAAAAGCTTCAACCTGATAAGCTCGAACCCAAATCGGAGAAATGTGTCTTCATAGGATACCCAAAGGAGACTGTTGGGTACACCTTCTATCACAGATCCGAAGGCAAGACATTCGTTGCTAAGAATGGATCCTTTCTAGAGAAGGAGTTTCTCTCGAAAGAAGTGAGTGGGAGGAAAGTAGAACTTGATGAGGTAACTGTACCTGCTCCCTTATTGGAAAGTAGTACATCACAGAAACCGGTTTTTGTGACACCTACACCAATTAGTGAGGAAGCTAATGATGATGATCATGAAACTTCAGATCAAGATTACTACCGAACCTCGTAGATCAACCAGAGTAAGATCCGCACCAGAGTGGTACGGTAATCCTGTTCTGGAAGTCATGCTACTAGATCATGATGAACCTACGAACTATGAAGAAGCGATGGTGAGCCCAGATTCCGCAAAATGGCTAGAAGCCATGAAATCTGAGATGGGATCCATGTATGAGAACAAAGTGTGGACTTTGGTTGACTTGCCCGTTGATCGGCAAGCAATTGAGAATAAATGGATCTTCAAGAAGAAGACTGACGCTGACGGTAATGTTACTGTCTACAAAGCTCGACTTGTTGCAAAAGGTTTTCGACAAGTTCAAGGGATTGACTACGATGAGACCTTCTCACCCGTAGCGATGCTTAAGTCTGTCCGAATCATGTTAGCAATTGCCGCATTTTATGATTATGAAATTTGGCAGATGGATGTCAAAACTGCATTCCTGAATGGATTTCTGGAAGAAGAGTTGTATATGATGCAACCAGAAGGTTTTGTCGATCCAAAGGGAGCTAACAAAGTGTGCAAGATCCAGCGATCCATTTATGGACTGGTGCAAGCCTCTCGGAGTTGGAATAAACACTTTGATAGTGTGATCAAAGCATTTGGTTTTGTACAGACTTTTGGAGAAGCCTGTAGTTACAAGAAAGTGAGTGGGAGCTCTGTAGCATTTCTAATATTATATGTGGATGACATATTATTGATTGGAAATAATATAGAATTTCTGGATAGCATAAAGGGATACTTGAATAAGAGTTTTTCAATGAAAGACCTCGGTGAAGCTGCTTACATATTAGGCATAAAGATCTATAGAGATAGATCAAGACGCTTAATTGGACTTTCACAAAGCACATACCTTGACAAAGTTTTGAAGAAGTTCAAAATGGATCAAGCAAAGAAAGGGTTCTTGCCTGTGTTACAAGGTGTGAAGTTGAGTAAGACTCAATGCCCGACCACTGCAGAAGATAGAGAGAAAATGAAAGATGTTCCCTATGCTTCAGCCATAGGCTCTATCATGTATGCAATGCTGTGTACCAGACCTGATGTGTGCCTTGCTATAAGTCTAGCAGGGAGGTACCAAAGTAATCCAGGAGTGGATCACTGGACAGCGGTCAAGAACATCCTGAAATACCTGAAAAGGACTAAGGATATGTTTCTCGTTTATGGAGGTGACAAAGAGCTCATCGTAAATGGTTATGTTGATGCAAGCTTTGACACTGATCCGGATGATTCTAAATCGCAAACCGGATACGTGTTTACATTAAACGGTGGAGCTGTCAGTTGGTGCAGTTCTAAACAAAGCGTCGTGGCGGGATCTATGTGAAGCGGAGTACATAGCTGCTTCGGAAGCAGCAAATGAAGGAGTCTGGATGAAGGAGTTCATATCCGATCTAGGTGTCATACCTAGTGCATCGGGTCCAATGAAAATCTTTTGTGACAATACTGGTGCAATTGCCTTGGCAAAGGAATCCAGATTTCACAAGAGAACCAAGCACATCAAGAGACGCTTCAATTCCATCCGGGATTTAGTCCAGGTGGGAGACATAGAAATTTGCAAGATACATACGGATCTGAATGTTGCAGACCCGTTGACTAAGCCTCTTCCACGAGCAAAACATGATCAGCACCAAGGCTCCATGGGTGTTAGAATCATTACTGTGTAATCTAGATTATTGACTCTAGTGCAAGTGGGAGACTGAAGGAAATATGCCCTAGAGGCAATAATAAAGTTATTATTTATTTCCTTATATCATGATAAATGTTTATTATTCATGCTAGAATTGTATTAACCGGAAACATAATACATGTGTGAATACATAGATAAACAAGTGTCACTAGTATGCCTCTACTTGACTAGCTCGTTGATCAAAGATGGTTAAGTTTCCTAACCATAGACATGAGTTGTCATTTGATTAACGGGATCACATCATTAGGAGAATGATGTGATTGACTTGACCCATTTCATTAGCTTAGCACTTGATCGTTTAGTTTGTTGCTATTGCTTTCTTCATGACTTATATAT
>NC_053026.1:626883536-626983080 GCF_003073215.2 Triticum urartu
TCAGAACATGGCCAGTGCCCCATGCTCTTCTTCGCACCCCCATGGCCGTCAAGAGGGTGATTGGCAGAGCTGCTCAGTATCTCATCTTCAGTTGAGTCGACTCCAGACGCAGGGATATCTTCCCCTCACAGATCTAGTCTCTATACGTGCGGGATTGGCCTCAATTGGCAGCGATGTGCTGGCTGGAAATTTCCCCAACCCCAATAAGGAGGAGAGGGTGTGCTTCGTTCCGTTCCTTTTGCGGGGCTTAGGATTTCCAATCCAGCTCTTTCTCAGGGGTCTATTGGAATTTTACGGCATCCAGCTGCACAACCTCACCCCAGGTTCGATTCTGCACATCTCAGGTTTTGTTGCCCTCTGCGAACTATTCCTGGGCTGCGAGGCCCATTTTGAACTACGGAGAAAATTCTTCTGCCTTGTCCCCCGCCATTGGGGAGGTTCTATATTCTAAGTGGGCGGTGCCAAAGTATGGCGTATAGCCAGATCAGGCTACCCCATTGGAACTCCCAAAGAGGTATATCTAGAGTGCTCTTCGGAGTGGTTTTATATCGATGATGTCCCGCTGCCGGACCCAGTTCGGCACGACCTCCCTGAATTTTCCAGCGCTCCTCTAAAGAAACGCCTTAACTGGCATCCCGGAAGTCCCAAGGAGGAGGACCGTGCGGAAATAAAAGGTTTATCCAGCAAGGTCAGATTATTAGCTCACACCAAGCTATCGATAATCGAAGTCATGGCCATTGCAATAAAAAGATGTATCCAGCCTCTCCAGTCCAGAGTAACTCCTTTATGGTGCTACAACGGGGAAGGCGATGCATCTTGTTACAGATGCAAGGGTCTGGATACCCCGGGCGAACTGGCCATGATCTTGGCCGATCTGTATAAGGGCGAAAAAGAAGACTTCCTCCGCTTAAACTACCGAGAAGGTTATTCCATGTACAACCCCATTGAATGGGTAATATTTTGATTACCCTATTGCTTTACTGCTGTCATGACATGCTAATCAAGTTGTTCGTTGTTGTCATAAAACAATCATGGAGGAAGATGATCGAGGACGTTCACTGTCCTGCCCCACAGCCAGAGGATCACAACCGCGATGAAGACCCTGGCTTTGCGAGGATCCGGATATATACATAGAGTTCGATGATGGAGTATTTTATCAGGCGAGCCTTGACGGCTCGGAAGTGGCTATTACAGCCGACTACCCCCGCCCCTACTCCTTCTCCATTATAAGTATTCAAAGAGCCTTTCTAAAAAAGAAGCCCCTTCTTGCGCCTTTATCCATTATACTAAACCATACTTCATAGGATCGGCGCTCGGCAGGCCGCACCCCCTCGAGGGCGGTGATAACCCACAAGTATAGGGGATCAGTTGTAGCCTCTTTCGATGAGTAAGAGTGTTGAACCCAACGAGGAGCTAAAGGTAGAACAAATATTCCCTCAAGTTTTATCGACCACCGATACAACTCTACGCACGCTTAACGTTCGCTTTACCTAGAACAAGTATGAAACTAGAAGTACTTTGTAGGTGTTTTTGGATAGGTTTGCAGGATAATAAAGAGCACATAAATAAAAACTAGGGGCTGTTTAGGTAAAGAAGTAATAAAGTTAGTATAGCGAGTGTGGAAAAGTGGTGGTAGGTGATACGTCTCCGTCGTATCTACTTTTCCAAACACTTTTGCCCTTGTTTTGGACTCTAACTTGTATGATTTGAATGGAACTAACTCGGACTAACGCTGTTTTCAGCAGAATTGCCATGGTGTTGTTTTATGTGCAGAAAACAAATATTCTCGGAATGACCTGAAACTCCACGGAACATCTAAGAAAAAATAATAAAAAATCCTCGCCAAAGATGAAGACAAGGGGGCCCACACCCTGTCCACGAGGGTGGGGGGCGCGCCCCTACCTCGTGGGCCCCCTGGATGCCCTCCGACGCCAACTCCAACTCTATATATTTGCTTTCGGAGAGAAAAAAACCAGAGAGAAGAAATCATCGCGTTTTACGATACGGAGCCGCTGCCAAGCCCTAAAACCCCTCGGGAGGGCTGATCTGGAGTCCGTTCGGGGCTCCAGAGAGGGGGATTCGTCGCCGTCGTCATCATCAACCATCCTCCATCACCAATTTCATGATGCTCACCGCCGTGCGTGAGTAATTCCATCGTAGGCTTGCTGGACGGTGATGGGTTGGATGAGATTTATCATGTAATAGAGTTAGTTTTGTTAGGGTTTGATCCCTAGTATCCATTATGTTCTGAGATTGATGTTGCTATGACTTTGCTATGCTTAATGCTTGCACTAGGGCCCGAGTGCCATGATTTTAGATCTGAACCTATTATTTTTTCATGAATATATGTGAGTTCTTGATCCTATCTTGCAAGTCTATAGTCACCTACTATGTGTTATGATCCGGCAACCCCGAAGTGACAATAATCGGGACCACTCCCGGTGATGACCATAGTTTGAGGAGTTCATGTATTCACTATGTGCTAATGCTTTGTTCCGGTTCTCTATTAAAAGGAGGCCTTAATATCCCTTAGTCTCCAATAGGACCCCGCTGCCACGGGAGGGTAGGACAAAAGATGTCATGCAAGTTCTTTTCCCTAAGCATGTATGACTATATACGGAATACATGCCTACATTACATTGATGAATTGGAGCTAGTTCTGTGTCACCCTATGTTATGACTGTTACATGATGAACCGCATCCGGCATAATTATCCATCAATGATCTGGTGCCTACGAGTTTTCCATATACTGGTTCTCGCTTATTTACTTTCTCGCTGTTACTGTTACAATCACTACAAAATACCAAAAACATTAGTTTTGCTGTCTTTACTTTTGTTGCCGCTACCACCACTATCATATTACTTTGCTACTAAACACTTTGCTGCAGATACTAAGTTTCCAGGTGTGGTTGAATTGACAACTTAGCTTCTAATACTTGAGAATATTCTTTGGCTCCCCTTGTGTCGAATCAATAAATTTGGGTTGAATACTCTACCCTCGAAAGCTATTGCGATCCCCTGTACTTGTGGGTTGTTAGTAGGAGTTGCGAAATTGTCCCTAAGCAATTGACTACTTTACTAGACCGATAGCAAGTTTTATGTGGGTGTCGGGTGGTAGGTGCGACATATGCCAACGGGTGGCTTATCATTGTGAGAGCCAATAAAACATCGCCGGTGCCTGGAAACGGGATGAGGCGAAGACATGCACGCCGGCGGATCTTAACCAGCTTCAGGGCTCTCTGTGGAGATAACACCCCTACTGCTGCTCTGCGGGGTCTCCGCATGGTCACTAGATCGATAAGTAGCTACAAGAGGCTCCTTGAGTTGTTCGGTGAGAGGGCGAAGATAGGCAAGGTTAGCTTGCTTCTCCTTCCGTTGTAGTGTCTAAAAACTACTGAAAGAGAGATCTCCCCCTGCATGGGTGCCCTGGGGGGTTTATATAGGCCTACCCCCCAGGGGTACAATGGTAATCCGGCTGGGCATGGGCCCTAGCCGTCTGTGTCTACGCTCGCCGGCTTCTCTGCCGACCGGTGGGGTCCGCCGACTGGTGGACCCCGCCGGCTTCCGACCTTCTGGTCGACAGGCCGGTCCCACCGCTCGAGGGTCTTGTCGGAGGCTGGTTACTGTTGCCTTGCCTCTAGTGACGAGGGCTTTGTTGTGGTAAGCATGGCTACAGTGCTGCCGCCTGACGGCTTATCACTGTAGCCTTACCCCGTCTTATCTCCCTAATGGGGTGCCTCCTTCGAGGGAGCGAACTAGCCGGCAATGGGGAGTCGGCCACACCTCAGGCCGACTGGGGGAGGCCAGGCCGCCTCTAGGCGTCTCCCTGACAGAGGGGGCCCGCCACCCACGGGTCGCACTAACAGCTTGCCGTGGGTGACGTCATGGTCAACATGCCAACAGTGCCGCACCAGATGGGTGATGGCCACCCCGTACGACGCACTGTGGCCATGCGTGTCCCAGGATTCGGGGGTGGCAGGCTTCACTGTAGCCACGCCCCATCTCATCGCCGTTATGTGGGTGCAGACTCTGAGGGTATGATCTTGGCCGCCTGCTGGGGGGCCGGCCTCTTGGAGTCGGCCTTCTCATGGCCGGCTTCTTGGAGCCGGCCCTCTCGTGGTTTTCTTCATGAGGATTTTAGGGCTGGGCTGCCTTCACGCAGCCGGCCGGAGAGGTAGCCGGCTGGGGGAAGGCGGCCCCACGTCTTGAATGCTTGAAGGCTCGATCGGCCTATAATTTTCCTGAAGTGCCAGGGGGAGCCGGCTAGGCTACCCGTGGTCATTTACTCCCACAGTAGTCCCCGAAGCTGGTTGGGCTCCGAGGCAGAAAAAAGACGAGAAGCTCAATCAGCTTCCTATCTTGAGGAGCCGGAAACTGGGAGCCGGCTTCGATTAGGTGCACCGTCTTTTGGAGGTTTCGAAGCTTGAAGGCGGGAACCAGGCGGCGCGCGAGCCAGGCCGCGAGCTGACCGCTGTCGCCCGCGCGCCACGTGGCACCCCATGGCTGGAAGGGCCTGCCAGCCCACACGCGCGACGGGACGCCGCCGCAGTCCGGGGCCCGCCACTATCGGGCCTCGGTCCACGCTTGGATCTTCTGCGGCCCGATGGACCGCGCGCCTTCCAGCGGCGGTTACCGCACGCCGTGAAGGCGCAATAATCGCGGGATGTGGGGGAGTGGGTGCAGTTAATCCCACGTCCCCCCACGCCTCGCCTCCTCGGCTTCGCCGCACGAGGCTATAAGTAGGGGGGAGGAGGGGGAGCGGCAAACGCTCGCACGCTCACCCTCGCCCTGCCCCTTCCTTCCTCTTCTTCTTCTCCGTCGCCACAACTCCCTGCCGCCGCCCAGCTCTTCCGCCAATCTTCTTGGCTCGCCGTTGCTTTGTCGTGACAGGGTCGCGCGCCTCTCCGCCGCCGCATCTTTCTCGTTGCCGCGCCGTCCCCATGGCGCTGTCGAGCTCCTGGGATGGCTCCAACGTCCATGACGACCACGTCGACTTCCTCCGCCGGATGCGGCGGCTGTTGGGCGCGAACTACGTGCGGGTCTGTCTCGCTCCGGAGAGGGAGATCTCGCCGGCGCCGGAGGAGGACGAGTGGGTAATCTTCCGCTCGCACTACCTGCGCGGCTTCGGCTTGCCAGTGAGCGGGTTCTTCCGCTCCTTCCTCGAGTTTTATCATCTCCAGCCGCATCACCTCACTCCAAACGCGGTGATGTTGCTGTCGGCCTTTGTCGCCCTGTGCGAGGGCTTTCTTGGCGTCCTCCCCACCCTCGAACTCTGGGGAGAATTCTTCCAGTGCAAGCTTGGCACTATCGTCGTGGGCGTGCCCGCCCCATGCGGCGCCTTCATCGCCATGCGGAGGACGAGCGACAATAACCCGTTTCCGCCCATCCCGCTGATCCAGTCAGTGAAGCTCTGGCAGAAATCTTACTTCTACGTGAAGAACATCGCTCCGCAAGGTGACTTCGTCAATCTGCTGACTTACGTAGCCGGCCCGCCGGCTGGGAGGCAGCCCTCCTGGTCCTTCCGGGCTAGGTCGCTGTCTCAGGGCGGGGCCGCCTCCATCGCACGGCTCCGGGTGATGATCCAGTCGGAGGGTCTGACCGGGGCCGACCTGGTGGCCGCCTTCGTGGAGTGCCGGGTGCTCCCGCTCCAAGGAGGACCTCACATGATCTACCAGATGAGCGACCGCTGATGAAGCTATGTACCTAGGGTAGGGTCATGGACCTGTCCTAACTGCCCTACCCAAGGACATCTTTAGAAGAAATCACCTTCCAATCGACTTGGAGGTGTTCCAATCGACAGACTCGAAGACACTCGACCAAGAAGCAATCACTCAACCAAGATCCAACCACCCGACGGCCAGGAGACTTAAAGTCACTCCGAACGCTAACGGTCGGTCATTAAGTAGCTTTTATGGTCATCATAGCACTTTATTACTAGCGTTACCAGTAATGCCCTGCCTTAATGTATATTGAACCCTTTGTAATGTGGGCTGGCCGGGGTCCTGGCGCACTCTATATAAGCCACCCC
This sequence comes from Triticum urartu, assembly GCF_003073215.2. Classification (NCBI taxonomy): domain Eukaryota; kingdom Viridiplantae; phylum Streptophyta; class Magnoliopsida; order Poales; family Poaceae; genus Triticum; species Triticum urartu. Next base: position 626,889,566 of record NC_053026.1, read on the forward strand.
CCTCCTCCGAGACAAGGGTTCGCACCCCTGTAATTCATACTCTCATAATCCAGTCGACCGCCTCCGAGCTCCGAGATGTAGGGCTATTACTTCCTCCGAGAAGGGCCTGAACTCGTAAACCTTGCGTTCTTACAAATTCTCCATAGCTAAGATCTTGCCTCTCCATACTTACCCCCCTACATCACTGTCAGACTTAGAACCACGACAGTTGGCGCCCACCGTGGGGCAGGTGTTTTAGCGTTTGATTGGAGGAGTTGCAACCTTTTCCGACCCGAATCATCATGGTTTTCGACGGAGTTTTGGTGGAGGGCCGCGAGATCCATCTCGGTGCGCTCACGTTCATCATTGACGACTCTGCTTGGCTCCAGGAGGCTCCGCTCGACGTGGACGCACTCCCTGTTCGACGGGCAACGCACTTTAGCACGTGCGTCCGCGGTGTTCTCCTGCGGCAACCGTCGACCCCCTACCGGTTGGCTCATGTGTTGTCCTCCCTCCCCGTTTCCCGCCGGCGCAAGCGCTCCGGTCGGTCGAGACTTTAGCGGTGGGTGAGACATGCGGTGGCACATCAGTCGGCCACCCCTCAAGTCGCGGCGATCGAGCCCGACGAATCCCTCTACGGCCTGTTCGACTGGCTCCGCAGAGACCGCATCCGAGTGCGACAGCAGCGATCTGGTGGAGGAGGTTCTGATGGTCGATGGACCGCCCAGTCCTCCCGGTTTTCCCCGCACCGACGGAGGCGCGGGGTGGAGGCGACCCGTCGCGTCCCCATGAGGAGTATCTTCCCGAGCCTCTCACGTCGCTGCAGAGAGAAGAACTTCGCCGCCGGAACATGGATGCGCTGCACACTCCTATCGTTTGGAGAAACCCTCGAGGCTCGCGCCTTGGAGGACACGCGCCTGTCAAACTTGGCCGAGCGCACTCGACTGGAGAACCTCCAGCGAGCACTCGACGAGCGTGCGCGACAACGGGTTCCCGAATCCAGTCGACGTCAGCTCTTCCCGCCCCCGCAGGTATATCGAACTCCGATTCAGATTTAGCAGCTACGGCCCGTATAGTGGAGTCGATTCAGCCTTCCCAGTCAGAGGCTAGCAGAGGCTTGCTGCAGATCAGAGCGTTACTCCGAGCAGCAGGAGATCAGAATTCCGCTGTTTCTAAGTCGTGGAACAGGATTCACAGCAGATCCGTTGCCGCGGACACAGTCCAATCAGCTCACAGCCCGAGATCGCCCCCGAGGCGTGAGGGACATGGAGACCGGCGTGACCAGTATGGGAACCATGAGCAGTATGATCACTGAGTCGATCGTGACGGTCGACGTCGAGCGCCCACGCCTCCCCCGAGGAGCGGGTCGTATGTGCCCCGCCAGCAGGATGCCAGGCGCCCTCATAGTGGTGGGCGAAGGATTCCAGTCGACCCCAGAGGGCCAGGCTTTGACGCGAGATCCATTCTCGTCCAAGGTTTGGTCGACAGGAACAGGGCTCACCGAGAAGGTCACGACAGAGATGCACCTACCAGCAGCAGAGCACATGTTTCGGGGCCAGAGTGCTTTAGTAGAGCCATCAGGGCCGCTGTGATCCCTCCCAACTTCAGGTTGGCGACTGGAGTCAGTAAGTTCACTGGCGAGTCCAAGCCCGATACTTGGCTTGAGGACTACCGAGTGGCCGTCCAGATTGGCGGCAGCAATGATGAAGTGGCCATGAAGCACCTGCCTCTCATGTTGGAGGGCTCGGCCAGAGCGTGGCTGAACCAGTTAGCACCTAGCAGCATTCACACTTGGGAAGATCTCTCCCGAGTGTTCATCACCACATTTGAAGGCACATGCAAGCGACCGGCAGGGCTGACAGAACTACGATCTTGCATGCAAAAGCCGAATGAAACTTTGAGGGATTACATCCAGAGGTGGATCACGTTACATCACTCGGTGGAAAATGTGCCTGACCACCAAGCAGTTTGTGCCTTCAAGGAAGGCGTCAAGTACAGAGAACTGAATTTGAAATTCGGTCGAACCGGGGATATGTCCCTGAATCGGATGATGGAGATTGCCACCAAGTACGCTAATGGTGAAGATGAGGATCGACTCAGGAGTGGCAAGCTCAAGTCAGTCGCCCAAGAAACCGGAGGAAATTCCAATCGGAAACAGAAGCGGAAAGCCGAGCCAGCGGCTCCCGGGGAAGCCTTGGCTTTAACCCAAGGAAAGTTTAAAGGGAAACCTAAAGGACCTTGGAACCCCAAAAAGGTTAAGGACCAGGACGGAAATGATGTGTTGGACTTGCCATGTCTCGTCCACACAAAGAAAGATGAAGAGGGTAATTTCATTTACCCGAAACATACCACTCGACAGTGTCGACTCTTGATCCAGCAGTTCCAGGGCAAGCAGCCCAAAGGTAAGGAAAAGGAGTCGTACAAGGTCGAGGACAAAGAAGACAGTGACGACGGATACCCTCAGGTCAATTCCACTTTGATGATTTTTGCCGATGTTGAAAGCAAAAGTCGACTGAAAGTTATTAACCGAGAGGTGAATATGATCGCTCCGGCGACACCTAGTTACCTGAAATGGTCTCAGACTGCCATAACATTCGACCAGTCCGACCACCCAACGCACATCGCCACCCCTGGGAGGCAAGCTTTGGTGGTCGACCCAGTTGTTGAAGGCACTCAACTGACCAAAGCCCTGATGGATGGTGGCAGCGGTTTGAACATATTGTATGCTGAGACGTTGAAAGGGATGGGCATTCCGATGTCCAGACTCAGTGCCAGCAACATGAGTTTCCATGGAGTCATTCCTGGGAAGAAGGCTGAATCACTCGGCTAGATTGCTCTTGATGTGGTTTTCGGTGATTCCAAAAATTACCGCAAAGAAAAATTGACATTTGAAGTTGTAGACTTCCAGAGTGCCTACCACGCTATTTTGGGCAGGCCGGCTTATGCACGCTTCATGGCCCGACCATGTTACGTGTACCTCAAATTGAAGATGCCTGGCCCCAAAGGTGTGATCACTATCACGGGCAATCGGAAGAAAGCGGAAGAATGTTTTCAGAAAGGTTCGAAGATCGCTGATGCTCAGATGGCAGTGGTGGAGTTGCAGGAATACCAGAAGACTGCAGACCCAAGTGATCTGTTGCGAGCCAAGAAGCCCGCTACAGAGTCAGCTTTTCAGTCGACTGGCGATACGAAGATAGCTCACATCCACCCGACCGACCTCAGCGCCGCTCCGACTCATATCTCGACAACACTCGACTCCTAATAGGAAGAAGCGCTCATCCAGTTCCTCCGTGAGAACTGGGACATTTTCGCATGGAAGCCTTCTGACATGCTGGGTGTTCCTAGGGGGCTGGCTGAGCACCGCCTAAGAGTCGACTCAAAAGTAAAACCTGTCAAGGAACATCTCCGACGGTCCGCTGTCCAGAAGAGAAAAGCTATTGGCGAGGAGGTGGCTCGGCTCTTAGCAGCGGAGTTCATTCGAGAAATATACCACTCCGAGTGGCTCGCCAACGTTGTCATGGTCCCCAAGAAGGACAAGTCACTTCGCATGTGCATTGACTTTAAACATATCAATCGGGCCTGCCCGAAAGATCATTTTCCTCTCCCCTGCATCGACCAGATAGTCAACTCGACTGCGGGATGTGAGCGCCTGTCTTTTTTAGACGCCTATTCCGGGTACCATCAGATCCGTCTGTATGGGCCTGACGAGATCAAGACAGCTTTCATCACACCATTCGGGTGCTTCTGCTATGTTACCATGTCGTTCGGCCTCAAGAATGCCGGAGCCACATTCATGAGGATGATTCAGAAGTGTTTACTCACTCAAATCAGTCGGAATGTGGAAGCATACATGGATGATATTGTGGTCAAGTCTCAGAAGGGTTCCGACATGCTGACTGACCTTGCTGAAACCTTTTCCAACCTCAGGAGGTATGATATCAAGCTTAATCCATCAAAGTGTACGTTCAGAGTTCCTGGCGGAAAATTACTCGGTTTTGTCGTTTCCGAACGGGGAATCAACGCCAATCCAGAAAAAGTTGGTACTATACTCCGAATGAAAAGTCCTGTGTAAGTGCACGACGTCCAGAAGCTTACTGGTTGCTTGGCCACTTTAAGTCGATTCTTATCTCGTCTCAGTGAAAAGGCATTGCCTCTTTACCGATTGATGAAGAAGTCCGACAAGTTCGAGTGGACTCCTGAAGCTGATGCAGCGTTTGCAGAGCTCAAAGCTCTGCTCTCCACCCAGCCGGTGCTTGCTGCCCCAATCAGCAAGGAGCCTTTGCTGCTTTACATTGCAGCCACAGGACAAGTCGTCAGTACGGTACTTACGGTCGAGCAGGAAGAAGAAGGGAAAACCTTCAAAGTTCAGCACCCAGTGTATTATATTTCTGAAGTATTGACCCCATCGAAGCAAAGATATCCTCATTATAAGAAGCTCGTATATGGGATTTATATGACCACAAAGAAAGTTGCCCACTACTTCTCTGATCATTCCATACCAGTCGTCAGCGATGCTCCATTGTCAGAGATCTTGCATAACAGAGACGCAACTGGTCGAGTGGCAAAATGGGCGATTGAACTCCTTCCTCTAGATATCAAGTTTGAGGCAAAGAAAGCTATCAAGTCCCAGGCAATCGCGGATTTCGTCGCCGAGTGGATTGAACAGCAACTGCCGACTCAGGTTCACTCGGAGCATTGGACCATGTTCTTCGACGGTTCCAAGATGCTAAATGGTTCCGGCGCCGGAGTGGTGTTGGTCTCCCCCAGAGGAGATAAACTCAGATATGTTCTTCAAATCCACTTTGATTCCTCTAACAACGAGGCAGAATACGAAGCACTTTTATACGAGTTGCGCATGGCCATTTCACTCGGCGTCCGTCGCCTCATGGGCTATGGCGACTCAGATTTGGTGGTTAATCAAGTGATGAAGGAATGGGACGTCAGAAGTCTAGCCATGACTGGTTATTGCAATGCAGTGAGAAAGCTGGAGAAGAAATTCGAGGGGTTAGAGCTTCATCACATACCCCGACTGAAAAATCAAGCAGCTGATGATCTGGCAAAAATAGGTTCCAAAAGAGAAGCCATTCTCAGCAATGTGTTTTTGGAACACATCCACACACCATCAGTCCAGGAGGATCCCTTCACTAAAGAGGCCCCACAGCCAAAAAGCTCCACGGATCCGACTGAAGTTGAAGTTCCAGCTGTGGTTGACCTGATCATGGAAGTCTTGGTTATCACTCCCGTCTGGACAGAACCGTACATCGCGTACATCCTAAGGAAAGAACTCCCAGAAGACGAAGAAGAGGCTCGACAGATCGTCCGTCGATCCAAGGCCTTTACAGTCATAAAGGGACAGTTATATAGAGAAAGCGCGACTGGGGTCGGCCAGTAGTGTATTACACCAGAAGAAGGTCAGATGATCCGTAACGATATCCACTCGGGGACCTGTGGTCATCATGCGTCCTCTCGGACCATTGTGGCTAAAGCATACCGAGTGGGGTTCTACTGGCCAAGAGCCAATGAGATGGCAAAAGAGATAGTCGACAAATGTGAAGGATGTCAGTATTAATCCAATATGCCGCACAAGCCCGCGTCAGCCCTGAAAACCATTCCACTCGTCTGGCCCTTCACTGTTTGGGGGCTGGACATGGTTGGACCACTAAGAACAGGCAGGAGCGGCTTCACTCGTGTGCTGGTAGCAGTCGACAAGTTCACCAAATGGATTGAAGCCAAGCCTATCAAGAATCTCGATGCTTGCACCACTATCAGTTTCATCAGAGAGTTGATATTCAGATATGGAGTTCCGCACAGCATCATCACGGACAATGGGTCAAACTTCGATTCCGACAAATTCAGGGCCTTCTGCGCCTCTCAGGGCACTCGGGTCGACTATGCTTCGGTCGCTCACCCCCAGTCGAATGGGCAAGCAGAAAGGGCAAACGGCCTAATTCTCAAAGGACTGAAACCCCGATTGATGCGCGATCTCAAGCATGCAGCAGGTGCATGGGTCGACGAGCTTCCATCGGTCCTTTGGGGATTGAGGACAACCCCGAATCGATCGACCGGAAGAACCCCATTCTTTCTGGTCTATGGAGCCGAGGCAGTCTTTCCGAGTGACCTGCTTCACAACGCTCCCCGAGTCGAGCTCTACTCTAAAGATGAAGCAGAACAAGCCCGGCAGGACGCAGTCGACCTCCTAGAAGAAGAAAGAGAAATGGCCTTGATTCGATCGACCATCTATCAGCAAGACTTGCGCCGATTCCATGCCAGAAACGTGAAGAGCCGAGCCTTCCAAGAAGGAGACTTAGTCCTCCGAGTAGATCAGCAGAAACCACACAAGCTCGCTCCTACTTGGGAAGGCCCCTTCATAGTCACCAGAGTCCTCCACAATGGAGCATACCACCTCTACAATGTCGATCGCCAGATTGATGAGCCACGAGCCTGGATGCGGAGCTACTCCACCCCTTTTATACTTGAATTCTCACTCGGATGAGATGTAATAAGAAAAACTCCTGTAGTTTGTTTATCAAAGACAAGAGCGTTATAATTTTCCCAGTGATTATTATTGTTTTTGTTTGTGTAAGAAATCCCCCAGTGGGTGGCTTAGCTGCGAATCCGCTTCGCCTGAGTTTGTAAAAACAGTTTCCTACCGAGTGGCGAGCCAGCCTCCCACTCAGGGGCTTAGCTGCGAATCCGTTTCGCCTAAGTATTTAAAAAATCCTACCGAGTGGAGAGAAATCCTCCCACTCAGGGGCTTAGCTGCAGTCCAGTACTCGCCTAAGTTCTCTCACTTGGAGACTTAGCTGTAGTCCGGCACTCACCTAAGTTTGAAAAAATCCTACCGAGTGGAGAGCAATCCTCCCACTCGGGGGCTTAGCTGCAGTCCAGTACTCGCCTAAGTTCTCTCACTTGGAGACTTAGCTGCAGTCCGGCACTCGCCTAAGTTTGAAAAAATCCTACCGAGTGGAGAGCAATCCTCCCACTCGGGGGCTTAGCTGGAGTCCAGTACTCGCCTAAGTTCTCTCACTTGGAGACTTAGCTGCAGTCCGGCACTCGCCTAAGTTTGAAAAAATCCTACTGAGTGGAGAGCAATCCTCCCACTCGGGGGCTTAGCTGCAGTCCAGTACTCGCCTAAGTTCTCTCACTTGGAAACTTAGCTGCAGTCCGGCACTCGCCTAAGTTTGAAAAAATCCTACCGAGTGGAGAGAAATCCTCCCACTCGGGGGCTTAGCTGCAGTCCAGTACTCGCCTAAGTTCTCTCACTTGGAGACTTAGCTGCAGTCGGGCACTCTCCTAAGTTTGAAAAAAATCCTACCGAGTGGAGAGCAATCCTCACACTCGGGGGCTTAGCTGGAGTCCAGTACTCGCCTAAGTTCTCTCACTTGGAGACTTAGCTGCAGTCCGGCACTCGCCTAAGTTTGAAAAAATCCTACCGAGTGGAGAGCAATCCTCCCACTCGGGAGCATAGCTCCAGTCCAGTACTCGCCTAAGTTCTCTCACTTGGAGACTTAGCTGCAGTCTGGCACTCTTCTAAGTTTGAAAAAATCCTACCGAGTGGAGAGCAATCCTCCCACTCGGGGGCTTAGCTGCAGTCCATAACTCGCCTAAGTATGAAACACATCTCAATCCTCAAGGACGACGAGGGGCGGGTTGACTGCCACCTTCTCCTGGGGAGCTTCGCCACAAATACAATGCGCGATTCATCCCGCTCTACAGTAACAAAGTGCGGGTCGACTGCCACCTTCTCCTGGAGAGCTTCGCCACAAATACAATGTGCGCTCCGTCCCGCTCTGCAGTAACAAGGTGTGGGTCGACCACCGCCTTCCCCTGGAGAGCTTCGCCACAAATACGATGCGCACTCCGTCGCCGACCCGCAAGGGCGACAAGACATGGGTCGACTGCTTCCCTCTCCTTCGGAGCTGCACTGCGAATACAAAAATTGTCTCGAATGAAGAATGGGTTCACTTAGCAGGAGATTCATAAAGATATTCAACGGTAAACCAAGTTCAGATAAATTCTAAAGGTTCCGGATCACAGATCGAAGAACTCGGGCATGCAGCCCAAAAAAGATTAACGGTTACAAAAACCACTCGGCATTCCGAGGCAAATTTAAGGTGGGACATAAGAGTTTGTTCACTCCGCGGGAGGAGGGCTGGCAGGCTCGACGAACTCATCCAGGTCGACACCATCGGCAATCCGAGTGGCGACAGCAATGAAAGTCTCCATAAAAGTTCGGAAGTCGTGCTTCTGGGTGTTGGCGACCTTTATTGCGGCCAGCTTGTCTTGTCGCACCTCCTTGCAGTGGACACGAACCAAGGACAGAGCCACATCAGTGCCACACCAAGCAGAAGACTTCTTCCACTCCTGCACTCGGTCAGGGATTCCGTTAAGTCGAGTCATCAGAGACTCAAGATCATTTTGGAGCGTAGCCTCTGGCCAAAGTGCCGGGTCGATCCATGACATGGCGACCTTCAGTCGAGCCAAGTAGTCCATGGCACCGTCGATGCGAGATTCCAGTCGGAGCAGATTCATGGCAGTTTCATCTTTCACGGGAGAGTTGATTGGATCCAAACCTGGTTCGATCCACCCAGTCTCCTCTTCAAAGTTCTGGCAAAACTCTACATTCACGATCCAATGATAAGTCAATTTTCATACACTGAGTCGACACAAAAAAAAACATCAGTCGGAACTAAATGTGCACCTTCAAGCTTGATGTACAACTTCTTGGCAAGGCTCCTCAGATAGCTCTCCAGATCATCCCTCCCGCGAGCGATGCCTTCCATCTTTTCGCCCAGGTTGAGGTTATCCTTCTTCCAGCGTGTACACTCCCTGTTGGCTTCATTCAGAGCGGTCTTCAGCCTGGTATTCTCTTCTTCCAACTGGCCGACTGAAGCCAGCTTCTGTTCGGCCAGAGCGGTCCTGTCGTCAGCCTCCTTACGAGCAGCAGCCAAATCCTGATCCTTCTTTGCCAAACTTCTCTCAGTTTCTCTGCAAAGAAATGACGATTGGTTCAGAAATAGCAGAAGGGTACTCAAGCCTAAAACTGACCAGTCGACAAACTCGTCTTACCAGCGGCGCCGTCTCTGACCTTTTGCAGCTCTGTCCTGGCCAGCTCCAAGTCAAGGTTCAGTTGAATCTGCTGCTTCTCCAAGTCAGCAAAGCGAGCTCCAAGATCACAAGATTTCTGAAATCAAAGGGGAGAAGTTATTTTTACAGCAAAAAACAACAAAGGCAATAAATACTAAGACTATGGTCGACTGCCCGCAGTCCACCATAGTCTCGGGGACTACACCCAGTGGGTGCACTTTGCATGCCCCCACCGGTTCTGATCCCACTCGACCGGCCCGCCGAAGTCGAGCCCAAAAAAAGGAAGAAAGAGAGAAAGTAGAACTTAGACTACAGTTGACTGCCAGCAGTCCACCGTAGTCTCGGGGACTACACCCAGTGGGTGCACTTTGCGTGCCCCCACCGGTTCTGATCCCACTCGACCGGCCCGAGTGGAAGAGACAAACTACCAGTTTGGTTTATACATTCGGCAAAATACAAAGACTACAGTCGACTGCCAGCAGTCCACCGTAGTCTCGGGGACTACACCCAGTGGGTGCACTCAGCGTGCCCCCACTAGTCCAAAAATTCAATCGGCGCACCCAGTGGGTGTACAGATGCAAAGATTTTCGGAAAGAATCTTCAGGTAGCATATCCTAACAGAACAAGCGGCGACCAACTAACATGAATGTTTCTCTGGAGAGCCGAGCTGGCATCATAGGCGGCTTGGCTGGCGTCCCGCACCGTCTTCATCTTCTCCATCATAATGCCCGCCTGGCGTATGGCTTCCCTAGCAGCATTCACCTAGTCCTCTAGGACATGATGGGTCGCAAAAACTGAAGGCGGCTCGACAGGGGCCCGAGCAGTCAACGAAGAAGGCAAGGCAGTCGACAGTGGCTCGGCGAAGGTAACAGAACCCCGATTGACGTCGCTAGTGTCCTGAACGACTGGTTCCGCCCTCGGCGTCGACTGTAGTGCCTCACTTACAGGAGCTCGCCTATTCTTCCTCGTCAAAGGCCTCTCGGGCTCTTCATCATCATCAGGGAGGTCAATAATGTTGGGAGCTGTGAAAAGTTCGATTGCCAAAATCACGTCACCCAATGATGCATGTTGCAGTTGAATCGACTGAATAAAGATAGTATGGCAGAAATCATACCCGGATTAGAAGTGACCGCATCCTCCATCACCTTATCATCATCCCTGTAAGCTGAGGTCCCGGAAGTGGCAGCGCTGACAATTCCAAAGTTCGTCCAGTTAAAACAAGAAAAACAAACAGCGCGGAGCGTCGAGTGAATACAAGGAGAGACACTCACGCGGAGGCGATGGGGATATCGATCTTGATCTTCGGCAGCGCCTTCTGAGTCCTCGGCTCTGCAACTTTGGGGTGCTTTGGCGCCTTCTCAGTCGGGGTTGGTGAAGAGATCCGAGGACGCTTCGAAGACTGACCAGCCTGAGCAGTTGCCTTGTCGCGGGCACTCGGCCGTTCTTGGTCAAGCTTGGATCGCCTCTCTCTGCGAGGGGGCGACTCGACTTCTTCTCCATCACTTGAGTCGTCGCTTCCTCCATCCCCTTCACCATCGGAAGTCCACTCGCCACTGTCGCCACCACTCGCCTCGCCTTCTAGAGCTTGCTCTTGCTCCCCGTTGGGCATTGAATACATTTCAACAATGGCCTGAAAGAAAGCAGGGAGAACAAAGTCAGTCGATGCAATACAGACAGCTACGCGAGTGAATTTAGATTACAAGCAAAAACTCAGAATCAGACCTGCTCTGGTGCATGAGACTGGTCGAATGGGGGAACTCTCCTGGCTCCTCTGGGATTGTCCTTGTTCCCGGTAATGCTCGACAGCCACTTCTCCAGTGTGTCGTTGTCGACCTCCTCCGGGTGGATCCGAGTGGAGTCTTCAAGACCCGAATACATCCACATCGGATGGTCTCGGGCTTGGAGAGGCTGGATGCGCCGCTAAAGGAAGACCTCCAAGAGATCCATACCAGTGACCCCGTCACGAATAAGCTGGACCACTCGGTTGACCAACACCTTCACGTGCGTCTTCTCCTCCGGGAGCACCTTCAAAGGGGAGGGTTTTTCCACTCGGTCCATGGTAAAGGGAGGGAGGCCAGTCGATTGCCCTGGCGTCGACTGGTCTTTATAGTAAAACCAGGTCAACTGCCATCCGCGAACCGAGTCAGGAAGAATCATGGCCGGAAAGGAGCTTTTCCCTCTCGTCTGGATGCCAAGACCCCCACACATCTGGATCACTTGGGTCCTCTCGTCACTCGGCTTAGCCCTTTTCACTGTCTGGGAGCGACAAGTGAAAATATGCTTGAAAAGACCCCAGTGAGGCCGACAACCCAGGAAATTCTCACACAAAGAAATGAAAGCGGCGAGATAAACGATTGAGTTGGGGGTAAAATGGTGGAGTTGTGCCCCAAAGAAGTTCAGAAACCCTTGAAAGAAAGGGTGAGGAGGCAAGGAAAATCCATGGTCGACATGGGTGGCAAGAAGAACACGCTCACCCTCCCGAGGTTGCGGCTCAGATTCCTTCCTCGGAAGCCGTGCCGAGTCATAGGGGATCAGCCCCCCTTCGGCCAGGTCGTCGAGGTCTGCTTGGGTGATCCTCGAGTGGATCCAGTCGCCTTGGATCCAGCCCTTCGGCAGGCCGGTCCGCGAGGAAGATCCGCCCCGGCTGGTCGCCTTCCCCTTCGACCTCGCCGTCGCCTTCTTTGCCCGCTCCAGAGCCGCCGTCTTCTCCTTCCCCATTGTTGCCGGCGAGATGCGTACGGAGCGGTGATGCTGGGGCGAGAGCGAGCGCAGCGGAGGGGCGTGAAGAGGAGAAAAGGAAATGGGAACGCACTGTTTGGGAGACTCCGGTCCGACGCCTTATATGAGGCCGCTTCCGAGTGGCTGACGGGTAGGCCCAGGTGGCTCTGTCAAATCCCGTAACGATCGCGCGCGCGATACGTGGCAAAAAAGGTGGCGCGGGAATCGAGGCGGCTCCGCCCTATCCCATCCGATTACTGCGGCCTCCCTTGTCCCGCGCGCTTCCCAAAATTCGGATCCCACAAAATCTGCGGGCAGCAAACGACTTGTCAGACCAAAGATCTCCTCCGCACCATCACTCGGAGCCTTACAAGTAAAGAAACTCACTCGACGAAGAATTAAGAATGGATCAAGGCGACTGAAAAGGAAGTTGCTGTCATCACTCAGGTCCGTTGATCCGAAACAAGATATGCTCACGGCATGAAAAACAAGTCGGAGAAGTTCTCAACTCCTTCCCCACTCAAACCTCGATCCATTCGGGGGCTAATGATGAAGCTATGTACCTAGGGTAGGGTCATGGACCTGTCCTAACTGCCCTACCCAAGGACATCTTTAGAAGAAATCACCTTCCAATTGACTTGGAGGTGTTCCACTCGATAGACTCGAAGACACTCGACCAAGAAGCAATCACTCGACCAAGATCCAACCACCCGATGGCCAGGAGACCTAAAGTCACTCTGCACGCTAACGGTCGGTCATTAAGTAGCTTTTATGGTCATCATAGCACTTTATTACTAGCATTACCAGTAATGCTTTGCCTTAATGTATATTGAACCCTTTGTAACATGGGCTGGCCGGGGTCCTGGCGCACTCTATATAAGCCATCCCCCTCCTCCGAGACAAGGGTTCGCACCCCTGTAATTCATACTCTCATAATCCAGTCGACCGCCTCCGGGCTCCGAGACGTAGGGCTATTACTTCCTCCGAGAAGGGCCTGAACTCGTAAACCTTGCGTTCTTACAACTTCTCCATAGCTAAGATCTTGCCTCTCCATACTTACCCCCCTACATCACTGTCAGACTTAGAACCACGACAGCCGCTTCGACCCGTGCCGGCTGAGCACCAAGGAGATGCCTCATGCCGAGGTGTCTTACATGGTGAATTACATTTCCAACCACAAGCTCACCGAGGAGTGGCAGTATGGCAAGGAGCCGTACTCTCGCGCTAATCCTCCGCCTACTGTAAGTTTCTCTTCTTTTCTTCGTTTTTTGTCGCCGGGTTCATGATGGCCGACTCCTGACCAGTCGACTTGTTTTTGGCAGAACCCCCTTCTTCTGCTGGCAACCGGGGCTGCGGGGGTGGAACGCCAATTTCTCCCTGACCGCACGATGGACGACCTTGACGACCCGGACCTGGTGGCGGCCGCCATGGAAGACGACGTCGCAGGGGAAGGCGGCGAGGCAGGCAGCACTGGGCTCGGGGCCGCCTTCGAGGACTGGCCGGATGACGACGAGGCCGAAGTCATACCGCGCCGCCGACCAGCGCCCGATCACCAAGGCGCAAGCCCATCTGCTGTGCCGGCTACTCATGGCGGTGCGCAGAAGTGCCGGGCCGCGTCGACCCACTTCGGCAGTTGGCCAAAGAAGGCCAAGAGTACCGCGGCGGCGACCAAGCGGGACGAAGTGGCCGCAAAGGCGGCCCACTTCCGCAAGGTGGTGAAGCAGCCGCAGGCGGTTTTAGCGTGAGTGTCGTTTTTCTTACGCCTTTCTTTTTCTTCTTCGGTTGATATTCTTCCAAGCCTTCTTCTTGACTTATCAAACAGGGCCCCTCTTTCCCTCGGGCGGGTCCCTGCCGCCTCCATAGTCGGTGCTGTGGGAGGGTCTTCAAGCTCCCACCGGGTGGATCCCCGCGCCGACCTCCTAGAGGCGACGGAGCGGAATGCACGGGAGGCACGGGAGGCGGAGGAGCGGAGGGCGGCTCAGGAGGCGAGGGAGAAGTCGGCGGAGGCGCGAGCCGACGCGGCTGCCAAGGCTCAAGCGGAGGCCGCGGACGCGGAATGGGAGGCGGAGGCCCAGCGGAACCAGCCTCCGCAGCTCGTCGTTCCCCTCCGTGCCGTGGCTCCTGACATCCCAGTGCCCCCGATGGAGGAGGCCGACCGTGGCCAGCCGGAGATGGAGAGGGAGGCGGTGCCGTTGCCGCCGACTGGAGCCGGCCAAGGAAGCCGGCCTGAAGCGCTGCCCATGCAGCCGGCTGGAGGCGAGCCGACTATGGGGGGGGGATCTTGTGGTCTCGTCGCCGTCTCGTCGGTGCACAGGGAAGGCGACTTCGGCGCCGGAGCCGCAAAAAACTGCAGGCGCCAGCTCGTCGGCCCAGGACCTGGAAGCAGCCAGCGACAGCTCGTCCGGGAGGATGCCGGGCGGCGGGACGGCCGTGCTGAACGTGGTGGCGCAGGATGTCCGAAACCGGCTTCAGGCCCAGGCCACCGCATTGAAGCAGTACACTCAAGAGTTCCTCACGACGCGAACGGTTATTCGGGTGAGTCCTCTTGCTCTTCGTTGGTTGCTCCTGATTTCTTCCGTGGGGGTGCGTCAGCGCACCCACTGGGTGTAGTCCCCGAGTTCCGAGTCGGCCGCTGAGCAGGCGGCTTGGAACTTCTTGGTAGACTTTGATTGCCGTCTTGTTCTTAGTCGCATCTCTTGTCTTATCCGCAGGAGTACCACAACCTCCACGCAGCTGGTTTCAACTCCCAGGCCCAGGAGTTGAATCAGAAAACCACTGACCTGACCGAGAGCCGGAGTAAGCGCTTCGTTTTTTATCTCAAGTGGGGGCGTGTCAGCGCACCCACTGGGTGTAGTCCCCGAGATTCGGGCCGACTGCTGAGCAGTCGGGTCGGATCTTTTCCTGACGACTTCTTTCTTCATATCTGCAGGGGCCAATGCCGACTTGAGGGGCCAGCTAAGCGGAGCCCAGTCTGCCCTTCGCGCCAAGGAGGCCGAGTGCGCTGCCCTGGCTCAGGAGCGTGATCGCCTGGCTAAGAAGTTGGCCGACCAGGAGGAGAGCCACAAGGTGGCCTTAAAGGCGGCGCAGGACAGCGAGGCCGCCCTCAAAGCCGAGTATGAGACCAAGGCGGCGAACTGGGCTGAGACGAGGCAGGCGCTGAGCCAAGGCTACAGCCGGGTGGAAGACTTAATCGACGGCAGGCCTTCTTCTTCTTCTTCTTTGCTTCTTTGCCTGCCTCCCGCCATCTGGTTCGTCTTTTGATTTTGTGCTACTGCTTTCTTCTTTGTGCATATTACTTCCCCGGTTACTATGCTGCCGCTACCCAAGCCATCGAGGCCTACCACGACGCGCGACGACAGGCAGGGGCCGAGATCACACCGGGTGCCAGCCGGTCACTTGAGGAGCAGCTTCTGGCGCTTCAAGCCCACCTGCAGCCGGCCCACCGCATGCTCCGCCGTCTTCAGCGCGCTGGGGCACAAGTGATGGCCGCCCTCTGGCCCGGCGAGGTGGTTCCCCGCACCCCAAGTCGGACTGCCGACTGGCTGGAGGTCGCAGTCGGCTGCTTCGAGGCTTGGAAAGTGTCAGCGGCCCGGTCCGGCACTGGGCGGGCACTAGAATTCGTCCAAGCTTGGTATCCTGGGCTAAACTTGGACCAGCTGAGCACCTGGCGGCAGGAAGCTGACGAGGAGCTGGAAGCGGTGCGGCCGGCTATCGTCCAGTGTGCCTCGGCGATCGCCGAGTACACTGACACTAGCGCCTTTGCCCCTGAGGTGGATGATGCCGGCGTCACTCAGCCGGAGGAGTGGTTCGGGCTGAACCTGACCGAAGGTGAGGACTCGGCGGAGGAGATTGCTTCCAGCGATGAGGGCAAAGGGGAAGAGGGGGAGGATGTTGAAGACGTTGTGCCAGACAGCGAAGCGACCAGCCCGCCTCAGCCTGATCGTGCCTCTAGCAACGATGCCGCGACTCGCCAGCCGGTCACTCCTCCAGCCGGCACTGCCGACTCCACCAACCTGCCCAACTCGCCCGTCGTTCCCTTGGCCTGATCCGCCGTCCTTGCTTCCTGCTTGTTACTCTTTTGAACAATTTTTATTAAATTTGCGCAGTTCCACCCACTGGGGGTGTATTCAGACTATGTTGAATGCTGGCCTTTTGAAGGTCTTTTTGTGTAAATATAATTATGCATGTGTTTGGCTTCCGTTCATGTTTGCTTTTCATCCTTTTGGCTTTTTCCTTTGCCGCCTTCCCTTGGCCACCGCCTTCCCAGCCGGACAGCTGCTCTGCAGTCTGTGGCTGGAGAAGGACTTGGTTTTTTTGGGAAGGCAAGTACTCAAGCTTTCTTAGATTGCATGAAGGTGAACGGGAAGCCGGCCAGCCGGCTACTCTGGTAGCCGGCTGGCGGGGCGGGAGGCCGGCTCGCGTTATATAAGTTCGTTAGTCCTTAGCCGTTTTTCGTGTGGGCATCCTTTCCTGCCCTTGGCTCTTGCCAGTCGGACAGTCGATTCTTCGAGCTGCGACTTTTGGCAAGAGGGAGCTTGGGTGCCGGCACACTACTTGTCTGACTGCAAGCAGAACTTTAGATATAACTCGAGGCAGCGAGTCCCCGGGCCGACTGGTCGAACCCGGTGCCAGACGAAAAAAGCGAATGTAGTAACATGTTCATAGGCATGATACTCATCATTCATAGATAAAAGAGGGTAGTCCCCGAGCGCTCCTCGGGGGACCCTTTGTCTCATACTTAGTACAAAATGTAGCGTGGTACATACTACTTTTTAACTGTAAAATCTTCAGAGGAGATTGGCGTTCCATGGTCGTTCCGACTCCTTGCCGGAATCATCTCTCTTGCGTGCCTTCGGCTTCTGCGCGTCGATTAGGTAGTATGAGTCGTTGCCTAACGCTCTGCTGATGACGAAGGGGCCCTCCCAAGGGGCCAAGAGCTTGTGCTGGCCGGGTATTCGCTGGATCAACCGAAGCACAAGACTGCCCTCTTGGAAGGATCTTGGCTTGACCTTCCGGCTGTGGTAGCGGCGCATACCCTGCTGATAGATGGCGGACTGGCTGAGGGCTAACATCCGGCCTTCTTCTAGCAGGTCGACGCCGTCTTCTCGTGCTTCCTTGGCCTCCGTCTCCGTGTACATGGTTACCCGAGGTGAGTCGAACTCGATGTCAGTTGGGATGACAGCCTCGGCACCATATACAAGGAAGAAAGGGGTGAAGCCGGTTGACTTGTTTGGGGTAGTGCGTAGACTCCAGAGGACGGCCGACAGCTCGTCAAGCCAATAGCCGGCCGAACGCTCCAGTGGCACCACCAGTCAGGGCTTGATGCCGGAGAGGATGAGGCCGTTTGCTCGCTCGACCTGGCCGTTTGACTGCGGGTGGGCAACGGACACTAGGTCCACCCGGATGGCATGTGTTGCACAAAAACGTGCCAGTGCTCGCTTTGCAAAATTTGTGCCATTGTCGGTGATGATGCTATGCGGTACGCCATACCGGGTTGTAATATCTGCGATGAATGTCATGGCAGTCGGCCCATTCAACTTCTTGATCGGCTTTGCTTCAATCCACTTGGTAAATTTGTCCACAGCGACGAGCAGATGTGTCATGCCGCCGCATGCCGTCTTGAATGGGCCCACCATGTCCAGCCCCCAGACGGCAAAAGGCCAGGTTAGGGGGATGGTCTTGAGTGCAGAAGATGGCAGTTGTTGCTTGGAACTGAAAACTTGGCACCCTTTGCAGTGTTTGACTAGCTCCTTGGCGTCATCCAAAGTAGTCGGCCAAAAGAATCCATGGCGGGCTTTGGCGACGAGTGATCTTGAGGCCGCGTGGTGGCCGCATTCACCTTGGTGGATGTCCTTGAAGATTGCTATGCCCTTCTCTGGCTCGACGCAGCGCTGGAAGACTCCAGTAACGCTGCGCCTAACAAGCTCTAGGTTGACTATTGTGTATGCTTCGACTCGGCCTTGAACTTGTCTTGCCGAGATCTCGTCGGTTGGTAACTCTCTGTTTACTAAGAAGTTGAGGATGGGCTGGGCCCATGATGGAGCTGTGACTTCTTCTATTGTTAGAACTGCTACTGTGACCAGGGCGGGTGGGCTGGGTGGTGAAGAGTTGGAGTCGGCCACCGCCTGTTGTGTCAGTGCAGTCCCCGGGCCGACTGCAGTAGCCCCCGGGCCGAGTTCCGAAGTTCCCGGGCCGGGTGCGATTATGGCAGTCCCAGGGCCGCCTGTCGAAGTCCCCGAGCCGCCCGCTTGGTTCCCCAAGTCGGATCCAACTGCGTCGGGGTCAGGCGGCACAAAGATGGAATCAGATTTAGGAGACGGCTTTATAGACGGCTTGAGGAGGTGTTGAAGAGAAACGCTGGCTGGTATAGCTTGCCGGGTAGAGCCTATTCGTGCCAGGGCATCTGCCTGCACGTTGTCGGCCCGTGGTACATGAAGGAACTCGCATCCTTCAAAATATCCACTGATTTGCTGAATGAGGAAGCGGTAGCTCGCCATGTTCGCGTCCTTGGCGTCCCAGTCGCCAGATGACTGCCGGCCACCAAATCCGAGTCGCCATAGCACAAGATCCAGTGGATGCCAAGCTCTTTGGCTAGCCGGAGTCCATGTATGAGCGCCTCGTACTCGGCCACATTGTTGGAGGCGGCAAAATGAATTTGCAATGTGTACTTGAGCTTGTCGCCCTTGGGAGAGGTGAGGATGATGCCGGCTCCCAAGCCGGTGTGCATCTTGGACCCATCGAAGTGCATCCGCCAATGAGTGGAGTCGGGGGCCGGTGGAAGGTATTGGGTTTCGGCCCAGTCGACGAGGAAGTCGGCCAGTGCTTGGGACTTAATGGCGGTGCGGGGCTGGTAGAAGATCGTGTAGGGAGCTAGCTCAATGGCCCATTTTGCCACCCGGCCAGATGCATCCCGGTTTCCTATGATCTCGGCGAGCGGGGCAGTACATACGACCGTGATGGGGTGCTCTTGGAAGTAGGGCTTGAGCTTCTTGGCGGCAAAGTACACACCGTAGCACATCTTCTGGTAGTGTGGGTAGTTCTGCTTCGAGGCGGATAATACTTCGCTTAAATAATACACCGGCCTCTGTACTAGCTGAGCTCGGCCTTCTTCTGGGCGCTGGACCACGATAACTGTGCTGACCACCTGGCTAGTGGCGGCAAGGTAAAGGAGCATGGGCTCTTTTTCAGTTGGTGCCGCCAAGACAGGCGGCGTGGTCAGCATCTTCTTTAGCTCGTGGAAAGCTTGGTTTGCTTGGTCGTTCCACTCGAAGTGAGTGGACTTCTTCATGAGTCGGTAGAGGGGGAGAGCTTTCTCCCTGAGCCGGCTGATGAAGCGGTTCAGGGAAGCCAAGCATCCGGTGAACTTCTGGACATCTTGTAGCTTCGTGGGAATCTCCATTCTCTCTATGGCCTTGATCTTCATCGGGTTGCACTCGATGCCGCGTTCGGAGACCAGGAAGCCCAGAAGCTGGCCGGCTGGTACTCCGAACACGCATTTCTCGGGGTTGAGCTTGATTTGAAACCGGCGCAAGTTTTCAAATGTCTCTCTGAGGTCTTCCAGCAAGGTGTCGCGCTTCTCCGTCTTCACCACAATATCATCTACATAGACATGGGCATTTCTATCGAGCTACTTGAGGAGGCATTTCTGCATGCAACACTGAAAAGTGGCACCGACATTTCTCAAGCCGAATGTCATAGTCAGGTAGCAGAAAGCTTCGAATGGTGTGATGAAAGCGGTCTTCAGGCGGTCAGCCGGATCCAAATTTATCTGGTGGTAGCCTGAGTAAGCATCCAAGAAGCTCAACAGCTCGCATCCGCCTATGGAGTCTATTACTTGATCAATCCTTGGCAAGGCGAAGGGATCTTTGGGGCAAGCCTTGTTGAGGCTAGTGTAGTCTATACACATGCGCCACTTGTTATTTTTCTTCAGCACGAGGACCGGGTTGGCAAGCCATTCTAGAAAGAAAACCTCCATAATGAAGCCGGCTGCCAGGAGCCGGGCTATCTCTTCTCCTACAATCCTTCTCTTCTCTTCTGATAGTCGGTGGAGGGGCTGTTTGACTGGTTTTGCACTTTCTCGGACGTGTAGCTTGTGCTCGGCGAATTCCTTTGGAACACCCGGCATGTCCTTGGGGGACCATGCGAAGATGTCCCGATTCTCATGGAGGAAATCGACGAGCTCGCCTTCCTATTTGCTGTCCAGGTTTGCCCCAATGGTGGCAAACCTTTCTGAGTGCTCCGGGTCCAGAGGTACCTTCTTTGTTTCTTTGGCCGGCTGGAAAGAACCTTGGGCATCACACTCCTTGGGGTCGGGGGACAAGGCTGACTGCTTGCCGGCCATGGCCACTACTCGATCCAGTATCTTCTTCTCTTCAGCAATCACAAAGGACTCGACCAGTCGGCTTCTTGCTGCCGCACACTCGGAGGATTTCTTGTAGTCTCTGGCTATGGTGATGATGCCCTTGGAACTTAGTATCTTCATCTTGAGGTAGGCATACTGGGGCACAGCCATGAACTTGGCTAGAGCAGGTCGGCCAAGCAACGCGTGGTAAGGGCTCTCCAGATCCACTACCTCAAATTAGACCGCCTCTCGGCGGAAATGATCCTTGTCCCCGAAGAGGACATCTATCTTGATCTTGCCAATTGGGGAGCAGGACAGGCCGGGTACGATGCCATGGAACACAGTCCGACTAGGCATGAGCTGCTTCGTCTTGATGCTGAGTTTCTCCATGGTGTCACGGTACAGTATGTTGATGCTGCTCCCGCCATCTATCAGCACGCGGGAGAAACAGGCAGCTCGCCTTTCTGTTGCGAGAGTGGCATCCAAAACCAGTGCGTAAGAGCCGGGAGACGTCATCACCTCTGGGTGATCTGTCCGACTCCAGCTGATAGGCCTTTCTGACCAGTGCATGAACTCGGGGTTGTTGGAGGCGACTGCGTTGACTTCTTGATGCTCTCAGTGCTGGCTACGCTGATCTTCTGGTTGGCTCATAAAGACGACGTAGGCGGCCTGCTCGTCGGGGAACTCGTCTTGAACAGCCCCGGTTGCTGGTCAAGCGGCCGGCTGCGGAGGGGCCGGAGGTGGCTGACCAGCAGGCGGAGGTGGTGCTATTCCCTCGCCCTTGGAGATCCGCGTGAGCCAGTGGCATTTTTGGGTCCTGTGGTTTGAAGGCTTCGCGCCGCTGTGGAACTTGCAGGGGGCATCAAGTGCTTGCTCGTAGGAGAAAGCCGGCTGCCAAGCCGGCCTGCTGCCCTTCTGCTTCTTGGGCGCAGGCCGCCCTTCGGGTTGTTCGTCTTCGACTGTGGCCACCTGCCGGCTGGCGGAAGGCGGCAGGGGAGCCTTGCACTTGTGGTCGTTCTGGTACGGGCGCCGGCTGGAGTCTCCAGCCGGCGCCTTGGGACTCGGAGTGAGCACCTTCCCGGAGGCGTCTACTCGGAGCTCGGTCTTCATTGAGGAATCGGCCGTGGCGTATTTATCAGCTATGATCAGCAGCTCGTCGAGGGTAGTCGGCTCATCACAGAGGAGTCGGTGCTTGAGGAGGGTGCCTTCTCGGCACCCGGCGGTGAAGTACTCTATAGCCTGGATCTCGTGCACCCCTTCACAGGAATTGCGGAGCTCGGCCCAACGCGTGAGTTAGTCGCGAGTCGATTCGTTAGGCCCTTGGACACACAAGGAGAGCTGTCGGGGCTTGGGAGCCCGCTTGTAGGTGCTAGTGAAGTTACGGATGAAGGCTTCTGTGAAGTCTAGCCAGCTGTTGACGCTGTAAGGCTTGAGCCTATTGAGCCAGGTGCGTGCCATGCCTCGGAGCATGAGGGGCACATACTTCATGGCAACACGCCTGTTGCCGTTCGCGATGCTAACCGCAGTGGAGTAGTCGATCAACCAATCCTCCGGCTTCATGGAGCCGTTGTACTTGGGCGTGTCTCTTGGGAGCGAGAACCCTTTGGGGAAGGGCTCGTCACGGATGCGGGGGCCAAAGCAAGGTGGGCCGACATCATCTTGTTCTTCCAGAGCCAGGGATCGCGCTAGGCGGTCGATCCGGTGGCGGGCGTCATTCTCACTGACTCCTTCGCGGCGGCCCAGCCGGCCGCTGAGAGTCGGATGCGTGACAGGCGGCGGGGTAGGGTATCTCTCCCCACGAGGCAGAGGAGGAGGAGGGTGGCCCCGCCACTCCATAGCTCAAGGGCAGCCTTCTACATCATGCTCGATTTTTAGATTCGAGTCCGGTTGCGGCTGGGAGCCGGCTCCTTTTCTTTCCTTGCGTGGGTGTTGCCCGCAGTCGGCGTTCGGGACGTCGCGCCGTGCTCTCGGCGTGGGGGAGGACTTTCGGCGTGGGCACCGGCTTCATGTCGCTCTGTGGCCGCGTCGATAAGCTGCTGTATGCGTCTGGTCATGTAGGGGAGCTCGTCGGGCCCCAGTCCATTCAACTCGTCTGCGGCCGCCTGGGCGGCGTGTAGGTTCTCGAGAGGCGTGGCATAGACTGGGCGGTCTGCTCCCAGCATGTCGGCGATAGCCGCGCCGTGTTTCTTGATGACGCCGACGCGGCTTGGCCCGTCGGGAGGCGGCGTGCCGACGGCGGCACGGTCGACTTCACGCTGGTGAGCCTCGGTGAGGCGTCTCATGGTAGCTAGCTTCTGGCCCTCCGCAACGAGGGCGAGGCGGCACGCCTCCAGTGTACTGGCATCAGCGTCGGCCGGGATGGGGGCGGACAAGTCGTGCAGCGCCGTCTGCAGGGCATCGTGGGCGTTTTCGCCAGAGGCGGCGCCGTGGCTGATGACTAGTACCTCGGTGATGGCGCTGCTGCTGCTGTCGACTCGAGGAAGAGGGTCGTTGATGATTACCACGTTGGTGGGGAAGGCGTCAAGTGATGCCGTGTCAGAGTCGAGAAGTATCAGGTCGGTGGAGCCAACCGACTCCAAATCCGCGGCAAGCTCGCCGGAGACGTGGAGCTGGTCGAGGAGGCTGATGAGGTGGTTCTCGAGGCAGCCTGTGCCCGCGTCGGATGTGGGCTCGTCGGAGATGCGAGCCTCGCCAAGAAGATCGGCGAGGCAGCTCGCCGCACAGGCGTCGGTGACGCCTTGAAGCACGTCGGTGCAAGCGCCATCGGGCGAGCCGGGCTGGCTACGCATGCTGGGAAGGAAGAGGGTTCCCGTCCAGAACAGGTCTCCGGACGACGGTGCACCTGGCCCCATGGTGGGCGCCAAATGTCGGGTGGTAGGTGCGACATATGCCAACGGGTGGCTTATCATTGTGGGAGCCAATAAAACATCGCCGGTGCCTGGAAACTGGATGAGGCGAAGACATGCACGCCGGCGGATCTTACCCAGCTTCAGGGCTCTCCGTGGAGATAGCACCCCTACTGCTGCTCTGCAGGGTCTCCGCATGGTCACTAGATCAATAAGTAGCTACAAGTGGCTCCTTGAGCTGTTCGGTGAGAGGGAGAAGAGAGGCAAGGCTAGCTTGCTTCTCCTCCCGTTGTAGTGTCTAAAAACTACTAAAAGAGAGATCTCCCCCTGCATGGGTGGCCTGGGGGGTTTATATAGGCCTACCCCCCAGGGGTACAATGGTAATCCGGCTGGGTGTGGGCCCCATCCGTCTGTGTCTACGCTCGCCGGCTTCTCCGCCGACCGGTGGGGTCCGCCGACTGGTGGACCCTGCTGGCTGCCGGCCTTCTGGTCGATAGGCCGGTCCCACCGCTCGGGGGTCTTGTCGGAGGCTAGTTACTGTTGCCTTGCCTCTGGTGACGAGGGCTTTGTCGTGGTAAGCATGGCTATAGTGCTGCTGCCTGGCGGCTTATCGCTGTAGCCTTACCCCGTCTTATCTCCCTAATGGGGCGCCTCCTTCGAGGGAGCGAACTAGCCGACAATGGGGAGTCAGCCACACCTCAGGCCGACTGGGGGAGGCCTGGCCGCCTCTAGGTGTCTCCCTGATAGAGGGGGCCCGCCACACACGGGTCGCACTGACAGCTCGCCGTGGGTGACGTCATGGTCAACATGGCAATAGTGCCGCGCCGGACGGGTGATGGCCGCCCCGTACAACTCACTGTGGCCATGCGTGTCCCGGGATTTAGGGGTGGCAGGCTTCACTGTAGCCACGCCCCGTCTCATCGCCGTTATGTGGGTGCAGACTCTGAGGGTACGATCTTGGCCGCCTGCTGGGGGGGGGGCCTCTTGGAGTCGGCCTTCTCGTGGCCGGCTTCTTGGAGCCGGCCCTCTCATGGTTTTCTTCATGAGGATTTTAGGGCTGGGCCGCCTTCGCGCAGTCGGTCGGAGAGGTAGCCGGCTTGGGGAAGGCAGCCCCATGTCTTGGATGCTTGAAGGCTCGATCAGCCTATAATTTTTCTGAAGTGCCAGGGGGAGCCGGCTAGGCTACCCGTGGTCATTTACTCCTACAGTGGGAGAGGCCACTGCTAGCATGTCATCCCTGACTTGGAATTCTATGCACTTATGATTGGAACTATTAGCAAGCATCCTCAACTACTAACATTCATTAAGGTAAAACCCAACCATAGCATTAAGATATATTGGTCCCCCTTCAATCCCGTATGCATCAATTTCTATGCTAGGTTGAAGCTTCTTTCACTCTTGCCCTCCAATACATAGTCCTATCAACATACAACTAACCCTATGATGTGATCCACGCGCACGCTCATATGATGGGCACCAAAGGATGTCAACATAACCACAAGCAAATTAAACCAATCATAGCAATTCACCAATTACCGATAGGACAACAAAAATCTACTCAGACATCATAGGATGGCAACACATCATTGGATAATAATATGAAGCATAAAGCACCATGTTCATGTAGAGGGTACAGTGGGTTGCGGGAGAGTGGACCGCTGTAGATAGATGGGGGAAGGTGATGAAGATGTTGGTGAAGATGACAGAGGTGTTGGTGTAGATCGCCGTCACACGATGATGGCCCCGGCGGTGTTCCGGCGCTACCGGGAGAGAGGGGGAGAGAGCCGCCCTTCTTCTTCTTCTTCCTTGACCTTCTCCCTAGATGGGAGAAGGGTTTCCCCTCTGGTCCATGGCCTCCATGGGGGCGGAGGGGCGAGAGCCCCTCTGAGATTGGATCTATCTCTCTGTTTCTGCATTCCAGATTCTGCCCTTTCACCGTTTCTTATATCCCCGGAGATCCGTAACTCCGATTGGGCTGAAATTTGGTCATGATTTTTATCCAGATATTAGCTTTCTTGTGGCGAAATAAGGGCACCAACCGCCTTACAGGGTGGCCACGAGGGCCCAGGGCGCACCTGACCCCCTGGGGCACGCCCCTGCCTCGTGGCCCCCTCGGGCATCGTCTCGCGTTGATTCTTCTTCCAAAAAATCACATATATTCCAAAAAAATCTCCGTCAGTTTTTATCCCGTTTGGACTCCATTTGATATGGATTTTCTGCGAAACAAAAAACATGCAACAAACAGGAACTGGCACTAGGCACTGGTTCAATATGTTAGTCCCCAAAAATAGTATAAAAAGTTGCCAAAAGTATATGAAAGTTGTATAATATTGGCATGGAACAATAAAAAATTATAGATACGACGAAGACGTATCAGCACCCTGGCCCAAGCTTAATTCCTGCTCGTCCTTGAGTAGGTAAATGATAAAAAAGATAATTTTTGATGTGGAATGCTACCTAGCATAATCTTGATCATGTAATCTAATCATGGCATGAATATTAAGACACGAGTGATTCAAAGCAATATTCTATCATTTGACATTAAGATAATAATACTTCAAGCATACTGTCGGTGTCAAAACCGGCGGATCTCGGGTAGGGGGTCCTAAACTGTGCGTCTAAGGTTGATGGTAATAGGAGACAGGGGACACGATGTTTACCTAGGTTCGGGCCCTCTCTATGGAGGTAATACCCTACTTCCTGCTTGATTGATCTTGATGAATATGAGTATTACAAGAGTTGATCTACCACGAGATCATAATGGCTAAACCCTAGAAGTCTAGCTTGTATGACCACAGTTTTGAGTATATCCTTTCTGGACTATACCCTCCAGTTTATATAGACACTGGGGGGGATCTAGGGTTACATAGAGTAGGTTACATAAGATGGAATCTTCATAGTTGTTCGCCAAGCTTGCCTTCCGCGCCAAGGAGAGTCCCATCCGGACATGGGTACAGTCTTCGGTCTTCATATCTTCACAGCCCATCAGTCCGGCCCATAGATAACAGTTCGGACACCCGATGACCCCTTAGTCCAGGACTCCCTCAGTAGCCCCTGAACCTGGCTTCAATGACAAGGTATCTGGCACGTAGTGCTGTTTTTGGCATTGCAAGGCGGGTTCCTCTTTCCGAACTCCTGAATACTCTCCAGACGAATTGATCATGTCCGGACCTGTAACACACACCGCACACAACCACAGAGAATATAATAACACACGGGTCCAATCTGCTGACAACTTTAGTGATGTGATGTCACGCCTGTCCAGTCATAATTTCGAACCATTTTCTGCCCCACGTTTCGAGATGCGGTTGTCATTGACACGTCTTATCAAAGCAGAGATCGTGTCCCCTTATTACGGGATTCTCATCAACACGGGCGTTGGTAACCCAACCGCGCCCTTTACACAGCCCTTGGGAACAGGCGAATTTTAAGGCGAATTGGGGGCATTCGATATTCACCGCCCTTATAAGGAGATAAGATTCCCCTTTCTTCTCCCATGCTTTCTTCCTGCCTCTCCGTTCTTGAGCTCCAACGCCCATGTTCTCATTTCCCTATCTTGAGAAAGCACTCAACCATGTCCGGATCCGGAGGTCAAGGCAAATGGATGGCCTCCTCTATTGAGGAGGAGGACATCGTCGAGCTTCGGGCGGCCGGGTACCTGGCGAAGGAAATTGCCCACCGTCTTCCAGCCCGGGGACAAATCATCCCCACACCGAGGCCCAACGAGAGGGTAGTGTTCATCCCTCATTTCCTCCGCGGGCTAGGGTTTCCACTCCACCCCTTCGTCCGCGGGATAATGTTCTACTACGGGATAGACTTCCACGATCTATCCCCGAACTCCTTCCTCAATATCTCGGCGTTCATCGTCGTGTGCGAGGCCTTCCTCCGCATCCACCCCCACTTCGGGCTGTGGCTCAAAACCTTCAACGTGAAGCCCATGGTGGTGGACGGACAACACACAGAGTGCGGGAGCGCCATGGTGAGCAAGCTCACCAATGTCTCTTGGCCAAAAGGCACATTTGTGGAATCTGTCAAGGAATGACAGAAGCTATGGTTCTACATCACCGAACCCCGCGATGCCACCTGGGCCGCGGCTGCCGAATTCAACTCCGGCGACCCCGTGCGGCTCACCTCCTGGGTCGAGAAGAGCCCAAACTGGTGTTCGTCGAACGAGATGATTGCGCTACAAACGCGTATCCAAAGTATGATCAATAGGGACATCAAAGTTGTTGACATAATCCAAGTGATGTTGGTGCGCCGAATCCTTCCCTGCCAGAGCCGAAGCCGTCCTCTATGGGATTTCCACCCAAAGAAACACCATACCCTGGTGAGGCTTTTCGAAATGACTGATGAAGATGCCTGGAAGTTGCTTTTCAAGGGCAATGAGATACCGCCGTCCACTGACTCGGACCGGGGTCACGACATAAATCACCTCCCCAACGAGGTATGTTGTTTTCAACACATCCCTTACTTCTTGTTTCAAGGATAATATCTAAGCTTTCATTACCATTGCTTTTTCAGTACTGGTTGAAGAAGGAGAAGCAGATCCGGTGTCCAGCTCCCTTGCCCGAGGAGCCAGTCATCCCACGCTTAGAAAGATGCTGGAGCCGGCGCCTTATAAGGCACCAGAGAAGAAGGCCACAAGAAAGGCCAAGGGGGTCTGGAGCGGCCCCCGCCACAAGGGTACCTCGGACGCGACGTCCGAAGACAAGGCCCATTTCCCCGCCGCCGAAGGCGACGCGAATGAGGAGGAGGAGGAGAGCGACTCTCCCCCCAATGGGGGGGAGGAAGAAGAGGGTGGCCTCCGCAATCCTGGAGTTGGAGGTGCCCAAAAGGGGGAAGGGCTCCCTCGCGGATAACTCCGCATGGGACGTCGAGGACAGTCCGGAGAGACGCCCCCGCGCTAAGCCTCGGGCCGCATCGTAAGTACTAACACCTTATCCGCCCATGAAGTTTCCCCTCCTCATTGTATTGAGATGATTGGTTATGTTAATGTAGTCCGGCCCACAACAGCCCTCCGCGATCCTCGTCAGGAGGCTCGCTGGATTCCAAGGCGATGGCCAGCGACTCCCCGCCAGCTGCACACTCCCCCAAGACCAGGGATGAAGTGGATGTGATGTACCGAAGGATTGTTCCCAGCGAGGGAGAGGCTCAGGAGGCGCCCAAATGCGAAACCCCCGTTGTCGGACACCAAGGGGAATCAATCCCCCGAGAGACTGCCGGGGAGGGCCGTATACTATTCGGCCCTCAACTGGACTCAATTCCGAAGACCGAGGCGGCTCCAGAATCCAGCACGCACCCTCCTTCGAAACAAGGGGGGATGCTTGTTCTGCCGGTGCCCCCTGTCCAACCAGGGGCACCAGATAATCTGCTAGAAGTGATGCGAGGCGCTTCTATTATGGATGAGCACCGTGTCCTTATGGGCACGATGATTGAAAGGGTTCAGTCCGCCAAGAGCGGACTAACCGAGGCCTGCAGCAACCCGCTGACAGGTTTTGAGGTAAGTGACGCCAACAGAAGAGAATCCCAATGTAGACAGCAGCCCCTGAGACACTGTCCGGTGTTTGGAAAGAAAAAACCGGACAGAGGATCAATCTCCTATGACAGGAAACTAACTAATTTTTTCTTAAATACAGGCTCGTTGCTGGTCGCGGCCTTGCATACCGCTGAAGTCTCCGGACTGAAGCAGAAACTGGCGAAGGCCGAGGGAGAGCTATGCCAAGTGAAGATGCAGCTCCAGGAGAAACAAGGTAAGCAATAACCTGTTATATATTCAAAAATAAGAAAATGATATGCGATGACCAAAATGCCATGATTTGTACAGAATCGACGACCGAGGTCGAGGCCCTAAGAAAGGCCCTGGCCAAAGCCGAGGGGAAGGCTATCTGTCGGTGTCAAAACCGGTGGATCTCGGGTAGGGGGTCCCGAACTGTGCGTCTAAGGCGGATGGTAACAGGAGGCAGGGGACACAATGTTTACCCAGGTTCGGGCCCTCTTGATGGAGGTAATACCCTATGTCCTGCTTGATTGATCTTGATGATATGAGTATTACAAGAGTTGATCTACCACGAGATCATAGAGGCTAAACCCTAGAAGCTAGCCTATGGTATGATTGTTCTCGTCCTACGGACTAAACCCTCCGGTTTATATAGACACCGGAGGGGGCTAGGGTTACATAGAGTCGGTTACAAGGGAGGAGATCTACATATCCGTATTGCCAAGCTTGCCTTCCACGCCAAGGAAAATCCCATCTGGACACGGGACGAAGTCTACAATCTTGTATCTTCATAGTCCAACAGTACGGCCAAAGGATATAGTCCGGCTATCCGGAGACCCCCTAATCCAGGACTCCCTCAGTAGCCGCTGAACCAGGCTTCAATGATGATGAGTCCGGCGCGCAGATTTGTCTTCGGCATTGCAAGGCGGGTTCTTCTTCCGAATACTCCATAGAAGATTTTGAACACAAGAATAGTGTCCGGCTCTGCAAAATAAGTTCCACATACCACCGTAGAGAGAATAATATTTCCACAAATCTAATCTACTGACACGTTTAGCAACATGACATTATGCCATGGCCTGGTCTTTATTCGAACTGTTTTTCTCAACCAGCACTGCACATATCGCGAGGCGATTTTCTTGACACGTCTTGTCAAAGCAGAGATCGTGTTCCCCTTATTACGGGATTCTCATCAATACGGATGTGGGTAACCCAATCATGCCCGTTGGTATGACTCCTCGATTTTAGGCAAGTACCAAACGGTCATGAGGAGGACGCTTGATATTCACCCTCTTTATAAAGAGGCCAAGGCTTGTCCTTTTTCCCTCTCGTGCTCAATCGAATCCTTCCCCCGCCTCGAGTTCCAACACCCAAGGCTCAAGTCAGGCGCTTCGGACCTTC
The DNA here is from genome assembly GCF_003073215.2 of Triticum urartu. Lineage (NCBI taxonomy): Eukaryota > Viridiplantae > Streptophyta > Magnoliopsida > Poales > Poaceae > Triticum > Triticum urartu. The sequence goes on from NC_053026.1 coordinate 626,919,435, forward strand.
AACCACGTCCAGATCCAGCCTCCAAGGTCGGTGGATGCCTTCCTCTATCACAGAGGAAGACATCAAGAAGCTTAGAGAGGCCAGGTATTTAACCCTCGAAATCTTGCACAGGCTGCCTGCTCGAGGGCAGGTCATTCCCACTCCCGAACCCGGCGAGAGCGTTGTATTCATCTCTCACTTCCTCCAAGGGCTAGGCCTCACTCTGGATCCCTTTGTTAGGGGGCTCATGTTCTATTATGGGCAGGATTTCCATGACCTGGCCCCGTATTCCCTCCTTCACATCTCGTCGTTCATCGTCGTGTGTGAGGCCTTCCTCTGCATTACCCCACACTTCGGCCTGTGGCTCAAGACTTTCAATGTGAAGCCGAAGATGATCGAGGGGCGACACGCAGAGTGTGGAGGTGTCATGATAAGCAAAAGTGCTGATGTTCCATGGCCAGAGGGTTCCTTTCCAGAGGTGTCTGGTTTATGGCAACGGGAGTGGTTTTATATCACAGCTCCCCGAAGTGCCAAGTGGGTAGCCGCCCCTGCCTTTTGCTCGGGCCCCCACCACAACTGACGTCATGGATCAACAAGGGGCTGAACTGGGGGCCAGTAAATGATGTGCCGATATTGCAGAGTCGCATCCGAGATCTCCTCGAGAGAGATGTCAGCCTGGTCACGGTAATGCAAATCATGCTAGTTCGTCGAGTCCCGCCTTGCAAACGTCGACCCCTCCGTGTGTGGGAATTCAACCCGGAAGGACTGCGGACTATTCAACACTTCCTCGGCATGACGCTCGAAGAGATGTACAAATTGTTCTTCAGACCACAAATAAAGTATCCGGACACCACCGAGGATGCGGGTCTGAGCTGTAATCGCCCAGATACCCAGCTAAGTCATCCCATGGACGAACATGCTGACTTTTTATTTATCATAACATTATTTTGAAAAGTCGCTCCTTGACCAGGACTGGGTAACAAAGGCGAAGATGATCAGGTGTTCGGCGCCCCTTCCTGAAGCCTCAGCAAATCCAGTACTAGCCAGAATGCTTGAGCCGGCGCCTTATTAGGCACCCTTAGGGGAAGATAAAGGGGGGCGTAAAGAGGCTGAGAGCCGGCCTCACTCATTATTCATCCAAACCAGGGGAATTAGCACCTCCACGAAGGAGGATAACCAGGGAGAAGAATCTGAAATTCCCTCTGCCCAAGGAAGGAAGAGGACCACCTCTAAAGACCCGGAAACAAAGGTTTCCAAACGGGGGAAGAAATCTTCGCCGAAGGGTCCTGCCTCGGAGGGTACTCTTGCCGCACAGTGCCCGCAAGGGGATCAGCCCTCTACCGAGCTGTACGTAAACAAAAAGTACTTAATAGTAAAAATATCCTACATTACTTCTGAAGACAATAACTGAAGCATATGTCTTGTAGTTCAGGTCGTAACCCTTCTCGACAGAGTTTGTCTTCGGGGGATCTTCTTCCGGAGATGATGGAGAGCGAAACACCTCCCCCTGCCACCCTGCCTCATGAGGCGGGCGACCCTGAAGTGTCGTCGCGGAGGGTTTCTCCTGATTCGCCAAGGCCAGGGGTAATCCTTTGGCCACCCGAAGTCCTCAGTATTCGGCTCCTAAAGAGAGCAGCAGAAATAGTCCGGAACCGTCCGGTGTGTGATCAGACGCACTGAAGAATCTTCTGGAGCAAGCGGCCATCTTAGAAGCACATCATACGCTAATGGGTACGATGATTGAGAGGATTTCATCCGCCGAACGTGGGTTGCATGAAGCTTTTATGAGTCTACTGAAAGGACTTGAGGTACGTGAAACAGTGTATGTTTTTGACAGTACCGCACACTTTAGGTGTGCCCTATGCAGATAGTAGCGCCTGAGACTCTGGTTGCCGTCGAGAACGACGGCAAACAGAGGATCATAGTCCCAGGTAATAATCAAGCCGCGTTCATGTGCAGGTTGCTGAAGGTCTGGTGGCTAGCCGGACTGATGACTTTGCCGAGCTGAAGCGGCAATTTGATGCGGCAGATGTCGACATCGTGTTTGTCAACAAGCGGCTCGACGAGGCACAGGGTATGTGATTTCTCCGGTGATGCGTAGTAAGAGGAGCATGATGCCAGTATCTTAATATGTTGTGACTGCAGATGGAGCTGCCGCCGTGGAGACCCTTCGGGCGGAACTTGCCCAAGCCAAGGAACAAGCCAGGAATAGTGATGCGGCCGCTCTAAAGGCGGTCAAAGAGCTGAGGGCCGAACAGGCTGCGCATTGCCAAAGTGAGGAAAAAATAACCAAAATGGCTGTTGAGTTGAAAGATGCCGCCGTCCGTTACCAGCTTCTTGAAAAAGAAAGCCGGGCGAAGGCGACGGACCTGGAGAAGGCCATGGTAGCAGCCAAGGAAGGCCGCTCCAAAATCAGAGCAGCGAAGGAGGAGCTGCGTCAAGCTGGGGATATCGCGGCTGGGAAGCCCTTTTTGTTGCGGACTAAGTTCGGAGATCCGAAGTATGCCCCTCTTGATCAACTATGGAGTTCTGCAGATGCATACGTGGATTTGGTAGCAAGTGCTACTGATGCAGCCGAGTACTTCAAGGATAAAAAAGAACGTGAAGTGGAAAAGCTGTTCTGGTCATAGTTCCATGCTTCAGTGCGTCCGCTGCTGTTGAATGAGCGAATGGCCGAGTGGGCCGAGCTCCATAGGTTGTCCGGACTTGCCATGAGGTCTGTTATGGATCATCTGTGGCCGGAAGGGCCAAGGCTGAATAGTTACCTTAGTTTAGTGCAACAATTCCTTGGTGCTGTGCCGCACATCGATGCTATGAAGAGTTCGGCATGCATAGAGGGTGTGCGGATGGCACTTTCCCGTGTCAAGACATACTGGGCTGAGATGGAGGCCACCACTATTGCAACACAGGGTTCGGCCGTGGGCCGAGTAGCTGCCGAGCACTACTTTGAAGAAGTCCTTGAAGGCGCTCGTTTGATAGAGGCTCAGTGCTGGAAGAATATAATGTTCTAGTGACATCTATTCCCATTGTAAAAACAATGTTTTATTGAATTATGAAGGCCATGTTTATACTTTTGCCTGAAAGTATTATGATGCCTCCTATGCGGCCGTTTATATAACTTGAAAGTTTGTAGTCGTCGCCTTCAGCCCCCACGCATATAATGCGGGGGTGTTTGCAAAAAACGCGTATTCACACTTAATCCAACGTCTTGGTGCATGAAGGAGGTGGTAGCGCAGTGAACGAGGCAATCGGACTATATTGCTTTAACACTTTCACTTAGCCATAGGAGTTTGACGGTGGGACTACTATATAGCCCCTGGTACTTCCGCACTTGTCCGAATACGGGGCGCGTACGTACATGACCGGGAAACGGCCCTTCTTTAATGCGGAGGAATCCTGAAGATTCCGCTAAGTCATCGAGTGGTTGACCAGTCTCGCGCTTTATCATGACAGTCAGTTTTTGGCTTTCTCTACTGAGGTGCTCATCCGGATGAACCAGGGCACATTCGCAGTAGTTCTCCCGTTGCCGCCCTAGCTGATAGAGCAGAACGTAAGGTAGCAAAATGCGGGAGCCGGGCAAACCCAACATTTGACCAAAGACATGATTCGGAGCTGATGCATATAAGGCCAAACTCGCGACGCCGAACACTCCCTAAGGTATTCGGTCTTTATAACATATGCCGGGCTGAACAATGCCCTTAATAATAAACCCCGAGTGTCCAGGTACGTGCAATATCCTAATGTGGCCACATGCTAATAACGTCAGCATCCTTCTCGGTTGTATTGAGTATCCGGAGGATGTGAACAACAAGAGACAGTAAAAAAGGTTTACGCAGGGTCTTAATCTGAAAAGAAACCTTTGAGCGGGTCCCTGCTGCATGTCGGCGCCTATGTCTTCGTCGTGTCGTGTCCTGGACGGGTGTAGCACGATTGTTATCTGTAAAAGAGAAGAACTTAGGTGAAAGTAGTCGTGCCAAAAAAATTGGTTATTCTAGATAAACCATTAAAATTCAAGATAAGTCAAGTTGAGCCGAACTAGCCCTGATTATACGCGTGAAGCCCCTTGTACTGTCTATGAGGGTTTAACCGTCAAACCAATCTCAGGTATATCTAGTTGTCACACCCTAGCTAGTTCAAGCATTAGAGTGTGCATCATGTTTAAATTCCTCTTAAATTTGAAATGGGGAAGACAGAACCCCCAGCACCCCCCTGGAACAACTAGGGTTTACTAAAAACTTTTCCAATGAACCTGAAATGCCCTTCTAAAAAGCCCACCCTTTTTGTTTTGGGTTAAAACCTTTGACAAAAATGGTGCACATTTTTCTAGGACATCAAAGGTCATTGGATTAATCCTTATGGTATTTGCATTTGGGCATTTAAATGCTATAAAATATTTTAAATGCTCAAATAATCATAAACTAAAATGTTTGTTGTTGGATATATTCTAAGCAGTGGCCATGGTTAATTCTATGAATTTTGGTAATGCCCTGGCATTTTTAATAAAGCCCTGAAGTTACAGAAATAATAAATAAATAAAAAACAGAAAAGGAGAGAAAGAACAGGGACTTACCTGGCGCAGCCCACCAGCCCACCCGGCTCGGCCCAGTCCACTGGCTCATGCCAGTCGTCCCCCTCCTCTCGCAAGGAGGACAAGGAGCGCGTGGCCGGCGCCCGTGGCCACACGCCGGCCACCTCCTGCTTCCGCCAACGCCCTGGAGGCGTCCACGAGTGCCACGCCGACCCCCACGTCTCCCTCACTTTCTTCCCACTCTCCCCGTGGCCTCTCCCCCTCTCTAGCTCTCTCCCCATCTTCCTGCCGAGCGCAGCCATCGCCGCCGACAAGCTTCACCGCAGCCACCGCCGTCCATTCGTTGCCCCGTCATGCCAGGAAGCTCTGCCGTCGTCGACTACATCAAGTAGGCCGAGCCTCGAGCGCTCGCTTGCCCCAGAGACGCTGCACCGAGCTCGTCCTCAACTCCGGCCACCGGAGATCCCCTTCGCTGCCCCGCTCGCTCCAGCCCTTCCCTGAGCTCGCCGTTCACTCCCTTGCAACCACTGTGAGCTCCGCCACCGTTTCCCCCTCTCCCCGCGCTCGTCCGCGTCCTCTAACCACCTCTGCCATCAAAGCTGAAGCTCGCCGCCGCCACCGCACGTCGCCGTCATGGCCATAGCCACGTTGGGACGCCACCGAGCACGCCTTCATCTTCCACGCACTCGCAGGAGCCCGTAGCACCCCCGCACGCCCCTCGTCGTGCCCCCTAGCGACTAGCTCGACCTCACCCGAGCTCGGGCCGCTGCCAAACTCGTCACCAGCGACGTTTCCAGCCACCCCAGCTCCACCCACTGCCACCACTCGACGCGGCTTCCTCCCCGCATCACGTAGATAGTCTCCGCCGCCCATTTGGTCGCCGGAGTGCAAATCCCGCACTGCTCCGCCGCGTCTGGCCTCGCTGGCGGCTAGACGTCGGCGAGTTTGACTCTGTTTGACCCCTGTGTGGGCCCAGGTTGACCCCCCTGAGTCTATGACAGGTGGGGCCGGTCTGCTAATTAGTTTAGGATTAGTTTTAACTAATTTTAATTAGTTTAGTCACTGACATGTGGGCCCAGGCCCCACTGACAGCTAATTAGTGTTAATTTAATTCTGTCAATTAGCTGAGTCACTGACAGACAGGGCCCACCAGTCAGGTTTGACCTGGCCGACCCAGTTGACCGCTGACGTCACACCTATGTCATGCTGACGCATTAATTCAATTACTGGATTTATTCTTTAATAGGAAATTCCAAAAAATAGCCAAAACTTCTAAAAATCATAGAAAATCAACCATAGCTCCAAATGCAAAGATTTATGTATGAAAAATGATCAGAAAAATTCAAGCTATCCATCTGTAATGGTTTCATGCATGACAAAACAACTTAACCTTGCTGTTTAAGCAGAATAAGATAATGCACTAATAAGGACATGTTAAATGAGCTAACATTTGAATCTTTGATTCAAATGAGTTCATTCCATCTTGTTTTAGCTTGCATTAGGCCAAGACACATTCATTTTTCCATGTCATAGCATGCATCATACTGTTGCATATTGTCATGTGTTCATTATGTTCGGTGTATCTTTCGTGGTAGGTTCTGCCTCCGAGGATAACCCCGAGTATCCGTCTGAAGGGCAGTACCCTACTACCAGTACAACAGGCAAGCAACCATTGATCATTCCGATACAAACCAATGTTCTTGCTTCTGCTCTTGTTTACTGCATTAAGACAACGCGATTCAAACTGCTGTGTTCTACGGTAGTTGAACCCTTATCCTCTGCATGACCTGTCATTGCCACAGTAACTAGATGAAACCCACTAGCATGTGTAGGAGTTGATTGAGCCATGTATGTGATTCCTACCTTGCTATGCCTGCTATGCTTAGAGTTGTGTCAGGTCTGGTCCATCTGGGTGATGGGCTAGAGTGAAATGGTTATATCGGTAATGTGAGGGATGTGATGAACATGATTTGGTAAAGGTATCGATGAGAGGCCATGTAGGAGTACATGGTGAGTTGTTTCATTGAGGCCGTCCATAAGAACTGAGATATGTATGTGTGATTTAAGATGCATTTACTACCATACATTGGGCCCGAAACCAATGGACCCTCTCGGCTTCTTATTCACCCTAGTACTCTGTCCAGGAGATGCAAATAGTTTCTGGTGTTTGTAGGTTATGTGTTGGCGGCCGTGCGTAGCGCTGATCCTAGGGGTGGGCTATGTTGCGGTAGATACACCGTGGCACGGTGTACCGAGTCGCCCGTTTGGTGTCTCGGGAACCCTGTTCACATCGTTCGGGGCCGTATGTGGAAACCTCGGCCGGACTCCCTGCGGATGGAACCTGGATAGGCGATACACCTGGACTAGAGACTTGAGTGTTTGGGTAGGCCATGGCCGACACCCTCGTTGGGCTTCCGCTTGAAGGTTGCCGAGTACATGTCATGTAAACAACGGTAAGTGGTGAAAGCGTGTATGAAGAAGTACACCCCTGCAGGGTATAAAACTATTCGAATAGCCACGTCCGCGGTAAAGGACTACTTGGTTTCCTATACAGTCATAGACAAGTTAATGGTTACTACTAAAAGACTCAAGATAAGTGTGAGTACCGAGGATGGCCCTCTCGTAGGATGACGAGGGAGGATCCCCGGTGGAGTATTGTGTTGGTGAGTAGTGGACTCATGTGCGAAAACTATTTTACTAGTGGAGTTCCTTAGGATAGCCTAGCCAAGAGTCAAAGCTGGCTTGCTGCAATAACCCCACCACCTTCTTGAGAATGAGCATGTATAGTAGGTTCTGTTGTAAGACTTGCTGAGTACCTTTGTACTCATGTTTGCTTAATTACTATTTTCAGACGACAACACCGCCCCCTCCGATGGGTTCTACATAGACCTTGATGTCGACGAGTGACTAGCCACCCAGGTGGTGATCCTGGCCATGGAGGGCACTATGTAGATAGACAGGCTTCGAAAGCCTTCTTGCTTTCTAGTGTCTGTACCCAGACTTTTTACTTCCGCTTGTGCTTGTATGATTGTATGACTTGAGTGTTGGGTCGTGTGACCCCTACTTGTATGAACATGTTATGTATGGCTCTCTGGAGCCTTTAAATAAAGTACTTGAGTTGTAGAGTTTTGTTGTGATGCCATGTTGTATGTACTCATATCGGGCATATTGTGTGTATGATTGAAATGCTTGGTATGAGTGGGATCCGATAATCTAGTTGTTTATCCTTGGCAGCCTTTCTTATGGAGAAATGTAGTCTAGTGTTCCTCGAGCCATAGTAGTCTGCTACAGCCGGTTCACCGGAGTCCTGCTAGCCCAGCATTACTGCTCAGGACACTTGACTGGCCGGCATGTGTTTCACTTTGTTCCTATGTCTGTCCCTTCGGGGAAATGTCACGTGGTGACATCCGGAGTCCTGCCTAGCCTGCTACAGCCCGGGTTCCCCGGAGTCCTGTTAGCCCAGTGCTACAGCCCGGAATCACTCGCTGATGACCGACATGCTCGATGTGATTCATGTATGCCTGTCTCCATAGGCCTGTGCCGCTTTGGGTTCACGACTAGCCATGTCGGCCCGGGTTCTCTGTCATATGGATGCTAGCGACACTATCATATACGTGAGCCAAAAGGCGCAAACAGTCCCGGGCCATGGTAAGGCGACACCCGTGGGATACCGTGCGTGAGGCCGCAATGTGATATGAGGTGTTTACCGGCTAGATCGATGTGACTTGGAATCGGGGTCCTGACATATATCTAGTGATCTGCCGGACTCGTCTAACCGTGTCCGCGGTCTTGACGACCTGTCACTTATTCTGGTTGGTGAGGCCGTCTAGTGCTCGGCTATTAAAGCCGCCGCACGTTCTTCCACGCGTAGAGAAAGCTCAATATTTCCACTAACTGTGATGGTGCCATGTGGACTGGGCATCTTAAGCTTGAGAGAAGCGTAATGCGGTATTGCATGAAAACGAACAAAAGCCGCTCTTCCGAGTAGTGCTTGATAGCCACTTCGGAATGGAGCGATGTAGAAAGTTAACTTTGTGCGTCGGAAGTTGTCGGAAGAACCGAATACAACCTCTAGTAATAGAGAGCCCTTGCAGCGGGCCTCTGGGCCTGGCATTACTCCCTTGAAGGGAGTATTACTGCTGCTGATTTTTGTCGGGTCTATCCCCATTTTGCTGACTGTGTCCTGATATATCAGATTTAGACCACTGCCGCCGTCCATAAGGACTCGTGTGAGATGGTATCCGTTTATTATTGGGTCTAACACCAAGGTAGCCAATCCTTCATGCCGGATGCTTGTCGGGTGATCCCTGCGATCGAAAGTGATCGGGCAGGCCAACCAGGGGGTGAACTTGGGGGTGATGGGCTCTACGGCGCGTATGTCTCACAGTGCATGTTTTCTTCTACTCTTCTTCACATGGATCATGTTTACTGTTTTAACCTCTGGTGGGAATTTTTTCTGTTCTCAAGTGCTTTGCTGGCGAGGTTCGTCCTCTCTTCGCTTGGTGTCTCCCTCCCTTGTGTTCGGCGTTTAGCTTACCGGCCTTCTTGAAGACCCAACATTCTCTGTGGGTGTGATTTCTAGGTTTATCAGGGGTGCCTTGAGTCTGACATAGTTTGTCTAGAATCTTGTTTAGGCTAGACGGTCCATCTCTGCTGCCTTTGAAAGGCTTTTTCCGCTGACCTGGTCGAGAGCCCCTGAATCAGGCATTTACCGCCGTGTTATCTGGGCTGTCTTCTTTAATGCGACGCTTGCTTTTACTGCGTCATGGTTTTCCATTGCCATCCCTGACTTCGGATGTGCTTGGGTCGCTGGTGCTACTGCGGGCTAACCAGCTATCTTCGCCCGCGCAAAAGCGGGTCATGAGGCTTGTCAGGGCTGCCATTGTTCTCGGTTTTTCTTGGCTGAGGTGTCTGGCAAGCCATTCGACTCGGACGCTGTGTTTGAAAGCTGCTAAGGCTTCGGCGTCCGGACAGTCGACGATTTGGTTCTTCTTAGTGAGAAACCTGTTCCAAAGCTTTCGGGCTGACTCTCCGAGCTGTTGAATTATATGACTTAAATCGTCTACATCCGGAGGTCAGACATAGGTCCCTTGAAAATTAGCCCGAAAAGCATCCTCGAGCTCCTCCCAACTTCCAATTGAGTTTTCGGTGAGGCTTTTCAGCCAGTGCCGAGCTGGTCCTTTAAGATTGAGGGGGAAGTACTTGATGGCATGGAGATCGTCTCTGCGAGCCATATGGATATGGAGGATAAAGTCCTCAATACAGACCCCAGGGTCCGTGGTCTCGTCGTAGGCCTCTATGTTCACTAGTTTGAATCCTTCTGGGAAATCATGGTCCAGCACCTCATCGGTGAAACATAGTGGGTGTGCGGCACCCCTGTATTTGGATGTATCATGGCGTTCAGACGGTTGTAGTATTCGGTTTTGATTTTGTGCCGGAGCGCGCTTCCTAGATCCATAGATGGATCTGGTCATGCTGGATTTTTGGCGCAAGTCCTCACATAGATCGTGTGTTGACTTATGTGCGACCTTGTTAGCCGCTCTATCACGGTCACAAGGTGGTTTATCCGGCCGGTTGGCCGTTTTATTTTTCAGCTGTGTGGGATCTCAGGCCTCATCGTCGAATTCGGGTAATAGCTTGCGCTTTGGATAGCTTTTTGTGTGGTAACATCCACCATACTTTTCTTCGTTGTCGAGCACTTTGTTCCACCTGCTGTTGAGCATATTTTGTACGGCCTTAAGCCTTTGCTTCTGCTTCTTCAGACTCCTCGCTGTGGCAATAAGCCTGCTGCGGAGGTTCTCTTGTTCCAAGTGCCTTTCCAGGATGATGTGTGCATCTTCGTCAGGACTGATTTCCTTCCCAGAGGGGGGTTGATGAGGTTTGTCCGCGGCGTCGCCGTGTTCAGACGTCGGATCCGTACTATGTTTGCCGTTTGCAGCTTCATTGTGCGCTGCCGCCGGGGCAATGTGGTCGTCGTTTCATCTAGAGTCGACTGGAGTGTTATTTTCTCTTGCGCTGTTATCGCTGTTTTTGCCGAGGTGGGATTTGGAGCGGCGCCTACGCCAACGCTTTGTTTGCTTCTTGGAGGGGTCATCCTCCGCTGTCTCCTCCCGTTCCTCGTCATCATTTTCTTTGGGTGTATCCACCATGTATATGTCATGTGATGAAGTGGCTGTCCAGTGCCCTATGGGCACTAGTTCCTGATCCTTTCCTGCATCGTCGTCCATGCCGTCGATGTCTTCGGAGTCGAAACCGAGCATGTCGGTTAGATCGTCGACAGTGGCTACTAAGTGGGTGGTGGGTGGGGAGCGAATTTCTTCATCGTCCGTATCCCCTTCCAGCCGGACATAGTTCGGCCAAGGTTCCCCTGACAAGGAGAGAGACCTTAATGAATGTAGCACATCGCCGCAAGGCGAGTGCTGAAAGATATCTGCGGAAGTAAACTCCATGATCGGTGCCCAATTAGATTCGATACGCACGGACGCAGGCAGTTCAGAGCCTATGGCCGGGGGCGAATCCAATTGTTCGGCGACACGGCTCTCGCAAGGGGTGAAGACAGTATTCGGCTCTATCGCCACTGAGAGAGCGGCCTCCATGGCAGGGTCTATCCACTCATCCTCGGATGGCGCAATTTGCTCCGGATTGAGGGCCGGAGTAGTTGCAGATGCGATCTCCCGAACACTGTCCGACGGCAGAGTTACGTCATGCTCGTCGTGATTGTGAGGCGCACCTGACGTGGGCTCGAATCCGTCGAAGATCAAGTCTCCACGGATGTCGGCAGAGTAGTTTAAGTTTCCAAACCTGACCTGATGGCCAAGGGCGTAGCTCTCGATCTGCTCCAGATGGCCAAGCGAATTGGCCCGCAGTGCGAAGCTGCCGAATACGAAGATCTGTCCGGGGAGGAAAACCTCACCCTGGACTGCATCATTACCGATGATCGAAGGGGCCATCAAGCCTTACGATGACGGCACAGTGGAACTCTCAATGAAAGCACCAATTTCGGTGTCAAAACCGGCGGATCTCGGGTAGGGGGTCCCGAACTGTGCGTCTAAGGCGGATGGTAACAAGAGGCAGGGGACATGATGTTTACCCAGGTTCGGGCCCTCTTGATGGAGGTAATACCCCACATCCTGCTTGATTGATCTTGATGATATGAGTATTACAAGAGTTGATCTACCACGAGATCGTAGAGGCTAAACCCTAGAAGCTAGCCTATGGTATGATTGTTCTCATCCTACGGACTAAACCCTCCGGTTTATATAGACACCAGAGGGGGCTAGGGTTACACAGAGTCGGTTACAAGGGAGGAGATCTACATATCCGTATTGCCAAGCTTGCCTTCCACGCCATGGAAAGTCCCATCCGGACACGGGACGAAGTCTTCAATCTTGTATCTTCATAGTCCAACAGTCCGGCCAAAGGATATAGTTCGGCTGTCCGGAGACCCCCTAATCCAGGATTCCCTCACTGTCCAACAGCAAGCCGCCCGTAAGAAGCTCAAGGCCCGTGTCGGCGAGGTCCAGCAGGAGCTCCAGGACGTGGTGAATAAGTGTGAAGCTTTGGAGCGCGAGGCGTCGGCTCGAGAGGCCGAACTTACCAAGGCTCGTCAGAGCGCAGAGGCCGCATGGAATGAGGCCCGGGACGCTCTCCAGGAGATCCAGGAGGCGAAGAAGATTGCAGTGGGTAAGGCGTTTAACATGCAAAGCAAGTATGCGGAGAGGAAGTACCTTTTACTAACCTGGATTGGGAGTTGCCCAGGGGCTTTTGTGGATCTGTTGCGCAGTGTATCCGATGCTGCGGAGTTCTTTCGAGACAGGGAAGGGGATTCTCCGGAGAAGCTGTTCTGGCCGCAGTATGCTGTGCCAGAACATCCGGTGGCCTTTGCCGATCAATTGAAACAGTTGGTCGAGCTGCACCGGATGGCCGAACTGGCCATGAAGGATTTAATAATCCGACTATGGCCAGCCGAAGCTATACCTAGCAGTTATTTTGGCCTCTTGAAGCGGGTCATGGAGGCTTGTCCACGGCTAGACATCGTCAAGCGATCAGTCTGCATCGAGGGTGCTCGCATGGCCTTCGCTCATTGCAAGATGTGGTGGGCGAAGATGGACGCCGTCGAGGTCGCCCGGGGGCCGCTGGAGGGCAAGGAGCACCGCACACCCAAGCGATATTTTGCGGATGTCCTGGAGGGATCTTGACTTGTAGCAACGCAGTGCAGGAAGGACGTTATTCTCGAATGAATACATTCATTTTTTGCCTTGTATGATTAAAACAAATCCGCTTTGTAATATTATTTTTATTATGTTTTGATTGTATCCTCCTGTGCATCCGTGTTGTATGAAATCTGAGGGTTGGCCAGTCGTCGGCTTCTGCCTTCATGTAGGTAGTACGGAGGTGTTCGGGATGGTATCTAAACAATCTTGATCCAATTATATGGTCCTTGAAGGAGTTGTTTAGCGCAACGAACCAGGCAACCAGACTATACAGCTTGAACGCCCTCACTTAGCCATGGGAGTTTTATAATAAAACATAGGCACAACCCCTGGTATACGAACTAGAGTGCTGTCAGCGTCTGATCGAGAAGTACCGATCCTTCGCGTAATGCAGAAAAATCTCCAATGATTTGAGACCTTCGAACAGCTGACCGGCTCCAGCCGCATCATGACAGTCAGTTTTTGGCTTTCTCTACTGAGGTGCTCATCCGGTTTAGACCAGGCCACAATCGCAGTAGTTCTCCCTTTACTACCCTAGCTGATGTAGCGGAACATAGGGTAGCAAGCACAGGAGCCGGGCAACCCAACTATTGACCAAAGACATGATTCAGAGCCAATACATATAATGCTAAATTCGGGGTGCCGAACTATACTTACAAGAAGTGTTCAGACTTTTGTTGCCGTAATGTGGGGTGCTATAAAGCCCCTAGCAAACATCAAAACGTACCAATGTGTACGGGTGCTACCTGATGGGGTTATCCACAGGGAAACTGAAGAAAGGAAAAGAGAGAAAGAAAATAGAAAAGATTTAAAGGCAAAAAACTGGGGTCCTACAGCCCCAGCTACAAACTATTTTCATTGTAATGTAATTAGTATGTCAAGGCGCATTGATACAAGTAGTGCAATAAGCAATAGGCTATTTAACATGCCGAAACCAGGGGAGAGCTGCATGTGGGTCCTGGAAAACTGGTAGAGTTATCGTAAACGGAATCACAAGCAGAGTATTTTTATCCTTCAAGAGGACTGATAACCAGACCCCCCGATGGGGCCTGTAGGATTAAAACCTGAAAGAAAACAAGAAGAGTGAAAGTATGTGTGTATCTTATGTTGGTTGAGCCGTGCCGTGGATCACAAGCTAGCTATGCCTCCGTCGATGCCCATGGAATTTTGAGTGCGTAGTTATGTACGCACGGCACATATGCCATCGCTTGATCGGGACTGAGACGGAGGCCAGATTGCTAGTTGAGCTCCTGATGAGCTGAGCTCTTCTGCTGCAGAGTAGTTCGGACCCTCTTAAGGGTGTTCGAGGGCTTGGCAGCCGAATGAAGGTTCTGCATGAGAAGGCCACTTTGTACTTCTGCAGCCACGGCAGCTGTGTGTTCTTCTGTATGGAGAGAGCGTTCCGTATTTCCATTGACTGTTATGACGCCGCATGGGCCGGGCATCTTGAGCTTGAGATAAGCATAGTGTGGCACTGCATTGAATCACGCAAACGCAGTTCGTCCGAGTAGTGCATGATAGCCGCTGCGGAATGGGACGATATCGAAGACTAACTCCTCGCTTTGGAAGTTGTCCGGAGATGCGAAGACAACCTCTAATATGATTGAGCCCGTACAATGGGCCTCTACGCTTGGAATGACTCCTTTAAAGGTGGTCTTTGTACGCTTGATCCTTGATGGGTTAATGCCCATTTTTCGCACTGTATCCTGATAGAGTAGATTGAGGCTGCTACCGCCGTCCATAAGGACACGAGTCAGGTGGAACCCATCAATTATTGGGTCTTAGACCAGTGCGGCTGAGCCTCCGTGACGGATACTGGTCGGGTGATCCCGGCGATCAAAATTGATCGGGCATGACGACCATGGATTGAATTTTGGGGCAACTGGCTCTATCACGTAGACGTCCCTGAGCGCACGCTTGCGCTCCGTCTTGGGGATGTGGGTAGCATATATCATGTTCACCGTTTTGACCTGAGGGGGAAACTTCTTCTGTCCCCCTGTGTTCGGTTGCCGTGGCTCTTCGTCATCGTCCTTGCTTTGCAATCCCTTTTCCCTATTCTTGGCATTTAATTTGCCAGCGTGTTTGAAAATCCAACACTCTCTATTTGTATGATTATGAGGCTTGTCGGGGGTGGCATGAAATTGGCATGGACGATCAATTATGCGGTCCAAGCTGGATGGGCCCGAATTGTTCTTTTGACTTACATCCACTGAATCCGGCGTTGACCGCCATATCCTCGGTGTTGTCACTATTGTTTCGGCGCTTGTATCTATTGCGTCAAGACTTGTCTTTGTTGCTTTTAACTTCAGGGTTGCCGGTGTTGCTTGCGTTGTTTTTGCTACAGGCCAACCAACTGTCCTCGCCCGCACAAAAGCGGGTCATGAGTGCCGTGAGGGCCGCCATGGATTTTGTATTTTCTTGGCCGAGGTGGCGAGCGAGAAATTCGTTGCGGATGCTATGCTTGAAAGCTGCTAGAGCTTCGGCGTCCGGGCAGTGGACAATTTGGTTCTTTTTAGTTAAGAACCTTGTCCAAAATTTCTTGGCGGACCCTTCGGGATGTTGAACTATATGGCTTAAGTCATCATCGTCCGGAGGTCGAACATATGTACCTTGGAAGTTATCGAGGAAAGCCTCTTCCAAGTCCTTCCAGCTGCCAATGGAATTTTCAGGTAGACTGTTTAGCCAATGCCGAGCTGGCCCTTTGAGTTTTAGAGGGAGGTATTTTATGGCGTGGAGGTCATCTCCGCGGGCCATATGGATGTGGAGAATGAAGTCCTCAATCCACACCGCGGGTTCCGTGGTTCCATCTTATGATTCTATGTTCACGGGCTTGAATCCTTCGGGGAATTCATGATCCAGGACCTCATCAGTGAAGCAATGAGGGTGTGCGGGGCCTCTATATCAGGCCGTGTCATGACGCAGCTGTGATGGAGTCCGTCTGCGGTGTTCAACACACACATGACTGGGTTTGTCACGTCCGAATAGGTGGCCCTTGTCACGTGTCGAGGCGCATCCTCGCGATCCATAGATTGATCTGGTATGTCCTGCTTTATTGTTCAGGTTCTGCCAGAGGTCATATGTTTGGCTGTCAGTGTCAAAACCGGCGGATCTCGGGTAGGGGGTCCCGAACTATGCGTCTAGGCCGGATGGTAACAGGAGGCAGGGGACACAATGTTTTACCCAGGTTCGGGCCCTCTTGATGGAGGTAAAACCCTACGTCCTGCTTGATTAATATTGATAATATGGGTAGTACAGGAGTAGATCTACCACGAGATCAGAGAGGCTAAACCCTAGAAGCTAGCCTATGGTATGATTGTATGTTGTCCTACGGACTAAAACCCTCCGTCTTATATAGACATCGGAGAGGCTAGGGTTACACAAGGTCCGTTACAAAGGAGGAGATATACATATCCGTATTGCCTAGCTTGCCTTCCACGCCAAGTAGAGTCCCATCCGGACACGAGATGAAGTCTTCAATCCTACATCTTCATAGTCTAATAGTCCGGCCAATGGAGATAGTCCGGCTATCTGAAGACCCCCTAATCCAGGACTCCCTCAGTAGCCCCCGAACTAGGCTTCAATGACGATGAGTCCGGCGCACAGTATTGTCTTCGGCATTGCAAGGCTGGTTCTTCTCTAATTTCCAAGTGCTCGTAAATAGTATCCGGCCCCATAAATGTTTATCCTCTTGGCTTCTGCGCCTAATAAGGGTAATTTCTCATGCATCGATGAATACAAGGCGTTAGGGCGTTTTTTCATTCACCCCCTAGCCAGATAAATAAATTGTCTATTAAAGGGATTGGGATTCTTAGATCCGATCCACACCATCCTCCCCTCAGCGAGAATCCATCAGAGCGCATTTTGGAAAGATCCATTCCAGCATGGCCGACCTCCACAACTCCTCCTCCCGCCCCCGTAGCCCTAAGCTTGGTGATTGGGAGAGGTGTTCAGTCCCACATAGTCGATTGGTCGAGCTGCAGACCAAAGGATTTCTTCCTCCGGCATACATGGTGCCCGTTCGAACTGGGCTCGCCACCTACAATGGCGGAGGGCAAGCAGAGAGCTTTCCTTGTCCCTCCATGGGGGAACGGGTTTGCCTAGTTCCTTACTTACTAAGGGGACTCGGACTTCCAATTCATCCGTTCCTCCACGGGCTCCTGGAGTTCTACGGCCTCCAACTACACAATCTCACCCCTGCCTCCATCCTACACATCGCTGGCTACGTTGCCGTCTGTGAGTTGTTCCTGGGCTGCGAGGCTCACTTCGAGCTGTATAAAAGGCTATT
The DNA here is from genome assembly GCF_003073215.2 of Triticum urartu. Lineage (NCBI taxonomy): Eukaryota > Viridiplantae > Streptophyta > Magnoliopsida > Poales > Poaceae > Triticum > Triticum urartu. Next base: position 626,936,440 of record NC_053026.1, read on the forward strand.
TTGCCTTGTCCTTCGCACACAGAGGGAATCACTTTATCAAGTAGGCAGAACCTAAGTATGGCGCATCACCGATACCGGATATCTGCCCGGTACCCCGAAGAAGCCATCCAAAGACTGGCCTTCAGAATGGTTTTATATGGAGGACGTTCCCCTTTCGGACCCTGTTCGGCGGGGTCTTCCTGAGTTCAACAATACTCCTCTGAAGAAGCACCGAAGTTGGCGCCCACGGAGCCCCCAGGTGGAAGACGACAGAGAAGTCCTTTATCTGATGAACCGGATTAAGGCACTGGCTCAGTCAGGATTGACAATAACCGAAGTTATGTCAATTTTCATAATGCGGGGAGTGCAACCACTTCAATATCGTGGGCACCCCTTGTGGTGTTTCAACGGAGAGGATGACGCCACCCGCTATGGGCGTAAGGTTCCGAGCGATGCTGCCGCATTAACCAAAATCCTGTCCGAACTGTTTAAGGGAGAGGAGGAGGAGTTCGCCCGCATCAAGCCACGGGATGGATTCTCCATGTACAATCCTCCGAGCTGGGTAAGCTATATCCCTTTACTTCCACCTTCCCACATTTTTCGTTGTAAGTATTCACCTTGCCAATTTACGGCAGGAACTGCGAAAGGCCATAAGGGAGGTCAGCAGCCCTTCCCCACAGCCGGAGGATCCGGACCGGGCCCTCGTCTCCGGACTCGAAGAAGATCCGGTTATTTACATGGAGCGGATAAACAGGCAGTTCTATCAATTAAGCTGCGACGACGCCATGGTGGCCATTACAGCCGACTACCCCGGACTGCTCCCTGCATCGCATGTAAGAAAAACCGAAAAGTCCCAACTCAAAAAGTAGGATCCCTCTTTTAGACACCTCACCCATCATATTCATGGCCTTTTTTACAGGGAAGGCATTCGGGACGCCCTGCAACAACGTGCCAATAGGAGGCATCGAAGCAGGGTAGGCCAAAAAGGAAGGCGGTTAGGACGGAGACGCCGACGCAAAGGTACAACAAACCCCGCTCCGTGGTTGTCGTCTTTTTTCAAAATATAATGACTCCCGTGTTTCTTTAACAGAAAAAACGCTCGCCGAAATATGTCCGGCGATGTCGCCGATCACGCTTCCACCAGTCGGGCACCAGGACCGGACATGGAGGCAGAAGCCGATATGAGGCAGGCGCCGGATAATCCCTCGACAGAGGATGCGGATAGATTATCCGCTACAAAATCAGAAGTGGAGAGCGCCATGAATCATAGGCGCCGCCGGGCCGTACTCCGCGACGCTTGTTTTTCACCAGAGGCGTTTGACGCCTTCAACTCTAGAGAAGCGTAATTCCATGCTGCTCAAGATGGTCTGGCCAGAGCCACGGATCAGTATGTAAAGGATGTACGGGTGAGTAAATCTGACGAGTTATATGGATCAGTAGCCCCTGAGACTTGAAGCAGTTAGCAGAACTGATTAAAGGATCATCCTTGTTGTGCAGGTTCTTACAGAGAAGAATACCAAGCTGTCCCAGGAGCTGGAGGAATGCAAGACCCAACTACGGGCCGCTGTTGCCGCATTGCAAGAACAGAAAAAGCCTCCAGCTGGTAACATTTACTGTAAAGAATGATGGTTACCATATAGTGTGTGGCATGGCTGCATATCTAACAATAGATTTTGCAGATGAGTCCGGAGAGAATCCGGGGGACCAGCATATTATGCGACCGCTAGAGGCTGGGAAACGCGTGCTGACGGAGGTGAGGCGGGAGAAAAAAATCTCCAAGACGCCAATATAAAGCTGAACGTGGAACTAAAAGATGTTCGGGGCCAGCTTGCAGACTCCGAGAAGGAGAATAAGAGGCTTCGACGCGGCATTTTCAGTAAGTGCTTGAGCGAATCCTTTAAAGGTATTCGGCGAAGAAGCCGACTAACAGCGTTATGTCTGTAGGTATGCTGACGGGTCGTCTCGCGGAGGAAATGCCTGGGTCTACGGGTGATCTTCTGTCCGAGCTATCACATATGCACGAACAAGTTCGGCAGGTGATGCAGGGTGTTGCCCAGGCCTTGTGGCCATCTGTCTCCCTGCCCGAGGGCGTTGCAGAGCTTGTGGCGAAGCTTAAAGGAGCACGGCGGCGCCTCCGATTATGGAAGATATCAGCCTGCCGACCGGGTGCCAGAGAAGCCTGGGCCATGGTGAAGACGCGGTATACCAAAGCAGACCCAAATCACATGGCCAAGGTCGGACCTGTGGGGCCCGACGGAAAAGAGATTCTCGTTAGCTTAGTGTATGAGCAAGTAGAATTAGCCACCAAGTATTCCCAACAAGATTGTAAGCTAGACCGCCTGTTGGATGGTATAGAGGAAGAATTTAGTCAGTCTGCATGACTATGTATTTGAAGTGACATGTATAATGCCTTCTAGACGGATTGTAGATCATTTGTCATTGCGGACCTTTTCGCTTCAGCCTTCGGGCCTAGTAGTCCGGAGTGTATCTGAATACCCGCTCAGTTATATAAGAACAGGGGTATGCGTGGAGACCAGGCGTAGGGGTCATGAGTGCTTTATCAGACAAGTGCCCAACTAGTTATGTTATATTGCATGGGTAGCAAGAAACATCTTCCAGGGAGAATAGTTCCGTTAAGGGTTCCTTTACCTGGGTAAGCATGCCCTAAAGTGCATGTCCGGACTGCGATAGGAAATGCTGAAGAAACATCTGGGGGCAGATACGAAAAATAAAAATCATCTTTTGTTCACCGACCGAATATTCCCTTAAGAACGCTAGCTTTCGGCTTAACCCAGTCTGAGGTACACATCCGGCCGACCCGACGGTAACAATCGCAAAGGTGCTCCCCTTATGCCCTAGCCGAATTAACGGGAACGTAGGGCATAAATACAAGAGCCAGGCAACCCAGCTTGGCCAAAACTTAAGTCATATCGATGCATATAATGGTGAAAAAAGGTACATGTGGAAGTATAACACATGTGCTGGGTAGGAAGCCCAGATAAATAATTTAAGCTTCTATGAAAGAAGCCCCCAGGTATGAAGAGTGCGGCTAGCGCATCTATGATGTGCAAGCAAGGCACAAGGTGACCTTTGAAGGCCTAGAGAAATAAGAAAAGAAAGAAAGAAAGGAAAACAAGACAGACAATGTATTTGTGAAGAATGGACAAAGGGAGGGGGCTAACATAGAGTCCGGTGCTAGGCGTAGAATCTTCGGAGCCTGGCCGCGTTCCATGAGTTCGGCTCGAGTCGACTAGTCGATGCCTCCCGCAGTCGGTACGCTCCGCCGGTCAGAACATGGTCAATAATGAAGGGACCTTCCCATTTGGGCTCGAGCTTATTCTTCTTCTTATCCGGCAGGCGTAGAACTAGTTCGCCACCGTTATAAGTTTTGGCCCGTACCTCTCTGCTTTGGTATCTGCGAGCCTGTTGCTGATAAAATGCGGAGCAGGCTTTGGCTACGTTGCGCTCCTCCTCCAAGGTGCCCAGACTGTCCTGCTGATCGAGCTCGGCTTCTCTTCCTTCGTACATGCGCACTCTAGGTGAGTCATGAATTATGTCGCAGGGCAAGACTGCCTCTGCGTCGTACACCATAAAGAAGGGTGTATATCCGGTACTACGATTCGGCGTGGTCCGCAGCCCCCAGAGTACGGAGTCGAGCTCCTCTACCCAGTGCGTGTTAGACTCCGTTAAGGAGCGCACTAATCTCGGTTTAATGCCGCTCATTATAAGATCGTTTTCTTGCTCGACTTGACCGTTGGTTTGTGGATGATAGACTAAGGCATAATCGAGCTTGATGCCCATTTTACTGCACCAGAGCTTTACCTCATCGACCATGAAGTTTGTGCCGTTATCAGTGATGATGCTGTGGGGGACTCCGTAACGGTGTACAACCCCGGATATGAAATCTATCACCGGTCCGGATTCGGCTGTTTTAAACGGTTTGGCCTCTATCCATTTGGTGAATTTATCCACCATGACCAATAAGTATTTTTTCTTGTGGGTTCCCCCTTTAAGGGGTCCAACCATGTCAAGCCCCCAGACCGCAAAGGGCCATGTAATGGGGATTGTTTGGAGAGCGGTGGGTGGCATGTGGCTTTGATTTGCAAAGAGCTGGCAACCGGCGCAACGTTGGACCAAGTCCTGTGCATCTGCCCGGGCTGTTGGCCAATAGAATCCTGTATGGAAGGCCTTGCTTACAAGATCCCGGGCTGCGGCGTGATGACCGCCGAGTCTAGTGTGAATTTCTGCCAAAAGATCCCGCCCTTCCTCTTCGGAGATGCACCTTTGAAGGACTCCGGTAGTGCTTTTCTTGTATAATTCTCCCTCATGGACCCTGTAGGCTTTGGATCGCCGCACTATGCAGCGTGCCTCATTTTGGTCCTCCGGAAGTTCCTGTCTAGTTAGGTAGGCAAGAATGGTTCTATCCACGGGGTAATAATGGCCATTATTTCATGGGCTGAAGGTGTTATTTCGGTGGCGGAGCCTCCGATGATGTCAGAGGGTTCGGTATCAGGTATTTTTGCCGGGTCCGGACTGTTTTTTCCGATGTCCCCGTCCCATACTATGGATGGCTTAAAAAGCCTTTCCAAAAATATGTTGGGGGGACCACGTCGCGTTTTGCGCCGATGCAGGCGAGGATATCCGCCGCTTGATTGTTTTCCCGAGCCACATGGTGAAATTCGAGTCCCTCGAACCGAGCTGATATTTTTAGGACGGCGTTTCGATAGGCCGCCATTTTCGGATCCTTGGCATCAAAATCTCCGTTTATTTGGGATATTGTGAGATATGAGTCCCCACGCACCTCCAGGCGTTGAATGCCCATAGAGACTGCCATCCGAAGACCATGCAACAGAGCTTCGTATTCGGCTGCATTGTTGGAGTCTGTATACAATATTTGCAGTATGTACCGAACGGTATCTCTGGTTGGGGACGTCAGAATGACGCCAGCCCCTAGACCGGCCAACATTTTAGAACCGTCGAAGTGCATGATCCAATTGGAGTATGCGCCGTACTCTTTAGGGAGTTTGGACTCCGTCCATTCGGCGAAGAAGTCGGCCAGTACTTGCGATTTAATGGCTTGGCGAGGTTTGTATGTTATGTCGAATGGGAGGAGCTCAATGGCCCATTTGGCAATCCGGCCGTAACATCGCGGTTGTTGATAATATCATTAAGTGGCACTTCCGAGGCTACTGTAATCGAACACTCTTGAAAGTAGTGTCGCAGTTTCCGTGATGCCATGAATACCGCATATGCTATCTTTTGGTAATGCGGGTACCGTGATTTGCATGGAGTGAGGACAGTGGATACATAGTATACCGGTTTTTGAAGAGGGAATTTGTGTCCGTCCACTTCCCGTTTGACAACTAGCACTGCGCTTACAACTTGATGAGTTGCCGCAATGTACAACAACATTGGTTCGCCGATGTTTGGCGCGGCCAGGATCGGGTTGGTTGCCAGGACGGCCTTTATTTCTTCCAATCCGGTCATGGCCGCGTCCGTCCACTCGAAGTGTTCGGTGCGCTGAAGGAGGCGATAAAGGGGTAAAGCCTTTTCTCCTAAGAGGGAGATAAAGCGGCTTAGAGCCGCCATGCATCTAGTTAACTTCTGGATTTGTTTGAGGTCTGTTGGGGTGGCCAACTGTGACAACGCTCGGATTTTGGCCGGATTAGCTTCAATACCTCTACTAGAGACAATGAATCCCGGGAGCTTTCCGGCTAGGACGCCGAAAACACGTATTTCTGGATTGAGCTTGATGTCATAAGTTCGGAGGTTGTTGAATGTGAGCCTCAATTCGTCTATCAGAGAGTCGACGTGTTTGGTTTTGACGACCACATTGTCTACGTATGCCTCTACTGTTTTGCCAATTTGTTTCTCCAGGCATGTCTGAATCATGCGCTGATATGTTGCGCCGACGTTTTTGAGCCCAAAAGGCATTGTGTTGAAACAGAAGGGACTGTATGGTGTGATGAATGCCGTTGCAGCTTGGTCGGACTCCGCCATCTTGATTTGGTGGTAACCGGAGTATGCGTCGAGGAAAAACAATGACTCGTGTCCTGCAGTAGCGTTAATGATTTGATCGATGCGTGGGAGGGGGAAGGGATCCTTTGGGCAAGCTTTATTGAGGTCTTTGAAATCGACGCAAAGGCGCCAGGATTTGTCCTTCTTTGGTACCATCACCAGGTTTGCTAGCCAGTCCGGATGTTTTATTTCTCTGATGAATCCGGCCTCCAATAACTTGGCTAGTTCTTCTCCCATGGCATGTCTTTTAGGTTTAGAGAAACGCCGAAGAGCTTGCTTGACCGGCTTGAATCCCTTTATGATATTGAGGCTATGCTCGGCCAGCCTGCGTGGGATTCCTGGCATGTCTGAGGGATGCCAGGCGAATATTTCCCAGTTCTCACGCAGGAACTCTCGTAGTGCGGCGTCCACGGCGGGGTTTAACTGTGCCCGATGGAGGCTGTTTTGGTAGGGTCCGTTGGGTGGACATGGAATTTGACTATTTCATCTGCTGGCTTAAAAGAGGTGGACTTGGATCTCTTGTCGAGTATCACATTGTCCCTATCCACTCTAGAGTGTAGCATGGTTAACTCCTCAGCCGAGAGGGCTTCGGATAATGCCTCGAGGGCCAATGCCGCTGTTTTGTTTTCGGCACGGAGTGTTGTGTCCGGATCACTGGAGAGAGTGATGATTCCGTTGGGCCCGGGCATTTTAAGCTTCATGTACCCATAATGAGGTACAGCTTGGAAGATTGTGAACGCCTCCTGTCCTAAAAGAGCGTGATAGCCACTGCTGAACGGGGCCACTTGGAATGTAATTTCTTCGGACCTGTAATTGTCCGGCGTGCCGAATACCACATCTAGTGTGATTTTCCCAGCACAGCGTGCTTCACTGCTGGGGATAATTCCTCTAAAGGTTGTGCTACTTTGCTCGATGCGGTTCCAGTCTATTTCCATCTTGTGAACAGTTTCCTCATAGATGAGGTTTAGTTCGCTGCCGCCGTCCATGAGTACTTTGGTGATTCGAAAGTCGTCCATGATTGGACTGAGGACCAGTGCGGCTGGTGCTCGGGCTGTTCGGAATTTGGGTTCATCACTGGCATTGAAGGTAATAGTCGTGTCACTCCATGGATTTATTGCTGCTACGTGGCAGATTTCGGCCATGTTGTGGAGTGTTCGCTTGCGCCTATTATTTGACGCAAAGGTCTCGAACACTGTTAACACTGTATTGTTATCCGCTGGATGGTGCTCCGTGGTATGTGGGATAAGAAGATCCTCACCACTTTTGGCTACCTGCCGGAGTATCCAACATGCTCTAAGGCTGTGGGTTTGTATTATATCCGCCGTGCTATGAATTTTGCAGGGTCCGTTGAGCCATCCCTCCAGCATGGTTCCTTGCCCTATAGAGGGTTTTTGCTTTTTGGTAGTTGATCCGGGTGTATTGTGATAATGCACCCTTTTATTTCGGACTAGGTTTGTGTTCAAGGCCGGATTATCCCAAAAGCTTCTTTCAGTTTTCCAGGCACTCTCCATTGCACAGTACTTTCGTACTATGGACACCAAGTCAGCGAAGCGTGTTATCTCACAGCGATTTATGGCATTAAGGATTCCCTTGTCCGTGCAATTATTGCAGAAAAATAAGATTGCATCTTCCTCGCGGCAGTCCTTAACCTTGTTCATCGCAAGGAGGAATTTGGACCAGTAATGATGTACTGTTTCGTGGGGCTCTTGCCTGATATGGGAAAGATCGCTTGTGTTAGGGTGGGTGGGTGGAATTAGATCCAAACCCCTACCCGATCTGGGATCCAGGGGCCGAGGAGTTTCCAATTTTGGAAGTTCCGGTTCCGAGGTGTTACCCGCTAATCCTGGTCCGCTGTCTGACTCTAAGTTCAGGGATTGGATGTTGTCCTCCTGCGAACGGGTGTCCGGCTCGGAGAGCTCGGGAATCCGGACATATTTGGTCCTCGGGATAGAGGAAAGGTCGCCGCATTGTTCCTCCACCACTGCAATATGATGGGTGACCGGTGGAGAGTTAATCTCCCTTTGATCGGGTTTAAGCCCAATCCGATCATAGTCCGTAGAGACTCCCAAGGTGGCGATACGATCCAAGAGCTCGTTTAAGGAGGAGAGATCCATTGGATCCATCTGTTCGACGAGTGCTGATTTGACGTGGAGGATGTTTTCGATGACCCAAGAGTTCATCGTCGGCACGGCGGCCGAACGAGCGGTCATGATGAACCCGCCTAACCGGAGAGTCTGGCCGACAGCCAAAGCTCCCCCAACAGTAGTACCGTCTTTAAAGACGAGACGAGACATCCTTCCTTCGGGCGACGGCACAGAGGAACTCTCAATGAAAGCACCAATGTCGGTGTCAAAACCGGCGGATCTTGGGTAGGGGGTCCCGAACTGTGCATCTAGGCCAGATGGTAACAGGAGGCAGGGGACACAATGTTTTACCCAGGTTCGGGCCCTCTTGATGGAGGTAAAACCCTACGTCTTGCTTGATTAATATTGATGATATGGGTAGTACAAGAGTAGATCTACCACGAGATCAGAGAGGCTAAACCCTAGAAGCTAGCCTATGGTATGATTGTATGTTGTCCTACGGACTAAAACCCTCTGGCTTATATAGACACCGGAGAGGTTAGGGTTACACAAGGTTGGTTACAAAGGAGGAGACATACATATCCGTATTTCCTAGCTTGCCTTCCACGCCAAGTAGAGTCCCATCCGGACACGAGACGAAGTCTTCAATCCTGCATCTTCATAGTCTAACAGTCCGGCCAATGGAGATAGTCCGGCTATCCGGAGACCCCCTAATCCAGGACTCCCTCAATGGCCATGGGCTAATTTACCTCTGCCTGAGTGATGAGGTGGGGCGGGCTGATGTTCGGCATAAGTTGCCGTTTTGTCCCGACCACGTGGTGGCGGTCGGCCGTATTATGTGATGGTGGTATGTACTCTGGCGCCTCCTTGTCGAACTGAGGTAGAAATTTGCGCTTTGGGTAGCTTTTGGTTGGGCGCTTGAGGCTGTATTCTTTGGCTGCTAGGACATCAGTCCATTTATCATTGAGCAGATCTTGGTCAGCTTGAAGCTGCTGCTGCTTCTTTTTCAGGCTCCTTGCCATGGCTATTAACTGGCGCTTGAAGCGCTCCTGCTCAAGAGGTTCCTCGGGCACGATGAAATCTTCGGTGCCAAGGCTCACCTCGTCTTCGGAGAGCGGAAGGTAATTATCGTCCTCTGAATCTTCATGCGTGGCCTGTTTAACAGGGCTAACCTGCTCATCTTCTTGTTCATCTTGTTTGTTTGCTTTATTGACGGGGTCTTCGTTGTCTTCGGCACCTTCCGGAGTGTCATATTCTCCTGTGCTAGTGTTGCTGTCTTTATTGCGGCGCGACTTAGAGCAGCGCCGCTGACGCCGACGCTTGGACTGTATTTCGAAAGGTTTATCCTCAAATGGGTCTTCCTTATCATCACCACTGTTCTCCTTTGGTGCATCCACCATGTATACGTCGTACGAGGAAGTGGTCGTCTAGTGTCCGATGAACGGCGGGTTCTGGGCCTCTTCTTCTCCGGCATCGTCGTCCATACCATCGATGTCCTCGGAGTCATAATCAAGTTTGTCGGTTAAATCCTCGATCGTGGCTATAAAGTGGGTGGTGGGTGGGAAGTAAAATTCTCCATCGTCAGCCCCTAGTTTGAGCCGGATATAGTTTGGCTAAGAGTCCTCTGCCAAGGACAGGTATTTCAATGAGTTTAGCACATCGCCCAAAGGCCAGTGCTGGAAGATGTCTGCGGCACTAAATTTGAAGATCGATAAACGATCAAGCTCGGCGTCTGCGGGCTCGCGTGGTTCGAAACCTACGGCCGGAGAGGAGTACGTTCAGGTGGCATAGGCATTGTGTGAGACCAGGTCCATGTGCGGCTCCAACGCCGTGGAATCTGCGGCCTCCGTGGTGGGGTTAATTCTCCCGTCTTTGGATGGCGCGGCCTGCTCCGGCTCTAGGGCCAGAGTGGTTACAGGAGCGATCTCCTGGATGCGGCCCGATGATAGATTTAGGTCATGATCATCGGGGTGACTAGGAGCGGCTACCGCGGTATCGAATCCGGCGAAGATTAAGTCTCCATGGATGTCTGCGACGTAGTTCAAGCTCCCAAATCTGACCTGATGGCCAGCGGCGTAGCTTTCGATCTGCTCCAGATGGCCAAACGAGTTGGCCCGCAGTGCGAAGCCGCCGAACATGAAGATCTACCCGAGGAGGAAACTTTCTCCACAGATTGAAGGGGCCATCAAACCTTTCAACAACAGCACAGAGGAACTCTCAATGAAAGCACCAATGTCGGTGTCAAAACCGGCAGATCTCGGGTAGGGGGTCCCGAACTGTGCGTCTAAGGTTGATGGTAACAAGAGACAGGGGACACGATGTTTACCCAGGTTCGGGCCCTCTCTATGGAGGTAATACCCTACTTCCTGCTTGATTGATCTTGATTAATATGAGTATTACAAGGGTTGATCTACCACGAGATCGTAAAGGCTAAACCCTAGAAGTCTAACCTGTATGACTACGGTATTGAGTATATCCTTTTCGGACTACACCCTCCGGTTTATATAGACACCGGGGGGATCTAGGGTTACATAGAGTCGGTTACATAAGATGGAACCTTCATAGTTGTTCTCCAAGCTTGCCTTCCACGCCAAGGAGAGTCCTATCCGGACATGGGTACAGTCTTCGGTCTTCATATCTTCACAGCCCATCAGTCCGGCCCATAGATAACAGGTCGGACGCCCGAGGACCCCTTAGTCCAGGACTCCCTCACATACTAATAAAGCAATCATGTCTTTTCAAAATAACATGGCCAAAAAAAGTTATCCCTATAAAATCATATAGTCCGGCTATGCTCCATCTTCACCACACAATATATTCAAATCATGCACAACCCTGATGACAAGCCAAGCAATTGTTTCATACTTTTGACGTTCTCAAACCTTTTCAACTTTCACGCAATACATGAGCGTGAGCCATGGACATAGCACTATGGGTGGAATAGAATATGATGATGGAGGTTGTGTGGAGAAGACAAAAAAGGAAGAAAGTCTCACATCGACACGGCTAATCAATGGGCTATGGAGATGGCCATAAATTGATGTCAATGCGAGGAGTAGGGATTGCCAAAAGTATATGAAAGTTGTATAATATTGGCATGGAACAATCAAAATTATAGATAGGACGGAGACATATCAGGCGGCCCCTATGCAGGGTAATCGTTCAAAAGGGAAGGAGACTGGGAGCACCGTAGAGCCCCCACAGTCTTCAAAGAGGTATGTCTGTTTGATATGAGCCTGGGCATGAGTTCAGATTTATTAAAGTTCCCTTCTATCCTTGATTCAGGAGGAGCATGCGGTAGATAGTGGGAAACCGCCATGCTAGCCGAATGCCAGCCAATCCGGCGCCAGACTCGTCGACTAGGACGAGGGATGATGTAATGCCAGTTCCACCCGTCATGTTGATTCAGATGACGTATCTATCATGAATTCTAAGGTGGAGAGCGTAATGAATCACCGTCTACTGAAAGAGGCCATGCGTGCTCCAGCCTTTTCTGAGCAGGAATTTACCGCACTGAGCTCGATGGATGCATATATCCGAGCCGCTCAAGACGGACTTGCCGGAGTAACTCAATTGTTCTCAAAGGATATACATGTAAGAGTTTGTGCAAATTTAATAGACATATGCCAGTAGCCCCCGAGACTTGAAGTGGTGAGGCCAACCGATTTAATGATCGATATGACCTGCAGGTTCTCAAGGAGAAGAATACTGCACTATCACAGGTGCTTCAAACAAAGCAGACATAGCTTAATGCCGTCAGTGCCGAACTTGCGGAAGTGAAAAAGGCTGCACTGACCACTTCCAAGAAGAAGAAACACGAGGAGAAAAAAGATAAACAATCCGAAGAGATAGAGAGCTTAAAGGCTCAGTTATCGGCCACTCGAAAAGAGAATGAGAAGCTGAAAGGCGGCATGTTCGGTATGACTTTTAAAACTACCAAAGAGACTCATATTAGTCCACCATTCGGAATGTCATAACTCCATTGTTGTAGGTCTTTTAACTGGTCGGCCGGAAAAAGAATTATCCAGATTTCGAGGCGACGTGCTTAAGGAGCTGTCCGTGGTGCATGAGCGGGCCCAGAAAGCCATGAAGAATAAGGCCAAGGATTTATGGCCATCCGATACCCCTCCAAAAAGTATGGAGGGTTTGGCGAGCCTGTTCAAGGGTGCCCGGCACCGCTTTGAGCTATGGAAGACGTCTGCCAGCCATGAGGGCGCACAAGAATCCTGGGCTATGGTGAAAACACGCTTTACCAAGTTAGATCTGAATCATATGGGCCGAGTGGGACCGTGATAACCCACAAGTATAGGGGATCGCAACAGTTTTCGAGGGTAGAGTATTCAACCCAAATTAATTGATTCGACACAAGTGGAGCCAAAGAATATTCTCAAGTATTAATAGTTGAGTTGTCAATTCAACCGCACCTGAAAGACTTAATATCTGCAACAAAGTATTTAGTAGAAAAGTAGTAATGGTAATGGTGGCAAAAGTAACATTATTGGTTTTGTAGTGATTGTAACAGTGGCAACGGAAAAGCAACTAAGCAAAGAGCAATATGTGAAAAGCTCGTAGGCAATGGATCAGTGACGGATAATTATGTCAGATGCGATTACTCATGCAACATTTATAACATAGGGTGACATAGAACTAGCTCCAGTTCATCAATGTAATGTAGGCATGTATTCCGAATATAGTCATACGTGCTTATGGAAAAGAACTTGCATGACATCTTTTGTCCTACCCTCCCGTGGCAGCGGGATCCTATCGGAAACTAAGGGATATTAAGGCCTCCTTTTAATAGAGTACCAGAACAAAGCATTAACACTTAGTGAATACATGAACTCCTCAAACTACGGTCATCACCGGGAGTGGTCCCGATTATTGTCACTTCGGGGTTACCGGATCATAACACATAGTAGGTGACTATTGACTTGAAAAATAGGATCAAGAACTCACATATATTCATGGAAACATAATGGGTTCAGATCTGAAATCATGGCACTCGGGCCCTAGTGACAAGCATTAAGCATAGGAAAGTCATAGCAACATCAATCTCAGAACATAATGGTTACTAGGGATCAAACCCTAACAAAACTAACTCGATTACATGATAAATCTCATCCAACCCATCACCGTCCAGCAAGCCTACGATGGAATTACTCACGCACGGAGGTGAGCATCATGAAATTGGTGATGGAGGAAGGTTGATGATGACGATGGAGATGGATTCCCCTCTCCGGAGCCCCGAACGGACTCTTGATCAGCCCTCCCGAGAGAGATTAGGGCTTGGCGGTGGCTCCATATCGTAAAACGCGATTAATCCTTCTCTCTGATTTTTTTCTCCCCGAACGTGAATATATAGAGTTGGAGTTGAGGTCGGTGGAGCCTCAGGGGGCCCACGCGATAGGGGGATGCGCCCCCACCCTCATGATAGGGTGTGGCCCCCCTGACATTGATTCTTTCGCTAGTATTTTTTATATATTCCAAAAATATTCTCCGTGAAGTTTCAGGTCTTTCCGTGAACTTTTATTTCTGCACAAAAATATCAACCATGGCAATTCTACTAAAAGCAACGTCAGTCCGGGTTAGTTCCATTCAAATCATGTAAGTTAGAGTCCAAAACAAGGTCAAAAGTGTTTGGAAAAGTAGATACAATGCAGACGTATCAACTCCCCCAAGCTTAAACCTTTGCTTGTCCTCAAGCAATTCAGTTGACAAACTGAAAGTGATAAAGAAAAACTTTTACAAACTCTGTTTGATCTTGTTGCTGCAAATATGTAGAGCTAGCATTCAAGTTTTCAGCAAAGATTATGAACTAACCAAATTCACAATAACACTTAGGTCTCATGTTTACTTATATCAATAGCATAATCAACTAGCGAGCAATAATAATAAATCTCGGATGACAACACTTTCTCAAAATAATCATAATATGATATAACAAGATGGTATCCCGCTAGCCCTTTCTCAGACCGCAAAACATAAATGCAGAGCACCTCTGAAGTTCAAGGACTGACTAAACATTGTAATTCATGGTCAAAGAGATCCACTCATACTCAATGTAAACTAATAGTAATACATGCAAATGACAGCGGTGCTCTCCAGCTGGTGCTTTTTAATAAAAGGATGATGAATCAACATAAAAGTAAATAGATAGGCCCTTCCCAGAGGGAAGCAGGGATTTGTAGAGGTGCCAGAGCTCGATTTTGAAATAGAGATGAATAATATTTTGAGTGGTATACTTTCATTGTCAACATAACAACCAAGAGATCTCGATATCTTCCATGCTACACACATTATAGGTGGTTCCCAAACAGAATGTTTAAGTTTATGCTTCCCCTACCACCAACAAACATCAATCCATGGCTTGTCCGAAACAACGGGCGCCTCCAAAAAACAACAATCCTGGGGGAGTTTTGTTTGCAATTATTTTAATTTAAGCATGGGACTGGCCATCCCGGTTACCAGCCATTTTCTCGTGAATGAGGAGCAGAGTCCACTCCTCTTGAGAATAACCCACCTAGCATGGAACATATAGACAGCCCTAGTTGATACATGTGCTATTCGATCATATAAAGTAGAATTTCATTTGAAGGTTTAGAGTTTGGCACATACAAATTTACTTGGAACGGCAGGTAGATACCGCATATAGGAAGGTATGGTGGACTCATATGGAATAACTTTTGGGGTTTATGGAAGTGGATGCACAAGAAGTATTCCCGCTTAGTACAAGTGAAGGCTAGAAACAGACTGGGAAGCAACCAACTAGAGAGCGACAACAGTCATGAACATGCATTAAAATTAATCAACACTGAGTGCAAGCATGAGTAGGATATAATTCACCATGAACATAAATATCGTGGAGGCTATGTTGATTTTGTTTCAACTACATGTGTGAACATGTGCCAAGTCAAGCCACTCGAATCATTCAAAGGAGGATACCACCCTATCATACCACATCACAACCATTTTAATAGCATGTTGGCATGCTAGGTAAACCATTATAAACTCCTAGCTAATTAAGCATGGCATGAGTGATAACCCACAAGTATAGGGGATCACAACAGTTTTTGAGGGTAGAGTATTCAACCCAAATTTATTGATTCGACACAAGGGGAGCCAAAGAATACTCTCAAGTATTAGCAGCTGAGTTGTCAATTCAACCACACCTGGAAACTTAATATCTGCAGCAAAGTATTTAGTAGCAAAGTAATATGATAGTAGTGGTAACGGTAGCAAAAGGTAACATTAGTAAAAGTAATGTTTTTGGTATTTTGTAGTGATGATAGCAATAGCAACGGAAAAGTAAATAAGCGAAGAACAATATATGGAAAGCTTGTAGGCAATGGATCGGTGATAGAGAATTATGCCGACTGCGTTTCATCATGTAACAGTCATAACCTAGGGTGACATAGAACTAGTTCCAGTTCGTTGATATAATGTAGGCATGTATTCCGAATATAGTCATACGTTCTTATGGAAAAGAACTTGCATGACATCTTTTGTCCTACCCTCCCGTGGCAGCGGGGTCCTTACAAAAACTAAGGGATATTAAGGCCTCCTTTTAATAAAGAACTGGAACAAAGCATTAACACATAGTGAATACATGAACTCCTCAAACTACGGTCATCACCGGTAAGTATCCCGATTATAGTCACTTCGGGATTAACGGGTCATAACACATAATAGGTGACTATAGACTTGCAAGATAGGATCAAGAACACTCATATATTGATGAAAAACATAATAGGTTCAGATCTGAAATCATGGCACTCGGGCCCTAGTGACAAGCATTAAGCATAGCAAAGTCATAGCAACATCAATCTCAGAACATAGTGGACACCAGGGATCAAACCCTAACAAAACTAACTCGATAACATGATAGATCCCATCCAACCCATCACCGTCTAGCAAGCCTACGATGGAATTACTCACGCACGGCGGTGAGCATCATGAAATTGGTGATGGAGGATGGTTGATGATGACGATGGCGACAGATTCCCCTCTCCGAAGCCCCGAACGGACTCCAGATCAGCCCTCTCGAGAGGTTTTAGGGCTTGGCGGCGGCTCCGTATCGTAAAACGTGATGATCTCTTCTCCCTGATTTTTTCTCCCCGAAACTCAATATATGGAGGTGGAGTTGGAGTCGGAGAGGCAACAGGGGGCCCACGAGGTAGGGGGGCACACCCTAGGGGGGCAGGCGTGCCCCCCACCCCCGTGGAGAGACGGTGGGCCCCCTGGCCTTCATATTTGGTATGTATTTTTCTTATTTTCTGAAAATTTGCTCCGTGATGTTTCAGGTCATTCCGAGAACGTTTGCTCCTGCACATAAATAACACCATGGTAATTCTGCTGAAAACAGCGTTAGTCCGGGTTAGTTTCATTCAAATCATGCAAGTTAGAGTCCAAAACAAGGGCAAAAGTGTTTGGAAAAGTAGATACATTGGAGACGTATCGATGAGCAACTATAATCTCTAATTGTCTTTACAAACTTTTTTTTTCATAATAGACTGAATCAGGAACGATGAACTAATCATATTTAGAAAAACAAGATAGGTCGAGTTCATACTAGCTTTTCTCATCTCAATCAGTTCATAATATATCATCATTACTGCCTTTCACTTGCACGGCCGAATGGTGTGGATAATAATAATAGTGCACATGCATTGGACTAAGCTGGAATCTGCAAGCATTTAATACACAGGAGAAGACAAGGAAATATGGGCTCTTGGTTAAGTCAATCAATAATGCATATAAGAGCCACTTCAGCATTTTCATTATGGTCTTCTCCTCTCGGCCCCCAAAGAAAAGAAATAGAATAAAACTATTTACACGAGAAAGCTCCCAACAAGCAAAAGAAGAACGAGAAATCTTTTTGGATTTTCTTTTTAATTACTACTACTACAGGCATTGAAAGTAAACTAGCTAAAAGGTACAACTAATATTTTTTTGGTTTTTCTTAAGGTTTTTCAAACACACAAGAAGAAGGCTTAAAAAGAAAATAAACTAGCATGGATAGTACAATGTAAAAGTATGAGCACCGACAACTGGCATGAGTGTGTGAACATGAATGTGATGTCGGTGAGAAATATGTACTCCCCCAAGCTTAGGCTTTTGGCCTAAGTTGGTCTATGGCCATGGATGGCTTGGTGAATATCCAAAGTAGTAACTGGGGTCGTACGGAGATGCAGAAGCTACTGCTTGACGAGCTGCAGCTTGGAGGCGAGCTGCCTCCATCCTCCTCTCGTACTTGTTCGCCTCCTCTCTGGTTATAACATATCTCCTTTTTGCCTGAAAGTCAAAGAAAGTAGGAGCAGGGAGAGCAACATGGACGGTGCACCGTCTGTCAAAGATTAGTCGGTACTGGAGGAACTAATCGTTCCTCTCAAGAAACTGGTGGCGAACCATAGCATCATAATCTAGGTAAGCAGGAGGTAATTCTATATCATTTCCATGTATGGGTATCTCATGATAATTAGCTACACGAGTTGCATAAATTCCACCAAACAAGTCTCCACTTAAACTATTAAGATGCAACCTTCCTGCAACGATGGCCCCCAAGTTATATTGTTTATCACCTAGTACTGCACTCTTGAGGACATAAAGTTCTGGAACGCACATGTGACAAGCCTCATCTTTACCATTAATGCATCTACCCACGAAGAGAGCAAAATAATGTAGGGAAGGAAAATGAATGCTCCCTATGGTAGCTTGTGTGATTTCTCTAGATTCCCCCACAGTGATATGATACGTCTCCAACATATCTATAATTTTTGATTGCTCCATGCTATATTATCTTCTGTTTTGGACATTATTGGGCTTTATTATCCACTTTTATATTATTTTTGGGACTAAACTATTAACCGGAGGCCCAGCCCAAAGTTGCTGTTTTTTTGCCTACTTTAGGGTTTCGAATAAAAGGAATACCAAACGGAGTCCAAACGGAATGAAACCTTCGGGAACGTGATTTTTGGAACGAACAAGATCCAGGAGACTTGGACCCTACATCAAGCAACCAACAGGGAGGCCACGAGGTAGGGGGCGTGCCTACCCCACAGGCGCGCCCTCCACCCTCATGGGCCCCCTGTTGCTCCACTGATGTACTTCTTCCTTCTATATATACCTACGTACCCCCAAACGACCAAATACGGAGCCAAAACCCTAATTCCACCACCGCAACTTTCTGTATCCACGAGATCCCATCTTGGGGCCCGTTTCGGAGCTCGGCCGGAGGGGGTATCGATCACGGAGGGCTTCTACATCAACACCATAGCCTCTCTGATGAAGTGTGAGTAGTTTACCTCAGACCTTCGGGTCCATAGTTATTAGCTAGATGGCTTCTTCTCTCTTTTTGGATCTCAATACAAAGTTCTCCCCCTCTCTTGTGGAGATCTATTCGATGTAATCTTCTTTTGCGGTGTGTTTGTTGAGACCGATGAATTGTGGGTTTATGATCAAGTTTATCTATGAACAATATTTGAATCTTCTCTGAATTCTTTTATGTATGATTGGTTATCTTTGCAAGTCTCTTCGAATTATCAGTTTGGTTTGGCCTACTAGATTGATCTTTCTTGCAATGGGAGAAGTGCTTAGCTTTGGGTTCAATCTTGCGTGTCCTTTCCCAGTGACAGTAGGGGCAGCAAGGCACGTATTGTATTGTTGCCATCGAGGATAACAAGATGGGGTTTTCATCATATTGCATGAGTTTATCCCTCTACATCATGTCATCTTGCTTAAGGCGTTACTCTGTTCTTATGAACTTAATACTCTAGATGCATGCTGGATAGCGGTCGATGTGTGGAGTAATAGTAGTAGATGCAGGCAGGAGTCGGTCTACTTGTCTCGGACGTGATGCCTATATACATGATCATACCTAAATATTCTCATAACTATGCTCAATTCTGTCAATTGCTCAACAGTAATTTGTTCACCCACCGTAAAATACTTATGCTCTTCAGAGAAGCCACTAGTGAAACCTATGGCCCCGGGTCTATCTTCTATCATATTAATCTTCCAATACTTAGTTGTTTTCATTGCTTTTATTTTACTTTGCATCTTTATTATAAAAATAGCAAAAATATTATCTTATCATATCTATCAGATCTCACTCTCGTAAGTGACCGTGTAGGTTTTGACAACCCCTTATCGCGTTGGTTGCGAGGATTTAGTTGTTTTCTGTAGGTACGAGGGACTGGCGCGTAGCCTCCTACTGGATTGATACCTTGGTTCTCAAAAACTGAGGGAAATACTTACGCTACTTTGCTGCACCACCCTTTCCTCTTCAAGCGAAAACCAATGCAAGTGCTCAAGAGGTAGCAAGAAGGATTTTGCGCCGTTCCATGGAGGTCTACACAAAAGTCAACATACCAAGTACCCATCACAAACCCTTATCTCCTCGCATTACATTATTTGCCATTTGCCTCTCGATTTCCTCTCCCCCACTTCACCCTTGACGTTTTATTCTTCAACTCTCTCTATCCTCCCTCTCTTTCTCTATTTGCCTCTTTTTGCCTGCCTCGTTTTCTTGTGTGTTGGATTGCTTGTTTGTCACGATGGCTCAAGATAACACTAAATTGTGTGACTTTACCAATACCAACAACAATGATTTTGTTAGCACTCCAATTTCTCCTCTTACCGATGCTGAATCTTGTGAAATTATACTGCCTTGCTGAATCTTGTCATGAAAGATCAGTTTTCCGGCCTTCCTAGTGAAGATGCCGCTACCCATCTAAATAGCTTCGTTGATTTGTGTGATATGCAAAAGAGGAAAGATGTTGATAATGATATTGCTAAATTGAAGCTATTTCCTTTTTTGCTTAGAGATCGTGCTAAAGCTTGGTTTTCCGTCTTTGCTAAAAATAGTATTGATTCTTGGATAAGTGCAAATGCTTATCTCTAAAGTATTTTCCTCCGCTAAATCATCTTCTTAGAAATGATATTATGAATTTTAAGCAATTTGATCACGAACATGGTTGCACAAGCTTGGGAGAGGATGAAATTAATGACGTATTGCCCAACACATGGTTTAAATTTATGGATGATTATTACAAAATTTTATGCCGGATGAATTTTGCTTCTAGAAATCTTTTAGATTCGGCCGTGGGAGGCACTTTTATGGAAATCACTTTTAGGAGAAGCTACTAAAACTCCTAGATAATATTATGTTAATTATTCTCAATGGCACACTGAAAGATCTACTAATAAAAAAGTGCATGCGATAGAAGAAATTAATTTTTTGAGTGGAAAGATGGATGAACTTATGAAATTATTTGCTAATAAGAGTGTTTATTCGTATCCTAATGATATGCCTTTATTTACTTTGATTGAGAATAATAATGAATCTATGGATGTGAATTTTGTTGGTAGGAACAATTTTGGTAACAATGCGTATAGAGGAAACTTTAATCCTATGCCTTATCCTAGTAATTCCTCTAATAATTATGGTAATTCCTACAACAATTCTTATGGAAATTTTAATAAGATGCCCTCTGATTTTGAATCTTATATTTCAGAATTTATTACTTCACAAAAGAATTTCAATGCTTTGATTGAAGAGAAGTTGCTTAAGATTGAATGAGTTGGCTAGGAATGTTGATATAATTTCTCTTGATGTTGATTCTTTGAAACTTAGATCTATTCCTCCTAAACATGATATCAATGAGTCTCTCAAAGCCATGAGAATTTCCATCGATGGGTGTAAAGAAAGAACCGCTAGGATGCGTGCTAATAAAGATTCCTTTATAAGAGCGTGTTCTTCTAGTTTCCATGATGATAAAGATGAAGATCTAAAATTTACTGATGTGTCCCCTATTAAATCTTTGTTTTACAATATTAATCTTGATAATGATGGGACTGAATATGATCCACCTTTACCTAGAAGGCGTTCCAAAAATTCGGAGTTTTTAGATCTTGATTCTAAATTTGATTAAAGTGGGATTGAAGAGATCAAAACTCTAGATGTTAATGAACCTACTATTTTGGATTTCAAGGAATTTCATTATGATAATTGATCTTTGATAGATTGTATTTCCTTTTTGCAATCCGTGCTAAATTCTCCTCAAGCTTATAGTCAAAATAAACTTTTACCAAACATATCATTGATGCTTTGATGCAATCTTATGAAGAAAAACTTGAGTTGGAAGTTTCTATCCCTAGAAAACTTTATGATGAGTGGGAATCTACTATTAAAATTAAAATTAAAGATCATGAATGCTATGCTTTGTGTGATTTGGGTGCTAGTGTTTCCACGATTCCAAAAACTTTGTGTGATTTGTTAGGTTTCCATGATTTTGATGATTGCTCTTTAAAGTTGCACCTTACGGATTCCACTATCAAGAAACCTACGGGAATAATTAATCATATTCTTATTGTTGCAAATAGGAATTATTTGCCCGTAGATTTTATCGTTCTTGATATAGATTGCAATCCTTCATGTCCTATTATTCTTGGTAGACATTTCCTTAGAATGATTGGTGCAATTATTGATATGAAGGAAGGAAATACTAGATTCCAATTTCCGTTAATGAAAGGCATGGAACACTTTCCTAGAAATAAAATTAAATTACCTTATGAATCTATTATGACACCCACTTATGGATTGCCTACCAAAGATGGCAACACCTAGATCTATCCTTGCTTTTTATGCCTAGCTAGGGGCGTTAAACGATAACGCTTGTTGGGAGGCAACCCAATTTTATTTTTATTCCTTTCTTTTTTCTACTTTTTAGTAATAAATAAATTATATATCCTATGTGTTGGTTGTGTTTTTTGTGTTTAATTAGTGTTTGTGCCAAGTAGAACCGTTGGGAAGACTTGGGGAAAGTCTTGTTAATCTTGCTGTAAAAAACAGAAACTTTAGCGCTCACGAGAACTGCTGCTAATTTTATTTGTAAAGTGATATTTAGTTAATTATTTTTGCATATTATTAATAGATAAATTACTCACGTCCATAAATTTATTTTAGAATTTTTGGGGTTCCAGATCTTGCGCTAGCTACAGATTACTACTGACTGTTCTGTTTTTGACAGATTCTGTTTTTCGTGTGTTGTTTGCTTATTTTGATGAATCTATGGCAGTAAAATAATTTATAAACCATAGAGAAGTTGGAATAAAGTAGGTTTAACACCAATATAAATAAATAATGAGTTCATTACATTACCTTGAAGTGGTCTTTTGTTTTCTTTCGCTAACGGAGCTCATGAGATTTTCTACTTTGAGTTTTCTGTTGTGAAGTTTTCAAGTTTTGGGTAAGGATTTGATGGATCATGGAACAAGGACTGGCAAGAGCCTAAGCTTGGGGATTCCCATGGCACCCCAAGATAATCCAATGACACCTAAAAGCCAAAGCTTGGGTATGCCCCGCAAGGCATCCCCTCTTTCGTCTACTTCTATCGGTAACTTTACTTGGAGCTATATTTTTATTCACCACATGATATGTGTTTTGCTTGGAGCGTCTTGTATGATTTGAGTATTTGCTTTTTAGTTTACCACAATCATCTTTGCTGTACACACCTTTTGAGAGAGACACACATGATTCGGAAATTATTAGAATATTCTATGTGCTTCAAATTATATCTTTTGAGTTATATAGTTTTGCTCTAGTACTTCACTTATATCTTTTAGAGCACGGTGGTGGATTTGTTTTATAGAAACTATTTACATCTCATGCTTCACTTAGATTATTTTGAGAGTCTTAAATTGCATGCTAATTTTCTTAAATAATCCTAATATGCTAGGTATACAAGATTAATAATAAAATTCTCTTATGAGTGTGTTGAATACTATGAGAAGTTTGATACTTGATAATTGTTTTGAGATATGGAGATGGTGATATTAGAGTCATGCTAGTTGAGTAGTTGTGAATTTGAGAAATACTTGTGTTAAAGTTTGTGATTCTCGTAGCATGCACGAATGGTGAACCGTTATGTGATGAAGTCGGACCATGATTTATTTATTGAATGTCTTCCTTATGAGTGGCGGTCAGGGACAAGCGATGGTCTTTTCCTACCAATCTATCCCCCTAGGAGCATGTGCGTAATACTTTGCATTGATAACTTGTAGATTTTTGCAATAAGTATATGAGTTCTTTATGACTAATGTTGAGTCCATGGATCATACGCACTCTCACCCTTCCACCATTGCTAGCCTCTCTAATATCGCGCACCTTTCGTCGGTATCATACACCCACCATATACCTTCCTCAAAACAGCCACCATACCTACGTATCATGGCATTTCCATAGTCATTCCAAGATATATTTCCATGCAACTTTCCACCATTCCATTTACTATGACATGCTCCATCATTGTCATATTGCTTTGCATGATCATCTAGTTGACATTGTATTTGTGGCAAAGCCACCATTCATAATTCTTTCATACATGTCACTCATGAGTCATTGCATATCCCGGTACACCTCCGGAGGCATTCACATAGAGTCATATTTTGTTCTAAGTATCGAGTTGTAATTCTTGAGTTGTAAGAAAATAAAAGTGTGATGATCATCATTATTAGAGCATTGTCCCAAGTGAGGAAAGGATGATGGAGACTATGATTCCCCCACAAGTCGGGATGAGACTCTGGACGAAAAATAAAATAAAAAAGAGGCCATAAAAAAAGAGAAGGCCCAAATAAAAAATGAGAGAAAAAGAGAGAAGGGACAATGCTACTATCCTTTTACCCCACTTGTTCTTCAAAGTAGCACCATGATGTTCTTGATAGAGAGTCTCCTTTGTTATCACTTTCATATACTAGTGGGAATTTTTCATTATAGAATTTGGCTTGCATATTCCAATAATGGGCTTCCTCAAAATGCCCTAGGTCTTCGTGAGCAAGCAAGTTGGATGCACACCCACTTAGTTTCTTTTTGAGCTTTCATATACTTATAGCTCTAGTGATCCATTGCATGGCAATCCCTACTTACTCACATTGATATCTATTGATGGGCATCTCCATAGCCCGTTGATACGCCTAGTTGATGTGAGACTATCTTCTCCCTTTTGTCTCCTCCACAACCACCATTCTATTCCACCTATAGTGCTATATCCATGGCTCACGCTCATGTATTGCGTGAAGATTGAAAAAGTTTGAGAATGTCAAAAGTATGAAACAATTAATTGGCTTGTCATCGAGGTTGTGCATGATTTAAATACTTTGTGTGGTGAAGATAGAGCATAGCCAGACTATATGATTTTGTAGGGATAACTTTCTTTGCCATGTTATTTTGAAGAGCCATAATTGCTTAAGTTAGTATGCTTGAAGTATTATTATTTCTATGTCAATATTAAACTTTTGTATTGAATCTTTCAGATCTGAATATTCATACCACAATTAAGAAGAATTACATTGAAATTATGCCAAGTAGCATTCCACATCAAAAATTCTATTTTTATCATTTACCTACTCGAGGACGAGCAGGAATTAAGCTTGGGGATGCTTGATACGTCTCCAACGTATCTATAATTTTTGATAGGTCCATGCTATATTATCTTCTGTTTTGGACATTATTGGGCTTTATTATCCACTTTTATATTATTTTTGGAACTAAACTATTAACCGGAGGCCTAGCCCAAAGTTGCTGTTTTTTTGCCTATTTTAGGGTTTCGAAGAAAAGGAATATCAAACGGAGTCCAAACGGAATGAAACCTTCGGGAACGTGATTTTTGGAACGAACAAGATCCAGGAGACTTGGACCCTACATCAAGCAACCAACAGGGAGGCCACGAGGTAGGGGGCGTGCCTACCCCCAGGCGCGCCCTCCACCCTCGTGGGCCCCCTGTTGCTCCACCGATGTACTTCTTCCTTCTATATATACCTACGTACCCCCAAACGACCAGATACGGAGCCAAAACCCTAATTCCACCACCGCAACTTTCTGTATCCACGAGATCCCATCTTGGGGCCCATTTCGGAGCTCGGCCGGAGGGGGTATCGATCACGGAGGGCTTCTACATCAACACCATAACCTCTCTGATGAAGTGTGAGTAGTTTACCTCAGACCTTCGGGTCCATAGTTATTAGCTAGATGGCTTGTTCTCTCTTTTTGGAACTCAATACAAAGTTCTCCCCCTCTCTTGTGGAGATCTATTCGATGTAATCTTCTTTTGCGGTGTGTTTGTTGAGACCGATGAATTGTGGGTTTATGATCAAGTTTATCTATGAACAATATTTGAATCTTCTCTGAATTCTTTTATGTATGATTGGTTATCTTTGCAAGTCTCTTCGAATTATCAGTTTGGTTTGGCTTACTAGATTGATCTTTCTTGGAATGGGAGAAGTGCTTAGCTTTGGGTTCAATCTTGCGGTGTCCTTTCCCAGTGACAGTAGGGGCAGCAAGGCACGTATTGTATTGTTGCCATCGAGGATAACAAGATGGGGTTTTCATCATATTGCATGAGTTTATCCCTGGACATCATGTCATCTTGCTTAAAGCGTTACTCTGTTCTCTTGAACTTAATACTCTAGATGCATGCTAGATAGCGGTTGATGTGTGGAGTAATAGTAGTAGATGCAGGCAGGAGTCGGTCTACTTGTCTTGGACGTGATGCCTATATACATATCATACCTAGATATTCTCATAACTATGCTCAATTTCAATTAGACAGTAATTTGTTCACCCAGTAAATTCAAAATAAAACACACAAATAACGAGAAATACTTTATAGAAATGTAGAGCTTCATTCGTAGTAGGAGAATGAGTTGAGACATTCCATTGCCCCTTGGTGCGTTTAAATCTCATCGTATTAATCTTGCAATCCTTAGGTAGTGGCTTTCGCATTTCATAACTCTTTGCCATTATCATTGTTACTATCTGATCTTCATAATCATAGAATATACACAAAAAAGAATATACTCTATAATAATCTAAAACGAATTATTCCAACAATTAGACTCATCTCACAGTTATGACCAGTACCGCAAGGAAATTGAACACATCACCCTTAAATCCCGTATGTTAGCAACATGAGGTCAATGTGAGCTACCTTGTTGGCTAGGCATACATGTCGCCAAAGGGAGGACGTGGTGCCGCGCTCGCCTGGATTGAATAGGCAGCGGTTATACTGACGGGAAAAATTAGTGAAGGGAAAATATTTCGTTATGCGTACTGGTGTTGCTTTGCGTATTCGCGTCATCCTCTTTGGGGAAATCCAGCGCGCAAGAGCGCCGTTGGCTGGGAACCCAAGTGCAAGGAATAATCGTAGCAATTTCAAGGTGGCTAGTGGATAAAGGTGCAGGGAAACTCGTAGCGCAACCCAAAGGAGTGATAAGTATGGAGTGTCGAACCCACAAGGAGCTAAAGGTAAGATCAATATTCTCTCAAGCCCTATCTGCCACTGATACGACTCTACGAAGTTTGCTTCCACCTAGCTAAGCAACGAGAAATAAAACTATGTTGTGGGTATGAAGAGGATAACTTTGTATGATATCGGAGAGCTAAAATATAAAAGTAGGTGATGTTATCATGAAGTTAGAATATATTACTAAATATTATAAATAGCGAGTGTGGAATAATGGTGGATCGGTGTGGAATTGTCCTAGGCAATCGTTAACAAGACCGGTAATCACTATTGCAGTTTCATATGAGGGAGAGGCATAAGCTAACATACTTTCTCTACTTGGATCATATGCACTTATGATTGGAACTCTAGCAAGCATCCGCAACTACTAAAGATCATTAAGGTAAAACCCAACCATAGCATTAAAGCATCAAGTCCTCTTTACCAAGCAACATAATCACTGGGTTTATGCTTCTATCACTCAAGCAACCCACTATAAGGTGACTTAATGTAGAGGGCGAAGCAGAGATATGCTATTCTATCGAGCCGTAGGGAGGGAATGGAGGAGAGAAAACAAACAAGCGACCCGTGTGGACTGTGGTCGACGTTTTGGTTCAAGTCCACTCCACAGAAACAGCGCAGTATAAGGTGACTCGAGGTGAGACTAATTAGGAGGCAACCATCCGGCAGGATCGCGCTCGCACACTGATATAGTGAGTCACCGATCGGAAGGTAGACAGGAGGAGGGCAAGAAGAGCAGGGAGTGATCAAAAGTTATGAACATCAAGACATTATTCGAGAGCTTCAGCACTGCATTAAAATCACAGGAAGGAGACGCGACGCCGACAAGCGATCTATGTAGCAAAATATCAGGTCTGACACACCATCATGGCTCAGGGGGGTCGTTGAGGTGGTTCATCACACTTGATGACCAACTGCGAGTAACAGATGGAGTCGATCTAGAGTGCGTATTCGGCTTTGTCGTCGGATACTTGCCTATATCATGATCTAGGTTGCCTGAGAGATATTTTTCTGGATAACATGTAGGCGCGCGTTCAACTTATGATTCACACTTCGCTCGGAGTGACGCTTAGGCATTGCGACCCCATCACCGCCTCAAAAAATTCTCTTATCTGCTTTAGACGAAAAGAAAACAAGTACCAGCTCTAGAAGGACAGCTCATCGGAGAGGCCCGCGGAGAGTGTATTTCGCCGCATCGATGATTGAGTCTCTTGAGCAGATCATTAGCGTCCTTTCGCAGGTTCTTTCGGGTGTCTCTTTCATCGTATGAGTCTGGCATGTAGTATTTGACCATGACGTGTGATTACTTCCAACGAAGGATCACCACAAATGAACGTATCTATATACGATCCTATGATTAGAATAATCGAACAGCTGTGAACGCCTGCACGTGAGGGGGATTGAGATATGCCCTTAATCCCTCATGCGTGAGTGCAAGCGCCGAGCTTCATTTCCTCTTGTGGCGTTGTCAAGTCGGTAGTTGGGGCAGCGCAGCCGGGGAGCGGTGGATGGACCATCTCCTCGACCCAGCAAGAAATTAGAGGTCAAGAGTGTAGTTTTGAAGCCGAAAGGTACATGACCGTGTGAGGCACCTTATTTAGCTGGAGACTATAGACCCTAGTATCGCATCCTTGACGGAAAGCACCGAGGTCACCCCGAGTAGGAGTCCGCCATACTGGCCAATACAGATGCAGGCTCATGAGTCAGCTATAGTGCTTGCCAAGTGCACATGATACAAGTTGTGTACTATGCGAAGCACTATAGTGAACTGGGCTTCAGCGTCTTGATAACCAAAGTCTTTTAAGTCATCCGTCTATACTGATACGGTACGTGCTATCGTACACTTCCCCGCAAAGTTTGCTTCCACCAGCGCACAATTAGGAGAGGACTGAGAGTACATGCTTATTATAGAGGTAACCAGGACGAGGAACTAACACTTTGTATGAATACTCACGAGTTAGAAGGGAGAGCAAGATATAAAAGATAGAGACTGAAGTAAAAATAGGAGATAAGGGAGTAGGCTCACGAAATTAATATATTATACCTAAAATTATTATAAAAAGCGAGTGGGCTAAAGAAGGTGAGAGAGAAGGGACTGAGTAGCTCGCGCACTCCTCTGTAGCCACGTTGATAAATCGGCCTCACGAACGAAGCACAGACGGCTAAATGGCACTTAGGAGTTTGAGTACGAGGCATAGTAAGCATTGATAAGTCTTACGGTTCTACTCTTGATAATACTGACTTAGAATTGGATTTAAGCCCAAGCTCCGCCAACTAAACTACAATTACAAATTATGGTCAAGCCCAAGCCTAGTGTAGTTCATCACATCATCAGCCCAAGAGGCAATCCACCACACCACACACTGGAGTAGGGTATTACACCACAACGGTGGCCCGAACCAGTATAAACCCTGTGTCTCTTGTGTTGTTCTTTCCTTAGTTTTTAGTATAGGCGGAGGGGTGCAGGTAGGTAGGAGGCGAAATCTCCGCGCGCACCCCAGTGTTCGAACCTCAAGGGTCTGCCGGAACCCGAAATCCGACATTTGGCGCGCCAGGTAGGGGTGCGCCGGAATTCGTCTTCCACCGCCCCGTTCTCCTCCGACCGTCACGCCCATGTCTGACGCTCGTCGGGCCCGCGCCGAGCGCCGGGCCGCACTCGCTTCCCGCGTCGCCCAGACGGCCCCTGTCGGCGGGCATCCACGCCGTTCCCCGTCACCTGCCGTCAACGCCGCCACCGGCCCGGCGGGGGACGAGCGGCAAGCATCGTCCCAGCCATCCGTCCGTGCGGCAAGACGGCCGCACGCACGTAAACCAATAAACAAAGAACTCTAAAATCCTAACAATGTCACCCAGCAAAAAGCAGGATAACATGTCTACGTCGACAAAGTCATCAGATTGCAACCAATGAATAGGCACGCAGACATCCTTCATAATATGGCTATATAATGTTCGCCATTCGCACTAAGATATTCCTAGAATGAAATCGATTACAGGATCGCATCACCCTAGCTTGCCCTTATAAGTACTCGCCTCATTTGGCTCTCAGTGGTCGCTGCACTCATCCAGTCAAATTCAGCAACGCGCATCTCCTAGCAACTTATTATGCTTTGACGCAGAAGGCTCTATCGATCGAAGGACGTCATTGAGCACGAGAGTGGCCTGGACCTTTATCCGACAAATTAAATATGAATAATGTTTAAGTGTCTCTTCCTTGCTTTTTACCTTTGCCCTTTATTCTTACCTTTGCATATTCATCAAAGAAGAACATTACGTCCGAATTATTCTGGCATGGGTGCTACTAGCCATCTCACACGTCTTCCGTAAGTGATTTCCGCGTCAGAAGGGACCTCGGAGCACCTCCGCCCTGACGTCGGCGACATGTAAGTCTCTCGTCGGCGGTTGTCCTTTGCTTTATGGCCCAGGTAATTAGGGCGGTGCCGTGCATCTCCTACTAGAATTGATAATTGGTTTCAAAAACCTCGGGCGGGGACTACTTTCCTCGCTCAAAGAGAGCCAGGCTCTTGCAAGGCGACAGGCCTCTGATGGGTATACCCTCTCTCCGGGAAATCCACAGCTCGCCAGCGACGAGAGCATTATGAAAATCAGAGCTGCCAAGAAGTGACAGACCGGAAATCACGCCGAAGAATTTCCCAAAGGTGGAAGTGATAGTATGGAGTGTCGACCCACAGCGAGAAAGGCGTCGCATCAATGGGTCGTTCCTCATGCTCGCAGTACTACGTTTCCCCGACTGATAGATCCCTCCTGTCTCCAACGCGGGGCATGCAAGACCTCTGCGAAGACTTTCTGTCTTCGCACATCACGCCAATTGCGAGAGAATACCAAAGTATATGCCACAGTGAAATAAAGAGGATAACTTATTGGGTATGTTCAGAGAGATGCGCCTAAACTATATCGACACAGTAGACCGATGGAACTTGTAATACGTCACGATGTCAAGTTAGAAATTATTACTAAATGATTATAAAATGCCGAGTGTGGAAAAGGTGGGATCGGTGGCCGGCGATAGTCGGTGCGCCGATAGAGCCATTCAGATACCAGACCTAGAGCTACCGAGCGTAATGGCACAATTCGTGTTGAAAGTTCTAACCTAAATTGTGTGGAGAGGTCATATTAGCCTTCACATTCTCCTCTCACACATCAATCTATAGAGGTCATAAGGGACCATTGGAATGAGGTATGAGAGAATTATTTAGCACATATACCAACCTTATGGAATTCGACACGTCGGTCGTAGTGAGGAGGCAAGTCTTTCGGGGTTTTTACATAGGCCGGTTTGACTTAGTTCCCGAAGCTCACCTGCCTTACGCTGCGTATAGTACGCTGGTCTGAGTTAGGCGCGGCGTGTCTGATTCTCAGGTCTTAGGGCCAGCAAGGGAGCCGCAGATAAAGACGGAGATGGATGAACTGGTCTGGCAATGTCTACCCACGCGTCGCGAGGGAGAAGATGGGACTGTGGTGCGCCGCGACGCCGTATGCGGAGCAGGGAGCGCCGGCAAGCCTTCCAGGCATAGGGCCAGTAAAAATACCATCATCAATCTAGATAATTAATCAACCCAAAGACAAAGGATATCTACTCAAAACATCATAGGTTGGCAACACATCATTGGATAATAATATGTGGCATAAAGCACCATGTTCAAGTAGGGATTACAGCAGGGTGCGGGAGAGTGGACCGCGTAAAAGAGATGAAGATGGTGATGTTGATGAAGCCGATCACCGCGGCGATGATTCCCCTCTCGATGGCACTCTGGTGCCACCAAGAGAGAGGAGGAGAGGTTCTCCCCCTTGTGCTTTCTCCTCCATGGCCTCTCCCTGGATGGGGAGAGGTTCCCTCTCTGGTCCTTGGCCTTCATGGTGATGATGGCCCCTCCGGGATCCTCCTCCATGCCCTCCGGTGATGATGGCCCCCTCCGGCAGGGTGCCAAAGAGGGCCTAGATTGGTTTTCGGTGGCTACGGAGGCTTCTGGCCGCGGAACTCCCGATCTAGATTAATTTTCCGAGGTTTCTGTATTTATAGGAATTTTTGGCATCGGTCTCACGTCAAAGAGGTGCCCGAGGCGTCCACGAGGCAGGACCACACGCCTGGGGGGGGGGGCGCCCCCACCCTCGTGGACGCCCCGGGACTCTCCTGGCCCAACTCTTTTACTCTGGGGTCTTCTATTGGTCCATAAAAAATCGTCAAAAATTGGCACATCAATTGGACTCCGTTTGATATTCCTTTTCTGTAAAACTCAAAAACAAGGAAAAAACAGAAACTAGCACTAGGCACTAGGTTAATAGGTTAGTCCCAAAATCATATAAAATATCATATAAATGCATATAAAACATCCAGGGTTGATAATATAATAGCATGAATGCTTCATAAATTATAGATACGTTGGAGACGTATCAGCATCCCCAAGCTTAATTCCTGGTCGTCCTCAAGTAGGTAAATGATAAAAGAAATAATTTATGAAGTGTGAATGCTAGCAAGTGCATAAGTTTCATTAATGATAGTTTCAATCACTTTTTATAACATCATTATATATCATAACAGTAGCTCATCTTCATAAAAAATTTCGTGATCAAGTAACAAGCTATTCACATGTTAAAGTATAGATCATAAACTTTCTTGAAACTAACAAACTATATTCTCAGTCATCAAACAATTGCAATTCATCTTATTTTCAGGAAGGGTCTATGTCAGAGCTTTGGTTTAGCAAACTCCACATACTCAACTATCAGTTAATCTTTCACAACTGCTAACACTCACGTGATATTTATGGGTTCAAAGTTTTAATCAGACACGGAGAAAGATAGGGGCTTATAGATTCGCCTCCCAACCTTTTACCTCAAGGGTAATGTCAACAATAATAGTTCATGATAACTTACATCCAATTGGATATATATATCAGGATCTTTCCAACACAATGTGCTTGCCAAAGGATAAAATGTAAAAAGGAAAGGTGAAGATCACCATGACTCTTGCATAAGGGTAGAAGATAAAAGTAGAAGATAGGCCCTTCGCAGAGGGAAGCAAAGGTTGTCATGCGCTTCTATGGTTGGATGCACAAAATCTTAATGCAAAAGAATGTCACTTTATATTGCCACTTATGATATGGACCTTTATTATGCAGTTCGTTGCTTTTATTTCTTCCTCATCACAAGATCGTATAAAGCTTATTTTCTCCACATTAATAGATCATACATATTTAGAGGGCAATTTTTATTGCATGCACCGATGACAACTTACTTGAAGGATCTTACTCAATCCATAGGTAGGTATGGTGGACTCTCATGGAAAAACTGGTTTAAGGAATGTTTAGAAGCACAAGTAGTATCTCTACTTGGTACAAAGAATTTGGCTAGAATGAGGGGGTAAAGCAAGCTCAACATGTTGGATGATCCAAGACAATATACTTTATTTCGGCTATAAGAAAACATAACCCATTACGTTGTCTTCCTTGTCCAACATCAACCTTTTAGCATGTCATATTTTAATGAGTGCTCACAAGTACAAAAGATGTCCAAGATCATATATTTATATGTGAAATATCTCTTCCTTCAATATTCTTTCATGAATTGTTCAAGTGACCAATTCTACGTTTGCTAACTTTCAATAAGTTTACTACCTAAACTTATTCTATGTGAAGTCATTACTCCCCATGGTATAAGCATATGAAAAATACATAAATTCAGATTTACGATATTCAATTATTCAACCATTTACTCATAGGATATACGTGAAGCACGTGAGTAAATGACAAACTACTCCAAAAGATAATAGTGAAGGACACTGAGTAGTCAAATAATTAACTAGCCATGGGAGGATTCTTTTTCATTTAATAATTCAGCTCCAGTGATTTTATTCAAATAGCAAGTAGAATTGAAAATACGCTCCAAGCCAAACACATATCATGTGACGAATAAAAATATAGCTCCGAGTAAGGTATACCGATAGTTTTGAAGACGAAAGAGGGAATGCCTTCCGGGGTATCCCCAAGCTTAGGCGCTTGCGTCTTCCTTGAATATTACCATGGGGTGCCTCGGGCATCCCCAATCTTAGGGTCTTTCCACTCCTTATTCTCCTCATATCGATATCTCACCCGAAGCTTGAAAACTTCAATCACACAAAACTTAACGGAACTTCATGAGATATGTTAGTATGATAAAGAGTAAACCATTCACTTTGGTACTGTCAAAGACAAGGTTCATAATTTTTCTCACACAATGCCTGCTATACTATATCATTTCTACAATTTATATTGAGAAAAGTCATAGAAACTAGAAAACAAGCAAACTATGCAATGAAAACAGAATCTGTCGGAAACAGAACAGTCTGTAATGATCTGAACACTAACCATACTTCTGCTACTAAAAAAATTATGAAATAAATTGGAGGACGTGAGGAATTTGTCTATTAATCTTCTGCAAAAAGAATCAACCTAATCGCACTTTCCAATAAAAAAATGACAGCAAATCTCGTGAGCACAAAGTTTCTGTTTTTACAGCAAGATCACATTAACTTTCACCCAAGTCTTCCCAAAGGACTTACTTGGCACTTTATTGAAACAAAAGCTATAATACATGATTAATACAGTAGCTTAATCATGAGAACACACAAAAACAGTAAGGATAAATATTGGGTTGTCTCCCAACAAGCGCTTTTCTTTAATGCCTTTTAGCTAGGCATGATGATTTCAATGATGCTCACATAAAAGATAAGAATTGAAACATAAAGAGAGCATCATGAAGAATATGACTATCACATTCAAACCTAACCCACTTCCTGTGCCTAGGGATTTTGTGAGCACACAATTTATAGGAACAAGAATCAACTAGCATAGGAAGGCAAAACAAGTATAACTTCACAACTTTAAGAACATAGAGAGGAAATTTGATATTATTGCAACTCCTACAAGCATATATTCCTCCCTAATAATAATTTTTAGTAGCATCATGAATGAATTCAACAACATAACCGTCACATAAAGCATTCTTTTCATGATCTACAAGCATAGAAATTTTACTACTCTCCACATAAGCAAAATTCTTCTCATTCGGAATAGCGGGATCACTAGTTCCTAGAGTTGACACTCTTCCAAACCCGCTTTAGATGATAGTATTATTCATACTCCAAAAGATATAAGTGAAGTTCATGGAGCATTCTACAATTAATATAAACTAACCAATGTCCAAGCTCAAAATGTATAAGTGAAGCACATGAAGCATTCTATAAAACCATACTCAAAGGATTTAAGTGAAGCACAAAGAGCAATTCTATAAGATCATACTTAAAGATATAAATGAATGTAGCGACCAGACCTCAAACGGTCCAATCTCTGTGCTCCGGTGTCATCCCTGGATCAGTAATGCTGACACCACACAGTACTTGAAGGATTTATAACAGAGTAGCAATCACACACTTATTACATCGAGTGTCTCAAAAGAGATCTTATTACAATAAATATGGCTTAAGGCCATCTAATAATGGTAACAGCGGAAGGCTTGGAAGATAAGTGAGTTCATCAACTCCAATGGCATAACTGAGTACAGAATCACGACCTAAAAGCACCTTACTCATCGTCCGAAAAGTCTGCAACATGAACGTTGCAGCCCGAAACGGGTCAGCACATGGAATATGCTGGCAATGTAACACATAGAGAGCAATGAAAGGATAAAACTATACTACATGCATATTTGGCTGGTGGAAAGCTCTATGGTTACAGTTTTGCGTAAAGCCAATTTTTCCCTACTGCAAAGGAATATTTTATTTAACTATCATGGTGGTTGTTGAACATTGAGAATGGTTGACAGCATTCTCAATCCCAATTAATAACATCATTAAAACCCAACAAATTAATTAGAGTAACATGATGAGATTCACATGATAATCCAAGTACTAGATACTCAAGATGTCCATAACCGGGGACACGGCTAACCATGATTAGTTTATACACTCTGCAGAGGTTTGCGCACTTTTCCCCACAAGACTCGATCTCCTCCGTGGATTCTCGCACTACATGATGTTTGAGAAACGGATGACCGAGACATAGTCTTTCAGAAGCGCTTGCACCTTACGAACGGGTAGACCGTACCAACCTACATCCCCTACATCTGCTAGTCTACCACTGTAAGAGTTCGCACGACTTAGTCAACTATGCTAGAGCCCATAGTAGCTTGTGGCTTCACACGGAAGTTTCTAGCATGAAATAATCTCATGATCCCTTTGAGCCTGGGTGGCGGCCCAAAAAGAAAAACAGGCAATCGCTGGAATACCCAGGTGCCTCAATCCACCCAGATGTGTGTTTAAGTTGCCACCTTAGATAAACCATTAATTTAACAATCTCACATCTGTCATGGATACACTCACCCAATCCATGTCTACTAGAATAGCATGGCATAATAAGCAAACATAGAAGTAACTCCCAAAGGTTTGAATATAAATAGGTAATAGGTGCTACCTCATCTACTTCCCAAACCCACAATTTAATTAGATCCTAATCATGCAATGTGTGAGGGTTGATCTAATGCAATAAAAACTGGGTAGTAGGAAGTATGATCAAAGTGTTACTTGCCTTGCTGATGATCCGCGAAACCTAGCGATTCGAAGTAGCAAGCGGCGCACTCCTGGTACTCTATCGCAAACAAACAAGTATACAATAAGTACTCGACTAATGCACAGGTAAAACTCAAATAAGAGATCTAACGAGAAAGTTCAACTTAAGAACTCCGGTTGGCAAAAAGAATCAAACCGAACGAAGCAACGAAAGACAAACGGCAAAAGAAACAGGCTTTGTTTACTATTCTGGATCTAGGTCAAATTTTACAGAGACAAAAACTTGTTTGAGTTGGTTAAACGGAAAGAGGGTTTCGAGACGAAACTCCAAGCGCTTGAAAAGTTATACTAAAACGAAAGACAAACTACAAGCAAAAAGTTATACTAAAACGAAAATCGGATCAGAAATCGCGATCAGAACAATCGCGGATTTAATCCGAGAAAAAGAAAACGACGAACAGATTAACGAACGAACGTTTGTTATCTGGATCTAAACGATGATCGCGTTCGCTAAAACGAACGAACGAGCGAACGCTCGCTAATTAACTAAACCGAGAAAAAAAACCAATCTATCTAAAAAACTAATCTAAAAAAACCGGTGAAAACCAACGGTTTTCTAAAAAAACGGCGGCGGTTCGACATTGTCGACGGCGAGCTCCGGCGGCGGCGGCGGCTGCGGGGCGCGAGCGGCTAGGGTTTGCGGGGCGCGGCGGCTTGGGCTGGAGGCGGCCCCGGCGCTCGCTATATAAAGCCTACCCGAAGGAGTCTGGGCCGGATACGGCCCGTAGGTCGGTTCCCGTTTTTTTAATAATTACGCTCAGAAAAAAAACAAAAGGAATACTAAACGGACTCCAAAAATCCCGAAATAAATTTTCCCCGGCTTATAAAATCAAGCCGCACAGGATGAACATTTATTTGGGGCCTAAATGTAATTTTGAAAAACGCGCATTTTTCCTAAATTCAAATAAAATAGCAAATAAAACCAAAATAAAATCTTATTTGATTTTATAATTAAATCCTCAATATTTCTTTATTTTGGGAAAATCATTTTATTCCCTCTCTCATATTTTTATGATAGAAATAATTGAGGATAAAATAAATAAAATCAAATGATCCTATTTTCAAAATTTGAGGAAAACTCAAATATGAAAATAACGAAATCCCCAACTCTCTCCGAGGGTCCTTGAGTTGCGGGAAATTTCTGGATCAACCAAAATGCAATAAAATATGATATGCAATGATGATATAGTGTATAACATTCCAAATTGAAAATTTGGGATGTTACAAACCTACCCCCCTTAAGATGAATCTCCCCCTCGAGATTCGGGTTGGCTAGAAAATAGGTGAGGGTGGTCTTTCAGCAATTCTTCCTCTCATTCCCAGGTGGCTTCATTGTAACACCCCGGATATATCTTTCCTAATTTGTACTCCAACTCTTGCCGTTTCCGGCGCTAAGTTATTTTATTTTCTCGGGTTCGGGTCTTTGTCTCCGTGTGTTGTTATCGTTGTCATGCATCTCATATCATGTCATCATGTGCATTGCATTTGCATATGTGGTCATCTCATGCACTCGAGCATTTTCCCCGTTGTCCGTTTTGCATTTCGGCGCTTCGTTCTCCTCCGGTGGTCATTTCTAGATTTCTTTCGTGTGTGGGGATTAAACATTTCCGGATTGGACCGAGACTTGCCAAGCGGCCTTGGGTTACTACCGGTAGACCGCCTCTCAAGTTTCGTATCATTTGGACTTCGTTTGATACTCCAATGGTTAACCGAGAGACCGAAAAGGCCTCATGTGTGTTGCAGCCCAACACCCCTCCAAATTTGGCCCAAAACCCACCCAACTCTGCTCCATCACCTAGAGCGTTCGATCATGATCGCATGGCCACAAACCGCACCTCATTTGGACTCTCCTAGCTCCCTCTATGCCTATTTAAAGACCCCCCCCCCAAATTCGGATCTCCTTCCTCCCCGAAACCTAAAAATCCCCTCGCCGCCGCCGCCGGACAAAATTCCACAGACGGACGTGTCCACCCCGCTCCCCCCGGCCTGTCTTTGTCCGCCACGTGGCACCCGGCCACCACCGCCGCCGCGGCCCGCACGGGCCCGTAGCCGGCCCCCGCCTCCGCGCGTCCGGGCCGCGCCCCGCGCCCGCTCCGCGCCGCCTCCTCCTCCTGCCGCGCCGCCCGCCGCCCAGATCGTCGGCGAGCGCCGCCCCGACCTCAGCCGCGACGCGCCTCGACGGCCGCCGCCTCGCCCTTGCCTTCCCGAACCGGCGCCGCCCCGACCTCCGTCGTTCGCCGCCCCGGCCGGCCCCAGCTCCGGCCACCGCGGGCCCTGCGCCACCGCCCCCGACCTCTCCGGCCTCGCCTCGCCCTCGCCGGCCGCCGGCGACCTCGGATCCGCCGGCCGTGAACAGTGCAGCGCGCCCCGATCCAGATCCGCTACAGTGAAACCCTAGGTGGTCTCTTATTCGTCTAAGTCCCAGTATTCTAGATTCATGTGCTGATGTTCGAGGCCTCGTAACTTTGCATCCGTAGATCCGATTCATGCATATAGCATATCAAAATGTTCGTCTCAGAGAGCACATCATTTCATTCCATTGCATCATTTTCATTTGAGTTCATCTTGATGCCCGAAATGTTGTTAGAAGAGGGCTACTTGAGTTAATTGTCAGATCTGCTACTCCATCTTAGACATTTGTCATTTTTGCCATGATTGTTGTGTGCATGATATGCCCTGATGCTCTACATATGTTTTGTTAAGGGTTTTGTCATCTTTCCAGAGGTGCAACCATGTATTTTTGTGATGTGTGTGGTGACTAGTGCAAGCTTGCAAAGTGAGGCTCCCGGTAACTCTGTTTTCAGGGACTTAGTATTTTCACTAAGTCCTGGAGCTGTTTATCTCATGATGCCATATGTTCATGTTGTTTCCTAGTGATCCGTGCCTCTTTTGAGGATGATCAATAAATGAGTTTTGTTAATATTGTAGTGCTCTATCCATCCATGTCTTTGTTTGCAATTATGGACCACCCTAGCTTGAGTCAATCGAGCTCTACTTTTGCTACTTTGTGAATCTGGGCAGATTGTCAACTTGTTTGCAATTTTGCCGATGTTGTAGTTGATCCGTGCATGCTATGCTATTGTTCTTGCCATGTCTAGCTTGCATTTTGTGCCTTCTTAATGGATGTATGCTTGTCTTGCCATGACTTGCATCGTGGTGAGTGCATCGAGCTCGTAAACATGCCTACTTGGGTTATGTTTCAGCATGTGCCAGTTTTCACTAAGTCTGAAAACTGATTATGTTTTTGCTATGTTCATGTGCTTGTTAGTATATTTTCTGATCCCTTTTGGCTCAAGGTCACTAAGGGACTTTTGTTAAGCTATTTGAGCAGCTCCATGCCATGTTCTTCTTTGCCATGTTCAGGTCCTGTAACATGTTGTTTTGTTGCTCCGAAGAGAGCTACTTGGTCTGAAATTTCAGACAAGTATTAATTTCACTAAGTCCGAGATCTGTTTACCATATGCATTTTTGCCATGCTTGTTTGAACCTGTTAATGGATGAATTGGCCGTAGCTCAGTGCTAGACTTTTGTTAAGCATCTTGAATGCATTCCCTGCCATGTATTTTGATGCCATGTTTGAGTGCTGTAGCATGTTCATCTCATTGCATTTAGATGCTACTTGCTGTAAATCGCAGACCGGTGTCATATTTGAATCGCTTGCCATTTCCAAACCGTAACTCCGATTCCGGCGTTCTTTATATCGTTTTCAAGCGATTTCATCTCATCTTTCCAGTGGCACACTTGGATTTCCAAGTTGAGGCCAGGTTCATGCATTTCCTGTCATATCTTGCATATGCATCCCGCATCGCATCCCGCATAGCATACCATCATTGCATCTTATTGTTTGAGCTTGCACGTGGTTGATTGTATCCTTGTTGCTTGTTTGTCTTGTTTGGGTAGAGCCGGGAGACGAGTTCGCTAACGAGGAGCCCGTTGAGTTTGCTTTCGAGGATCCAGTCAACTCTGACAGCTTTGCAGGCAAGATGATCATACCCTCGAAATCACTACTATCTTTGCTATGCTAGTTTGCTCGCTCTTTTGCTATGCCAATGCTACGATGCCTACCACTTTTGCTTGTCAGCCTCCAATTGCCATGTCAAACCTCTAACCCACCATGTCCTAGCAAACCGTTGATTGGCTATGTTACCGCTTTGCTCAGCCCCTCTTATAGCGTTGCTAGTTGCAGGTGAAGATTGAGGCCGTTCCTTGTTGGAACATTTATTTACTTGTTGGGATATCATTATATTCTATGTTATCTTAATGCATCTATATACTTTGTAAGGGTGGAAGGCTCGCTCTCGCTAGTGTTTGTTCCACTCTTGCCGCCCTAGTTCCGTCATATCGGGTGTTATGTTCCCGGATTTTGCGTTCCTTACGCGGTTGGGTTATAATGGGAACCCCTTGATAGTTTCGCCTTGATTAAAGCTTTTCCAGCAATGCCCAACCTTGGTTTTACCATTTGCCACCTAGCCTCTTTCCCTTGGGTTTCCGGAGCCCGAGGGTCATCTTATTTAAACCCCCCCGGGCCAGTGCTCCTCTGAGTGTTGGTCCACGAGCTTGCGGGGCCACCAGGGGCAAACTCTGGGCTGGCTACCGTACTTGCTCATCTGAGTGTGCCCTGAGAACGAGATATGTGCAGCTCCTATCGGGATTTGTCGGCACATTCGGGCGGTGTTGCTGGATTAGTTTTAACCTGTCGAAGTGTCTTGAGAACCGAGATACCGAGTCTGATCGGAACGTCTTGGGAGGAGGTCTATTCTTCGTTGACCGTGAGAGCTTGTCATGGGCTAAAGTTGGGACTCCCCTGCAGGGATTTGAACTTTCGAAAGCCGTGCCCGCGTTATGGGCAGATGGGAATTTGTTAATGTCCGGTTGTAGATAACTTGAACCTTAACTTTAATTAAAATGAATCAACCATGTGTGTTACCGTGATGGCCTCTTCTCGGCGGAGTCCGGGAAGTGGACACGTGTTGGAGTAATGTTTGCGCAGGTCTCTAGTTTCTCGCTCGCGCTTTGCCTCCTCTTCTCGCTCTCTTTTGCGAATAAGTTAGCCACCATATATGCTAGTCGCTGCTGCAGCTCCACATATATTTACCTTACCCTACTTTTAAGCTTAAATAGTCTTGATCGCGAGGTGCGAGATTGCTGAGTCCCTGTGGCTCACAGATTACTATATACACCAGATGCAGGTCAGGTGATTCCGCTCCAGGTGACGCGTTCGAGCTCAAGTGTGAGTTCGACAAGGACTCTCAGCGTTACTACGTCTCTTTTCCTGATGATCAGTAGTGGTGCCCAGTTGGGGGTGATCGGGACCATGTCGCTTGTTGGGTTATCTTTCATTTTGGCGCCGTAGTCGGGCCATGAGTGTTTGGATGATGTATGTTATTTATGTACTTGATTGA
Organism: Triticum urartu; assembly: GCF_003073215.2. Classification (NCBI taxonomy): domain Eukaryota; kingdom Viridiplantae; phylum Streptophyta; class Magnoliopsida; order Poales; family Poaceae; genus Triticum; species Triticum urartu. Next base: position 626,977,838 of record NC_053026.1, read on the forward strand.
CGTGGCGAGTGTAAGCCAACTATGTTATCCCTTTTCATTATCTATATTACATGGGATGTTTGTGATGATTACCTGACTTGCGACATATGCCTTCAATGCGATTATGCCTCTAAGTCGTGCCTCGACACGTGGGAGATATAGTCGCATCGAGGGTGTTACATTCATCCTTCCGTGTGGTGGCTCCACTGAACCTTGCAAAACTTGATAACCTTGTTGCGGGTGACTTGACTGGCATATTCTAGAATCTTAACTGGTTTCTTCTCATAGGTCAAATCACTATCCAACTGAATCGCTTCTAGTGGTACCGTATCTCTCAGCGGTATGTCAGCCATCTCTGCATGGCACTTCTTCAACTGGGATACATGGAACACGTCGTGAACTCCTGACAATCCTTCAGGCAATTCCAACTTACAGGAAACTTCTCCCATATGCTCCAAAACTTTGTATGGGCCTACAAAACATGGCGCTAACTTTCCCTTAACTCAAAAACGCTTAACTCCTCAAAGTGGTGATACTCGAAGATAAACTCGGTCCCCGACTTCGTAAACTGTCTCCTTGCGTTTAGAATCTGCATAACTCTTCTGCCTGGATTGAGCTACCTTGAGCCTATCGCGAATCAATTTCACCTTCTGTTTAGACTCCTTTATCAGATCCGGTCCAAACAACTAGCGATCTCCAACTTCATCCCAAAACAATGGGGTCCTGCACCTTCTTCCGTACAAGGCTTCGAAAGGGGCCATCTTCAAACTGGATTGATAGCTGTTGTTGTAAGAGAACTCTGCATACAACAAATTCTCGTCCCAGCTAGATCCGTAATCTAGCGCACAAGCTCTTAACATATCCTCCAAAATCTGATTGACTCTCTCAGTCTGTCCATTTGTCTGCGGGTGGAAAGTTGTGCCAAACTCCAGTCTGGTACCCAAAGTTTCATGCAACTGATTCCAGAACTTTGAGGTAAATTGGGTTCCTCTATCTGATACTATGCTTGTTGGAACTCCATGCAGACAAACGATTCTAGTCATGTATATCTTTGCCAACTTTGCACTGGTATAGGCAGTCTTCACTGGAATGAAATGAGCTACCTTTGTTCGACTACAACCCATATCGAGTCATAGCCTGAACGTGTTCTGGGCAATCCTGTAATAAAATCCATGCCTAGATTATCCCACTTCCATTCGGGTATCGGCAATGGCTGTAGCAATCCGGCTGGCTTCTGATGCTCTGCCTTTACTCTCTGACATACATCACAAACTGCTACATATTCCGCAATATCCTTCTTCATTCCGGTCCACCAGAAAATATCCTTCAAATCCAAATACATCTTGGTATTTCCTGGGTGAATCGAATACGGTGAATCATGGGCCCCTTGTAAAATTAACTTCCTAATCTTCGAATCATTTGGTACATAGACACGGTCTTCAAACCATAAGGTATCGTGCTCATCCTCACGAAATCCCTTAGCTTTTCCTTTGCTCATTTTCTCCTTAATAGAGGCAATCTCCTTGTCAGTCTTTTGGGCTTCTCTGATCTTATCCATCAACGTAGACTGAATCTCCAATGCTGCTACATAGCCTCTTGGAACTATTTCCAAACATAGCTCTCGAAGATTTTCAGCTAACTCCCTTGGTAAATCTCCCGTCATTAGGGTGTTGACATGGCTCTTACAGCTCAACACGTCAGCTACTACGTTAGCCTTTCCCGGGTGATAATGCAATTTCATATCATAATCCTTGATGAGCTCCAACCATCTCCTTTGTCTGAGGTTCAACTCCTTCTGTGTGAAAATATACTTCAAACTCTTGTGATCCGTGTACACCTCGCAATGGTTTCCAATCAGATAATGTCTCCAAGTCTTCAATGCATGCACTACGACTGCTAACTCCAAATCATGCGTAGCATAATTCAACTCATGGGGCTTAAGCTGTCGTGAGGCATATGAAACAACTCTTCCTGCATAAGAACTGCTCCAAGTCCTCGACGTGAAGCGTCACAATACACCTCATAATCCTTGGTCTGATCCGGTAAAATCAACACTGGTGAGGTAACCAAACGTTTCTTCAACTCCTGGAAACTAGCCTCACATTCCTTAGTCCATTTGAACTTGGTATCCTTCTTCAACAACTCCGTCATAGGCTTCGCAATCTTTGAGAAATTCTCAATAAACCTCCGGTAGTATCCTGCGAGTCCAAGAAAACTCCGGATCTCTCCAACTGTGGTTGGCGCTTCCCACTTGGTCATGGTATCAACTTTAGTGGGATCTATTACTATACCTTCTCCGGATATAACGTGTCCGAGAAATCCAAATTCTTTCAACCAAAACTCACATTTGCTAAACTTGGCATATAATTGATGTTCTCTGAGCTTTCCAAGAACCAAACGCAAATGCTCCTTATGCTCCTCTTCATTCTTCGAGTAAACCAGGATATCATCAATGAACACTACGACGAACTTATCCAAGAACTCCATAAACACTTTGTTCATCATGTTCATAAAATATGCAGGTGCGTTAGTCAGACCAAATGACATAACAGTATACTCGTACAGGCCCATACCTGGTGGTAAAAGCCGTCTTAGGTATATCCTGTTCTCGAATCTTCAACTGGTGGTATCCTGATCGTAGATCAATCTTGGAAAATACCTTAGCTCCTTGCAATCGATCAAACAGATCATTGATCATCGGTAGTGGGTACTTGTTCTTGATGGTTACTTCATTCAATCCTCGATAATCAACAACCATCCTTAACGATCCATCCTTCTTCTCCACTAGAATTACTGGCGATCCCCAAGGTGATAACTTGGGCGAATATATCCTTTATCCAGTAATTCCTTAATTTGCTTCTTAATCTCCACCAAATCCTTTGCAAGCATCCTATATGGTCTCTTTGATATTGGCCCTGTGCCTGGCAAAAGCTTAATCAAGAACTCAATATCTCTATCCGGTGGCATTCCTGGCAATTCTTCTAGAAATACATTGGGGAAATCCTTCACTACTGGTACTTCCTCCTGCACAATTCCTGTTAAACAGTTTACTTGAGTCCTCTTCGGCACATGCCGGGATACATACTTGATCCTTCCCCCTTCTGGGGTGGTAAGCAAGATCGACTTACTGGGGCAATCGATGTTTCCTCCATACATCGACAACCAATCCATTCCCAGAATTACATCCAAACCTTGTGATTCCAATATTATCAAATCCGAGGGGAACACATGCCTACCTATACTTAATGGCACTTGAAAACATCCTTGGCTAGCCATATACTCCGCTCCTGGTGAGCTTACTAACATAGGTGTTCTAAGAACTTTGGTGGGCAGGTTATACTTATCCACAAATCCCCTTGATATGTATGAATGTGATGCACCAGTATCGAAAAGAACGAGTGCAGTAAATGACTTAACCAAAAACTTACCGATTACAGCATCCGGCTGCTCTTCAACCTCCTCCACGTTAACGTGGTTCACCTGTCCCCTGTTGAAAGGGTTCGGCTTCTTCCCAGAGCTTCCATTGCCATTACCATTCTGTGATTCTAGACATTCATTGGCATAATGTCTGGTCTTCTGGCACTTAAAACAAGTGACTTGGCTCAGGTCTCTCTTGGCTGGGGTCGATGGGTTGGTGCGGTTCTGGCCATTGCTTCCTCCATTCCCATTACCATTCTTGGTGCCATTGTGATTGTGCGAGCTACCTCCTCCATGGGTATGCTGAAAATGTCCTCCCGGTCTAGGGGTAAAACGTGGCTTCTGCTGAGCTCCTGAATTGTGCTTCCCTTGTCCATACTTCCTCTTGCGATTCTCAATCTGCTGCTGCTTCCCTTCAATCATGAGAGCACGATCTACCAACTCCTGGTAATTGTTGAAAGTTGCTACCATCAACTGCATGCTCAACTCATCATTCAGCCCTTCCAGAAACTTCTCCTGCTTAGCTGCATCCATAGCAACGTCATCTGGGGCATAACGTGCTAATTTATTAAAGTCCTCCACATACTGGCCAACTATCCGTCCTCCTTGGCGCAAGTTGCGAAACTCTCGCTTCTTCATGGCCATAGCTCCTGCTGAAACATGGGCAGTTCGAAAAGCCTGCTGAAACTAGTCCCACGTGACAGTGTCGACAGGGAAAGTGGCTGTGAAATTCTCCCACCATCATGTTGTGGGTCCTTCAAGCTGATGTGCGACAAACTTCACCTTTTCCGCATCCATGCATCCTGCTGTGGTCAACTCTCTAGCTGTCTTGCAGAGCCAATCATCTGCTACTATTGGCTCGGTGCTACTGGAAAACACCGACGGATTCATCCTGAGAAAACGGGCTAAGTGATCAACAGGTGGTGGTAGTGGTGGGTTGTTGTTGTTGTTCCCCTGATTCTGATTCTGGACTAGCAACTGCATCAATGTGTTCTGCTGCTGGATCAACTGGGTGAGCTCTGGTGGAAAGGTAAATCCGGGGTCATGTCTAGGAGGCATCTGAGGTTTTAGAAAAGATGAGATTTAAGAATAGAGGGGGTCTAAAGAGAAAACACTACCCATATGCACATGAGGCAAAAGAAAACAATTCACTTCATTCAATCAATCAAACAAGGGCATACAATCGATCTAACTATCGCAAAAGTGATCAGACTACTATATTTACAAGGTGGACTACTACTATTGATGAGGTGGTCTACTAGAAATATTCTTCGGTTGCAGACTCCATTATATCTGCTCTAGCTTCATCAACATAGTCATCATCGCTATCGTCTGGATCCGAGTCGGTGTCGTCGATGATGATGTAGTCTTCCGGACGAATCTCCTTGGGTTCTTCGTCTTCTTCTACTGGTGTAGGGCCTCCCATAAATATTCTGATCTTCTTGATCAGATCGTCATTCTTCTCCACTAATACTTTGATTTCCTCTTCACAATCTTCACGTGTAGCCTTGAGTTCTTCCTCCAGTTCCTTGATTCTTGTCCTTGCCTTCTTCAGATCTATCATGTCAGCGCACATCTGGTTCTCCTGACGTCGAATGTGATGGTTTAACTCCTGGATAAAAGCTGCGACTGATCTATCCTTTGTGGTGCTGATCATCTCCCAGTGCTCATCTCGGCGCCCACAAATCTGGTAGATAGTATCCTTGAGATCATTGCGGTAGACTTCTCTAATACGTCCCATGGCGATGTGAGCTGCCATGCTCTTTCCTAGACTCCAAGTTGGTGCATCAAAAGAAAACTCTATGGGCTCAGTGACTAGCATGAACGTCCCTCCTGGAACTTGAACT